>NC_135579.1:84723906-85030637 GCF_965152235.1 Eretmochelys imbricata | reverse complement strand
AAAAGTGTCAAATGTATTTAAAATGCAGTTGATTTTATACCACTTCATTTCAACTAAGCTGAGTCTTGTTTTTCCTATCTAGCAATTCTATTTTGTGGTTTAAATTATGTGTGTAAACTTTAAAATATAAGCTGGGTAATAATAATAGCCAGTAAGGCACTTTTGTCATAGAGGACACAGTTTTACAGGCTGGGTGATGGCAATAGTTTAAAGACCGAAGCTCTATACTACAATACAGAGACAATCTGTTAAGTCTAATAGTTTTTATGATCATTTATTTTTAGAAGGATATTTAAAGACCCTCTTTTTAGAATAAGCTTAATATGATGATTTCTGAAATCTTTTTACTGTCCTATACCAGAATATTCAACAGGAAAACATTTCATATTTTAAATGCTTATATTTAAAAGAATACTCAACATCTTCAAAACATCCAAGCCATAGAATTAAAAGCTAAATACAACTTGAAAAAGAAACAAATCTCAGTATAAAAATGTTCACATCTTGGGTTTTATGTTTTTTAAACAGTTTCCTTACCAATTCTGATGGCTTTTCATAGAAGCTTTGGTATAAAACATGCAAATAAAAGCCAACAATTAATCTGTGTTGGGAAGACAATGCATCAAACCAGGACTAAATCAAACACGATTGGGTGGTTACAACATTGGGTATTTTCTAATGTCTCTTGGTTTCTACATTCTGCTTGTTCAAAATCTTCAACAGAGATTTATTCATATAATAGGGTCTTTCTGCAGAGCCATCATGTCTTTCTAAATCTTCCACTAGGAGGAAGAATGGCACAAGTTAAATGATCAAAGCAGTACAATAAGAAAAGTAATAGCACCACCTGCTGAACTCTTAATGTACAACGGCTCTCTTAGCTTTCTAGGTTTATTTCAATACTTGACATTTTGGCATTTCTTATACTGTAAACAGTTGGAATAATAATCAACCTTTTGTCACTATATGGGCCTGTCTCTACCCTTTGAAATCAATGGGAATTTTGCCACTGACTTCAGTGGTGTAGGATCAAAACCTATATAATAAACAATCTTAATATACCATACTTAGCCCAATATTCCACTTCCCTAAAGTGAGGAAGTACATAGTAATTAAGTTTTATCTTCATGTTAAAGCAAACAGAGTAAAGAGCCAAATTCACTGGGATTGTGTAGGTTGTAAATTGGCAGAATTTGGCCCAAAGGATTAGTTAGGAATTATTATAATAATCAGGCTTAACCATTCTTAAAAAATAAAAGTATGATTTAATTTGCAAATTAATATTTGTATTAATTTCTGCCTACATTATTCCAAAATATTCAGTTCTCTTTTACCAATTTTAATTTTAAATAATTTTTAAAAGTATTTCAGCTGATTGACTGACTGCAGAATTTAAGCGATATTGCTTTGCATTTTCACAGTTCTCTTAAGTGTTTCATTTTAAAAAAATGGCTTTTAAATGCTCTTCTCAGAAACATTGTTCATTTATAGTCTAAATTAATTCTCACAAAATAGTAATGAATGGAGGAACTTTATATATATATCTATGGTATATAAACAATCAATTCAGTTTAAAACTTTTAGAAATTCTTCTAGCAAATGCATAGGTTTATTAAAAAACTTCTAATCATAGGACTATTACTACTATTTCTATGTCATATTAAACTCTATGGTTACATTCATATGGCAAAAAGCACATTGTACACAGAAATATGCTTTTTCAGTAGAGCATCCAGTAAAACTCTTCAATCCACTGCAGAACTATAGATGACTCTGCTCAGTCTTTCTAGGTGCAAATTAATGAACTAATTACAGTACCATCCTATATTTCATTGGGGCCTGATCTAGAATAGCAGATTAGCAGACTTTTAGGTGATGGAATGACTGCACACAGCCCAAACAGTTCATTCTAGCCTAAATTTTCAAAAGAGACTTGCATTTTTGCTTCTGAGTTTTTCAATACCCAATTGGAGAAGCCTTGTAAAAGAGCCTGGTTTTCAAAGGGTGGGTGTTCACCACTTTCTGAAAGCCAGGCTCCTTTAAAGTGTCTCAAGATGGACACTCAAAAATCAAGGCCCTAAAACCGCTAGTCACTTTTGAAAGCATAGGCCATGTGATCAAGATCCTTCCATTTTCCAGGAGTTACTCCAAACATATGGGTGGAATAACTCACCTACAGTAAACTGATTCAACCTATGGCCAGTATTAATAAACAAAATTACTTAGGCATCATAGGAACTTCCTACTCCCCTCCATTCACCAAAGTGCAGGATTAATCTCTGTTGTATTATACCAACCCTTGTTTCTTGGTTGACCTTGGGAATGGAGCTGTCCTCCAGAAAGCAAAGTATGGGCTCTTAAAAATTCTTTCCCATGTGACTGAACCTTCAGCCAATGGAAAGGAACCTGCCTGTGTTCTGATGCTGAGGTTCTCACTGAGCTCCAGGAGAGCTCAATTTCTGTAATATCAACAAAGCTGGATGATGTTGCCGCTTCTACTCTTGTTAAGTGGACTGCCATGGAATACTTTATTCAAAATTCTATAGCCCATGAAGGCTAGAATGTAGCCTCACTGGCTTTGGATCCTCGTGGGATGCTGGCCCACTGGGCCCCCTTAAACTTTAGAACAATTATTCTACATTAGTATTTAAATAGGTTAAAGTATTTTTAGCCCAATTCAGAAAAGTAACATCACCTTGAAAGGTAACCCATTCCTCCTACTTACAGTAATCATGTATTCTTTGTATTATTCTTCATAATCCTCAGATAAAACATAGGGCTGATCCTGTGAGCCCTGCACAAGTGGAACTGTCACTGACTTCAGCGGTAGTTCCATGCACTGAAGGCTTGCAGAATTGGGGTTTTAGGGCTTGCCTACACAGCACCAGATGGGTGTGGTTTATAAAACCCTCTAACGTGGTACACTCTAACTGCCCTGTGTAGACCCTGCTGGCGTGCTCTAAAAGGTAAAGTTTCCCTTAACATAGTCCTTTTAGAGTGCATCAGGGTCTACACAGGGCAGTTAGGGTGCAACACATTAAAACGCTAAACAAATCACACCCCTCTAGTGCGCTTTGCTGGCACCATGTAGACAAGCCCTTAGTGTAATACTAACATGTATTACACCAATAGTATAAAGCTACTACTAGCCTTTGCATTTATAACCATGCAATTTTAATGATTTAAACATACACCAAACATTATGGGCCTGACTCCTTGGTCTAAATGGTTAGTGCTCTGCTTTACCAGGTGAGAGACTCAGATTTTATTTCTAGCCCTGGCCACTTACTCCATGGGCTAACAGGAGCTGAGAGTCCCACAGAGACAATGCATTCAGCCCATGGAAGGAGGGAGGAAGCCCATCTAGGATGGACACAGGAAATAAGAATTCCTTGGCGCTTCTAGAGGGCCATGAAGACCTGCCTCCAAGGAAAATGGATACATTTCAGTTTTTCCTTTCCATGCTTCAGGTGGAGCTCAACCTCAACATCATGTAGAATAAAATCACAGAACTCATTAGGCACAGGGGATACTAATACAAGGGCATCTCCCATTCACATCAGCTGAGAGCTATACATTTTTCATCTTGCACCAGATGGAAATAGAAAGTTTGTGGTTCCCACAAACCATGTTCTTCAAGTACAGTGGAACGCTCCTTCAATGGAGGTTAATGTTTAACCCAAATTCTGTTCTAAAAGGAGTTTTGTTATAAGAGATTTCACAAAAAAGAAGTTTTAGCTGTAGTCTACTCTGGCTACCTTCTTTGAGACTGAACCTGGGTGATACCCTCTCTCATTTATTAACATATACAATTTGTAATGGAGGTGATCTAAAGATCTATGTAGGGAACTATTAGTACATATATAATCACAGTTTAAAAAGCTGTCAACCAGCTTGTACAGTAAAAATACAACCATAGCACCATATTTACAAATTTAGTACCATCTGCTGGTTCGCTGGAGTCTCTTGATCTATTTTTATGGCTGATTAGGTTATAGCGTAGTGCTTTCAAAAATTGCCTGAATATCGTTTATAAAGATACACTTATAAAAAAGAAATGTTATCAAAACAGCTGTCATTTGAAACAGCAAGCTGTGTTACAAAAGTTATTAAAACACCATTAGCTATGGATAAAAAATGCTTCAAATTTATATTTTCCTTTTTCATAGGCACTCTATAAACTAAAATGTGGCCTTGTTTCACAGCTCTTAGTTTAAGCATTTCCCTATCTAGTTAGATGTTACCAAATTGCTAATTGATTTTAGATACAAGCAAAAAGAAAAAGAATCACCCATCAACCAGAAGCATCATTTACAGTTTTAACTTTTGCCTAGTTTATAAACATTCCACTTAAAAGTGACATTGTTTTGATTTTCAGCAATTTTTTAAAGTTATCCCATTGCCTTCTTAGGGCTTAGTTCCTTCTTTCCCAGAATTCGGTGCAGGCTAGCTGACATGTAGTACGGTTTTGCTGTGGATCCATCATTTCTTTCCAAATCTTCACCTGAATTTGCATCAGCAAAAGCAGCCAAAGCAGCAAGCAGCAGTGCAATTAAACAAAAAATGAACAAACAAACATAAAAGGGTAAAGAATTGAACAAGGGGAAAAGCAGAAAAACCAACGTTAGAAAATCTGATACCCGACAATTTAGCTGCACTGTTAAGTTGCTGGTGGACACTGGAAAAGCACCAAGTTCCACTTTTTTCCAAATCAGAGAAGGTTTTACATCAAAACAGACAAACGTCAGTGGAGGGCTACACTGACATTCTAAAGTTATGCACATCAATCCTTTTAATTCTTCCAGTTCTTTTGTTTAAAAATTGCACTGGAATTTTCAGAAAGGCTCAGCACACACAACTAGGGCCAGAACAGCCTGGTATTGTGGGTGTTTAGTTTTTGAAAATCTGGCCAAAAGTGTCATACAGGAAAATGCTGGGTTTTGAGCATTTTCGAAAATCTGTCCCTAAAAGGAAGCAGAGCTCTTTTGAAAATCTGACCCCATGAGTGCACAATGTTCTGCTCCCATAATACACAGCTGTACATGACATGGGAAGCAGAGTGGAATGTAAGTTTTGAATAATGGCATGGAGACTCAAGAGTTTTACCACACGAGGAAAGAAACTTACAAGAAAATATTACTTTTCCCATTAATTTTAATGCATTTCGCTTCTACCTTCCCTCTCCCCTAAAAGAGACAGTCAAACAGTGAATGAACTGGTGAAAACTAGGAGATATCTTCAGAGCTGTGACATGAGTTACTGATGATTATTAATATTATACCTCAGATTATAAAAGAATGAATGATTTGTATTCTTCTAAAGAATGCTCAAGACTGAAATGATTTGCTATGCCTCAATTGCACCAATAAACTGTAATATTTTGCGTGTGTACAAGGACCTTTTCATGCAAGGATCCCAAAGCAGTTTGCAAAGAGAGAGTAACATTTACTGATAGGGAAAATGAGACCTTGAGCCTTGTGATCTGCATGGGGCTGCTTGTGTAGATCATTTTGCAGGATTCAGGCTAAATGTCACACAATGAGTCAGTGGCACAGCTCAAAATAAAAAAACGCATGTCTCCTGACACCTAATTCCCTACTCCAAGACAAACTGCCAGTGCATCTAAGTCTTGTGATCAAATGGAGAAGGAAACTGATTGATTCTTGTGAGCCTCTAAACTCCTCCCCTCTGATTCCTCTCTCACATCAGTGGATTACTCCTGATTTACACCGCTGTGAAAGGAGAAACAGGCCCATTGCAATAAATAAATACATATGGTTATTAAAGGTGGTAGGAGGAGGTAAGGAAATGGTTTTGATTTACTTTATTCTGTGTCACCCCCCGCATGCCAGTGTGCTCCAATTCCTGTGTCACTGCTGTTCTGGCCTGTTCCAAGGAAACAGAGGCTCCAGGCAGCAAGGGCTGAGCTTGGGGTCCACTTCACTGCTTTGCTTCTAACAATGGGGCTAGATTTCAGAGGAGTTAGAGAATTTACCCAAATGGAGGTGGGGGAGGAGATTAAGCCCTTAGTCATGCTTACCCGCCTCAAGGTCCCACTGCCACAATATGCACTTAGGAATCCTTGGCCATAGGGACTATTAGACTAGTTAGCAGGGTCAAATAATGCAGCCAGATGCAATGTTGACCAGTGCAATATACTCCTGCTCTGACCTGCCAGGACTGCTCCCATTATAGTAGAATCCAATCTTTATGTTTTAAATTTTATTAAGTCTGGCAAAAGGAATGAGTTCCCTTTAGCGAGCACACCTTGTTCTTATAATTAGGGTCTAAACTGAGATCAATTGATTTCTCTGGTAATTTGAGCATTCTCTGAACAAGAAGTCAAACATGCCCCTAAACTGCCTTCCTTTCAAGAGTCAGCAGCTGTTTGTTATGGGGTCACAAGGGACTGACAAGTTTTAAAATGGTATTTTAAGGTAATTTCATGTTACGTCAGCATGAAGCTTTTGTCGTGGTTATTAGTATGAAACCACAAGGACAATGAGGTTATCAGCGACATAAAGCATTTGCTGGAGGAGAACACCTGAGTGCAAAGCCCAGTGGCATTAGTAAGATGTGTGAGTGAATTGTCGCTGGACACATCTAGTTACAAAACACCCAGAAGCAAAGTGTTAGTAAAAATTAGGAAACATTTAATAAACAAAAAGCCAGAGACCCCAGTGAGCCCCAGATATACTTCACTAGCTTGGCAAATAGCCTAATGAAGGCATATCTGATCACTGAGCTTTACAATCCCCTTGGTAGTAAAATTAAACCGCTTGTATTAAGAATAGCAGCAATTCCTTATTCCCACAATATGCCAGCATGTCACGTGAATTCTGTAAGGAAACAGACAAGATAGCTCTTTCCCTGCATGTCATCAGAAGAAAAGTGTCAATGAAAGAGGACTCAGTACTTACAAAAGCAGAGGAAAAGTGTATCAACACACATTGCATAGACACTGAAGAACCCATGTGCAATTAGGTAAGAGCCAATAATGACAGTCTGCAAAAAAACCCAAACACATACATTTGACACCATCATGGCAACATCACCTCAAAAAACAAGAACAAACAAGAACTTAGTCTGTTAAACCAGCAGGAAAGGATTTATTTACAGTTCCATAATTCTGCAGTAGTCTTGCTGCTGAGGCAAAAGATCACAGATTAAAGTCACCGTGTGATGACATACATCTGTTACCAATTTCTAAGATGGCAATTTGGAATCATGTTGTTCCCAGTGCAGGAAAACCCACAAAAGGGCTAAGAAACTCTGTTTCAGTTCATGGAGTTCTCTCAGATTGCCCATTCAAGAAAGAGGGCCCACCACCCAACCTGCAGATATCCCAAGATCAATGAGGGAATCCACAAGGAAATCATTTACATAGGAGCCAAGTGCCTTCTCTTTGCTTTGTAGATCTCCTCCCTTAGGAAAACCATTGGTTCCCCATCGTCTACCCCAGTGCTGTTTGTGGAGGTTTGTGCAGAGCTGGCCTGGAACCTAACTCTCCTGCACACAGAAGGTACAAAGTCCCTTGAGGCTCACTGCAGCACCATAATGGTACAAAGCTACCTGAACTGAGTCAGGGAGGGAAGGAGTTTGGCAGAGCTGGCTAGCCACAGGAGAGGATGCTGCGCCCATTGACAGGAAGGTGGAGTTGCTGTTGCCAGTGCTCCCCAAGAACTGACCCAGAGCTGCCCCTCAAAACTCCCCCAGCATCCTAAGAATGTAAACCGCATCCTTACCAAGAGGGGTACCCAGTAGTAATTTAATGTTGGTGTTTCTTGTGTGAACACTGGTATTCGGTGTGTGAAGAAAAAGAAGGCTAGGACACCTGTAAGAAGCACAGGATACAGGCCATTAGTTATTCACACGAGTATCTGGGACTTCCACACTCATGAGGAATGGGTAAGACAGGCACAGCTGAAAACACACTCAGGCATTGTTTACACAAGAGGCTTTGAGCAATAAATCTCTAGATATTAATTATCCCTAGGATCTGTATTCTGACTAGAACAGAAATGGCATATAAATGCATCATCATAAAGATACTTGTGGGGCCAGAAAGACTTGAATCAATTGTTTTATTTCATGAGTCAGACTGGGTTTTATATCAAAACTAATAAATAAGAATATACGATACAATCAAATGCATGATAATAAAAAAGACCATCAGACTGATCTTGAAAAAAATAAATTAAAAGACATAAGTGAACAAAAGCCTGTGGCTTTAGCTTTCACCCCTTGGAGGAATATTTAACTATTTGAGATTAAAAATAGAAATGGCATAGCTACTGATAAATACACTTAATGATAAATCTAGAGCTACATACATTAATTCATCATCATATCTGTACCACACAGAACAGAAAAGACACGTTAATGAATTATCCTACAGAATGTATCCTTAAGGAGGAGGAAAACATGAATCAATTTAGCATTTCATGGCTCACATTTCAGAGACAGTTTCAAATCACATTTGCCTTCCCATTTTGAAAGTCAGTCTACAGTAATGACAAAAACATTACAGATTTGGTCTCAGTTCTAATTTTCATCTTCTGGTAAAAAAAATAATCCATTTAGGAATTTTTTTAAAAATACACAAAATATAAAAGATGGGCATCAATGAAATCATGTTTTGAAACTCTTGTGACAGTTTAAAAGGCCTGAAGGGGACACCGTCAACTTGAATTTTTAAAATGGACCAATTTAAAAAAAATGGTTTTCTGCTGCAGCACACTGAACAGTATATCCAGACTTTTATTAGTCTGAAAGGAAAAACTGTAAAAATGTTAGGTTTTGTCTGCTCCCCTGCTTGTGTTTGGAAGGGTCTTTTGGACAGGCCTGAGTGCAACACCACAAAAGATGCTCAGGCCCACCTTGTCTCTCCTCCACTCCTCTTTCTCTCTGTGCATGCTGCTTGCTGACAGTTTGGTTTCAGTTACAGTGCTGCTGATAAATACCCTCTTGCATGATCTGGGGAAGGATGTGCACCTGTAACACACTGGGGATGGTACATTACAGGTTCCCCTCTCTGCCAGATCCACAGAGGATATGAGTCTGTTACAGTCCAAGGCAAACAACTTTAGTTCAAGGTGTAGAGACTTATGTTTTTAATTCTGGAGGTTCCCCAGTTCAATCCCCAGTGTGTCAACTAAGATGGCAGCCATCACACACCCGCACAAGAACAGTGGAAGTGACTACAAAAAATACTGTCAAATGCACAAAGTGAGATGAAAAAAAGAGAGGGAAAACATGCTTCTTTGGGCTCAAACCTGTAATTCTTTGTTCAAGTGATTAGTGCTTATGGTATCAAGGTTTGCAAGAGCAAGTCCGTGATGTGTTGTCTGAACACACAAGTTTAGCATATTCCAGGCTAGTAGGGAATACGAATCAACGTTACATTGAAATAACTGACTTACCTACACCACCAGCAACGAGAAGTTTCCCAAGGAACAACAAGAAATCTGTAACTTTGTCCAGCACCGCAACTCTATTCAACAGAGGACAAACGGTGTTTGAGCACCTCAAAACAGAACATCTCTAGTCTTTTCATATTCCATGAAATCCATGGAAAGTTGATGAAACTGGCTCAGAAAGGTCATTGTCTTGCACTGGTCCTTGGGCCAACAATATAACAATGCAAAAAATCAATATGGAGACAATACAGGAGGGTAGCATTTTAAATGCCAGTCTTTTGAGGGGCTAAGGACCTTTGACTCCTAACAAAATCAATGAGAGGTGAGAGCATTCAGCACATTGCTGAACAGGGCCACGCTACAGCAAAACTGCTGACAGCACTTGAAAGCTATTAATTGGGTGTTGCTCTTGTTGATAAAGACATTAGCATATTTCTCTATTTCAGCCTTTTCTTCAAAGCAGGATCATGGGCAGGCCAGCCCTAGCAGAAGGTGAACTGAGCACCAAAACGTAGGAAACCCAGCATTTTTATGTGCTGTCAGTAAACTTTTGTCCATTTTATTCAGTCCTTGCTAGCCACATTGTCTCTGCTTTCAGAATGCACTGAAACCTCAAGGCTTTGTTGAGGTGTCTCAGCACAGCACAGCAGGGCAATCTCAAAGCAGGGAATCAGCCCCAGGTGAATGAATGTAAGGAGTCAGAAAAATTGACAGTAAGTCTGTATTGCTCAGTCTTCCTTGTAATCAGACTGAAAACAACAGGAAGGAAAGGAGGCCAGAATCGGGGCTTATTGCAGGGAGCCTCTGATCAAAATCCTGCCTGACTCATTGCATGGAAATGAGACTGGTATTGCAAGACACTTAACAACAATGAAGGCGATGTATATGGTAATGTAATGTACCAGCATGAAATCAACAATCAACAACCAAATTAAAGAAAACAAACCACATTAGCCTGTCAGAGTTAGGAATCAGAACTAGAATATACAGAGTAGAAAATCCTATTTCAAAACAATACAAGATTTGCCTGGCTCCTAGCTATTGCTCTTGGTGATTAAGAGCAGTAGCATAAGGGACAGGAGTGGAAGCGATAGCTAGGGCTATGATTTTGTCATGGAGGTCATGGTAATCATGAATTTGAGTAAAGTCTATGAAATCTTGGAAATAGCTGTAAAAACATATTTGATTAGGCCCCAAATCGAGTAGTGTTGCAACCTGGTGCACTGTGTCACAGTACCAATCAGGTCTGGCCCATCTGCCTTCATCTACAGATGGGCGGACAGGCCAAACATAAGCAGTGCTGTGATCCCATGTGCCAGGTTGTAATGCCCAGGTCAGGGAGCTGGGCCCAGCTCTGCAGGACAAGAGCTGCTGCTGCAGGGTGAGTACAAGGCAGGCTCACTCTCCAAACTCCCCCTGAGACACATACCTCTGGGACTACCTTTCAGCATCCCCCACTATACTCTTGTGAAAAATATGTTAGTTCTCTGATCTGATCTCAGATCGCTGTAATGAAATTTACTAGAGACAAGGTGGGTGAGGTAATATCTTTTATTGCACCAACTTCTGTTGGTGAAAGAGACAAGCTTTCGAGCTACAGGCCTGGTCTACACTACATAGTTAGGCTGACATAAGCCACCTTGCAATGACCTAGTTGTGCATGTGTCTACATTTAAATTGGTCTCCCACTGATCTAAGTGGCTTGTTACAGCAATGGGCAGTGTTGAGCCATGGTCGATGTATGGAGGTCGATGCAGTGAGAATGTTACTTATGGCAAACTAACAGACCTCCAGCAGCCTTCCCACAATGCAAGACACGGACTGCTCTGGTCACAATTGATAGTTCCTCTGCCCAGGGTCATTGAGACCAGAAGGTCCCCTTCCCCTTTTAAGCCCTCCACATTTTTGAAATGCCTTTTCCTGATTATCCAACTTGGTGAGCACACTTAGCAGTTCTCCATTGTTGTGTGCAACTGCCCAGCTGGCCATGCTGGCTACACACTCCAGATGCGCTCTGGCTTGGAGTAGACAGGAGATATTGGATCTCCTGGTCTGTGGGAAGAAGATGCTGTGCAAGCACAACTATGGACCAGCCACAGAAACATGGACATCTGTGAGCAGATTGCTCAGGGGATGCAGGAGAAGGGGTACAACAGTGATCAGATGCAGTACTGTGCGAAAGCAAAGGAACTGCAACAGGCATATCATAAGGCCAGGAAGACAAACTGTCAATCTGGTGCTGAGCCGCAGACCTGCCATTTTGCCAAATAGCTGCATGCTGCACTTGGCAAAGACCCCACTACCACCCTGCAGAACACCTTGTGGATACTTTTAAGGAGCCCAAGTCACGGGATCCTGGTGTGAACAGTGAAAAGGAGATGGAGGAGGATGGGGGACATGTGACCAGGAGGTCCAGCTATGCCACAAGCCAGGACCTGTCTGAGACTCCACCCATCCAGTCAGTCCTGGCAGTTGAGCATGGACGAGCCCCATGCAGGGGAAATAACCTCAGGTAAGTGTGTAATTGTATATCCCATTACAACAACGTACTGATATCTCTGCCCAACTTAACAAAGCACAGCTACTGACTTTTCATTAACATACTTGTACTAGAAGAGGTAGTGGTACAACAAAGATAAGTAGAGTTACCTGGTGTTCATTCCCCTGCAGAGTTAGGCAAGGGTGGGTCATGCGTTTATGTTTGTTTATGTACACAGAGATGTCCTTTGAATCCTCCTGAGACATCTCCATGAAACTTTCATGGAGCTACCCTGCAATCCTCTCCCGAAGGTTTCTAGGTACGGCTGCCCTCAGCAATAACTTCAGCAGGCACCACTGCAGTATACAGGCTAGCAGCATATGGGCCCAGGCAGCTTTGGGACACCATCAGCAGCTGTGTTCTTTCTGCCTTTGTTACCCTCAGGAGTGAGATATCAGATAAAATCACCACTGCCTGTGGAAAACAGTGCCAGTATTCAGTGCTAGTGCCCTATACAGAAAGTTTCATGCAACCGAGCAATTTCCTCCTCATTTCCCTCAACCTTGTGGGCCTTACTCACTGCGGCCAGTGCTGTGAGTGGTGCCGTGTACAAGTTCTCTAAAGCAGAAGTGTACATAAGCATGTCTTGTTTAAAACTGTAGGGGAGCAAGGAAAGGGGGAAGTTCTGAATCTTAACTTTCAGTTTTCATTGTGACTATATTGACAATGGTACCTCTGTCTGTTTTGTCTCCAGCTACTGCTGTTGTGGTCTTGAGGGGTTTCCCCCTCCACATCCACGGAATGCCTGAGCCACTTACAGAGGAGAAAGAAGAGGCTAGGCATGACATGTTCAGTGAGATCCTATTAGTCAGTGCTGAATCATATCATGAGCAAAGGGCCTGGAAGATAAACATTGCAGACAACCTGGAGAAGGAAAGAGCATACAGGGTTTTGGCCCAGAAGTCCCAGCAGAGGGCGATTCACCAGGACATAATGGGACTTCTCCAGACGCTACAGACTCAACAATCACAGGGTCACCTCCCTTTGCAGTCCATAGAGAACTCCATTACGGCATCTCCCTATACCCCCCTCAACATTCCAGGTGGATCGGGGCCATATCCCTACCCCTCCCACTTCACTCTAGGGACATTAAGGACAACCACAGTTTCACATACACTCACCTGTGAAATCCACAGTTGCAGTATGTGTAGGTAAAATGAACAGGAATGTTTTTTCCCCTTGTTAAGTTCTGATCCATTAATTTATTAAGTTCTTAATGTATTTGCTGTTAGATTGCACAGATTTTTCTTTGCACTAGTTTTGTTACTGAACAAAACTGGAAAATAATTCATCTTTATTAGCTCACAGCATATGCTGCAGAGTGCCTAGCAGTTCTGAAAGCAGCCACTTGTTGCTGTACAGTGTGACACAACTCATAGGACCAGTGACAAACACAGGGTAATAATAATCACAAATGTACACTGTAAAATTAATAGGTGCAGTGACAATGTTATATTCGTAGATGTGCACCAAGCACCACACAATTCCTAACAGGCCTCAAAACAGCAGGGCCAGGCAGAGCACAATACACCACAACACATTATTGTGGCTCACTGTTAAAGTGCTCTTCCAAAGCTTCCCTGAGCCCTATAGCTCCATGTTGAGCTTTTCTAATAGCTCTTGTGTCTGGCTGTTCAAACTCAGCAGACAGCTGCTCCACCTCTGCCCTCCACCCTGGTGACAACTTTTCCCCTTCACAGGTATTATTTAGGACACAGCAGGCAGCTGTAACCACTGGGATGGGTTTTTCCCCACTGTGATTCAATATTATGAGTAAATAATGCCAGCGTCCTTTCAATCTACCAAAAGCGCATTCTACTGTCATTCTACACCTGCCGAGAGAGTAGTTGAATCTTTCCTTGGTGCTATCAAGGTGAGCCAAGGGAGCAAGGGATAGGCTGGGTACCCCAGGATCACTACTAGTATTTCAACATTGCCAATGGCAATCTGCTGGTCAGGAGAGAAAGTCCCTGCTTCTAGCTTTCTGAACAGTCCTGTGCTCTGAAAGATGCTAGTGTCATGGATCTTCCCTGATCAGCCAACACGGATGTCGGTGAGGCATCCCTGATGATCCACCAGGGCTTGCATAACCATAGAAAAGTAGCCCTTTCTGCTGATGTACTCTGTGGCAAGGTGGTCCAGTGCCAAAATAGGGACATGCGTGGCATCTGTCGCTCCACTGCAGTTCAGGAACCCCTTTGCTGCAGTTCTATCCACTATGTCCTCCAGCACACTGCCAGGAGGAGACGATTAATGGCCCTGCATACTTGCATGACCATGTCCCCCATGATGGATTTGCCAACTCTGAAATGATTTCCCAATGACTGGTAGCAATCCAGCATTGCATGTTTCCACAGTGCCATTGCCACTCACTTCTTCATTGTCAGTGTAGCTTTCATTCTGATGTCCCTGCGCTGGAGTGCTCGGGTGAGCTCAGCACATAGATCCAGGAATGTGGCCTTGTGCATCCAAAAGTTCTGCAGCCACTGCTCATCATCCCAAGCCTGCATTACGATGCTATCCCACCAGTCAGTGCTAGTTTCTCAGGCTCAGAAGCGGCACTCCACCATCTGCAGTGTCTCCGTGAATGCCACCAACAACCCTGAAATGGTTGCTATGTCTCGCAGCAACCTGTCCTCCAAGAAATTTTCATTTTCCACCCTGCAAATGCTGGAGGATCGTGAGTCCTGTGCTTGCAATGCTTATGACAATAGTGCAGAGCTGTATAGGCTCCATGCTTCTGTCAGAGATGGTGAACAGAGAGGAGGGCTGCACAAGTTTGTGGGAATTTTAAAAGGAGGCAAGAAAATTATGGGATACAAGTGACATTATGGGATGGAGACAGCTGCACACTGGGAACTTGACCCCAATCACTTGTGTGACTTATGTCTGCCCAACTCTGCATTGCCTAAACTCCCCAAAAGACAGTGTGCTGGATGGTGGTGGGTTGCACACTGGGATACCTACCCATGGTGCACTGCATCATGCATTGATACAAGTACCCCTGGTGAGTACATGCAGCACTTGTAAAAGGAGCCAAATATGCACGTGCACAAGTGATATACTATCTGCGGCAGCTTTATACCGATGTAACTTGCATTGCCCAAAGTTTGTAGTGCAGACATGGCCCAGAGAGCTCTTCTTCAGCTTTTGGAAAGGTACTTAGAGTGTCACAGCTAAATGCAAGATGGAACAGATTGTTTAGCACATGTAATTAACACATACTGTAAGAGAGTGGTTCTCAACCAGGGGGCCGGGGCCCCCTGGGGGGCCACAAGCAGGTTTCAGGGGGGCCACCAAGCAGAGCCAGTGTTAGACTCGCCTGGGCCCAGGGAAGAAAGCCGAAGCCCCACCACATGGGGGTGACTCCGGGGCCCTGAGGCCCAACACCCAGGGCTGAAGTCGAATTTAGCTTTGTGGGGGACCCTGTGGCATGGGGGCCCAGGCAATCACCCTGCTCGCTACCTCCTATCACGGCCCTGGCTTTTAATTGCAGAAGACTAGCTGTGGTGGCACAGATGTGACTTCCAGAGACCTCCGTGACATTTTCTGCTTCAGCCCCTGGGTCTGCGGGACAGGAGCTGGCAGCCAGTGGCGCCCCAGCAGCATTCCAGCGACAAGACGACAGCCTCCTCGGGTCTCCCTGCAGGGTTCCAGCGACAGGCGACAGCCTCCTCAGCGGTAGGGTGACCAGAAAGCAAGTGTGAAAAATCAGGACAGTGGATGGGGGGTGATAGATGCCTGTATAAGAAAAAGCCCCAAATATCAGGGCTGTCCCTATAAAATCAGAACATCTGATCACCCTACTCAGGGGGCCCTCCTTTGGGTTCCAGCGACGGGGATAGCCATGCGGGGAAGGGGGGTGGGGACACCTCTGCAGCTCCCAGCCACCACAGTGACAGGGGAAACCATGGAACTGCAGCAGCAAAAGTCACAGACCGGTCACTGCTTATGTGAATTTTTGTTTATTGCCTGTGACCCGTCCATGACTTTTACTAAAAATAAACATGACAAAATCTTAGCCTTATTTATGCTTAACAACCTGTTCCCCACCTTGTATTTAGCTGTGACTCTTTGAGTGCCTTTCCCAGGCCTGAAGGAGAGCTCTGTGTAGCTTGAAACCTTGTCTCTTTCACAAACAGTTATTACTTCACCTGCCTTGTCTCTCTAATATCCTGAGCCCAACACAGCCACAACAACACTGCAAATGTTAAATTTACTGAAGATTTCCATACCATAATTGTAGCCTTTAACAAAAAATCTTAGAGGAAACAAAGACTAGTTAGCTTTCCCTACTGTATGGAGATTGCAAATTGGAGGGGACATTGTTCTGGTATTATCCTTTAATAACAGGAGTGGAGACTCCTCAGCATGCAGCCCTTTGTTTAACTCTGGTACGCAATGGGCAGGGGTGCACAACTGAATGGCTGCACCCACCATGAAGTCCTGGAATCTTTACATACAGCTCAGTCCTCTCCTCCTGCCTCTGTCTAGAAACTCCCTTCCCCCAGTCTTTGGCCACTTTCTCTTCTCCTTCAGTGTCTCTCCCCCCCTGCTCCTCACCGTCCAGGTCCTCTTATCCTTTCCTGAATAATTTAAACTACCTAACCTCCTTAAATGTGCCTCTTGCTCGTAATTAGGCTACCTCCTGTTGCTCCAACATGGCCTCCACCTAAGAGCTTGTTCTAATCACCATTCTGCTCCCATTCTTTCTGATCTTCAGCAATTACAGGAAGAGCCAGGAGCACTGAAGAGGAGTGCTGATTAGCATAAGGAGTTCAGCAGCAGCCCGAGCAATGGAGCAAGGGGGCGGAGGGTGGTGGTTCAACACCAGGAGAGATACCTATTAGAGACTTTGGTTTTAAAAGCAAAAACATTCCCTCCCTCCTTGTCATCCTCCCAGCCCCCTTACCCCCTCCCCAAGATTCCTTCCAGGGATTTTGAGGCTTAGATCTAGCTGTTCCTCTTATTAGAAAATGTGAACTCAACCTCAGCATTGCAAGCTGCACCTGGATACCACGGTGATGGGTGCCCTCTATTGTGTGTAATAGATCAATAGAAATGTTCTCAGTTGGCCCCACTGCTTTCTTGACAGCCCCGCTGCTGCTACCAGGGATGCCTAGCCACCTACAATGTCAACCAATTAACCCACAGCAAAGCTGTCTGTCAGGTTAAATAAAAACATCCTAGCTCAGGCTACTGACTGTCTAGCTCTCTGGCTTGCCAGATGCATGAGGAGCTGCTAAAAGGGAGAGCAATGTGTGAAGGCAGGATCCGTTACAATTAATTTTCTAGGGGAAAAAGTGAGTTTTCAGAGTGTAATAGCAGCAGCAGGAAACACGGCCCCTTACCTCACCACGTTCCGCATTAGCAGAAAGAACGCTTCCTTTGCTGAAGTGCAGAAGTTTTTACCATATATCGCAATCTGCAAAACAGTAACAGTTGATTGTTAACTATATAGTTAACCAAGGACAGCCCTAAGTTTTCTTTGCAAATTAACACATGTAGGGCCCTACATAGTTCTTTCCCCACCTGTGACCAAACCCACCCACCTCCACATATCCATAAACCGTCCCACAGTACACTTCCTGCTTCCTGTTACTTCTCACCAGACTGTGGCAGAATGTCTCCCAGCCCACCCACCTCTCCAAATCATCAGTTGTGAGGCTCTGGTGATCTGCCTGCAGGAGGTGGAGACAATACTTAGGTTTCCAAATAGAGGAGCTGGGGAACACAGCCTCTGCCACAGCTTGCCTACATTTGAGGAATTAAGGATGGCAAATTGAGGGTTATGTAGGGAAAAGCGTTGTGGTCTATCCATCCACAAACAAACCTAAAGCCACTACTGGGATTTGTGCAGGGATTAGGCACAATAATTGAATGCAGAAAGCTACTTTAAAATAAGATTAAGGCTATAGATGAGCCTGAAGCAAAACCCAGGCTCCAAATGCCCCTGACCTTTGGGGAAATTCAGTCCAGATCTCAACTCTGCAGCTCAGGCCTTTTGCTAGTAGAGGCACAAACTAACAAAATCCATGTAAGGCTGTCCCCTCTCCCTTGATGCTGCTTATTACACAGGTCAGGTGCCCTAGACATGATTCAGATCTCACACCAAAGTGGATCAGGAGTAACTCCCCTGAAGTCAATAGAGTTACATAAGTGTAAGATTGGAGCAAGATCAAAATAGGCCCTGCTTGTTCAGAGCGCTGCAAAACTACAGTATTATCAGGGATCAGGTTCTGCTCACTGCTACTTCTACTTAGCTTTAGTTGAGTTAATCTGGATTTACATTTGCACGTCTGAACGCACAGTGTGTCCAAAAAGGTGTAAAGAAGGGCAACAGCTTTAATAGGGACATGCCTTGCTTTTCTTGGACAACCTCAGTATTATTTTAATATAGGTTGTTAAATGCTTTTAAAAAAACACGGAAGTCAAGACTTTGTCTACGTTGGAAAATTGGCTAGCATAGCTACTGCAGAATAAGCTATTTCATACTAGCTGTTGTAGAATAGCTGCCTGAGTGCAGACTCGAAAAAAAGTGACTTTATTCCAGAGTAATTTCCCAGCTCACAAAGTGTAATAAATTCACTTTCATTCCAGAACAGTGTCTCCACGTGTGGGAGATATTCTGGAATAGTTAAATTATACCACAATAGCTATGCTGGTCAATTTTCCCCATGCAGAGAAGGCTGTAGAAAGAAAAATTTCCTCCCCTGAAGACTGCACTAATTCTGAGATCCCTTTGGAGTGAATGAGGTTTTAATGAAACCATTACTGTCACTTCCTCAGAGAACAGCTCTGACACTGCAAAACACTTTTACTGAAATTGTTTCAGGTCAAAACAAGACAACATGGGTGAATTCTGCTCTTATTTACAACGGGGTAAATCTGGAATCTCTCCCCTGAAACCAATGCAGCTCCTCTGGAATTACACCATTGGAACGAGGGCAGAATTTGGCTCTATGATTTTACTGGTGAATACAAGTGCTGAGTGTTCTGTAGCTTCCTTATTCAGAGCAGCATATTTTAACAAAAACATCACATCGGTATGTAGTATAGAGTGTTTGCAGGATGTAGTGACATTCCTGTTGAAATCAGTGTTTGAATTGCAGGTGGGGAGGGAAGTTAACCAGTCATACTGTATCCCCACTTTTCATGGGTACTGGTGGGGGAATGAGGGACGGGGGAGGGGAAAAAAGGATACTATCATTTTGGGGGCAGGGACACATGAATTCCCCCAAAGTCACTAAAATCCAATTCTTTACCTTCTAGAGTCAAACAGTAGCCAAAATTAAGCCTGGCATAGCTGAAGAGCAAAACATTAAAATCTTGATGACTGCAGATACAGCTATACTGCATACTCCTTATGGAGGCTTGTAGAGTACAGATACTGCATGCCCCCCAGCACAATATAAACAGCAGTTTAGATGGGGAGGCATAGTTTAGGTGAGTAAAGTCACTCTACAATCTTGGTATGTATCCTACACGGCTCTCTACACACCCAAGGGGTGCCTCCCAGGTCTCCAGGACTATTTTTAGCAGTGTAGTGCCCTGCTGCCTCCCTGCTGCTCAAGACTTTCCCTACTGCAGTGAAAGGCTCCAGCAACAGGGAAAGGCTCTGGCATCGGAGAGCTGCCAGAGCCTTTCACTGCCCTATGAAGATATACACAACAGTGTGGAAACAGTCTACTTGTCACTGCAGCATGTAGCTACATGTAGCCTACATATCCCCACCACGGGTGTGCAGTGTAGGCTTATCTCTAAGATACTGATTGTAGTGCCCCAGGCATGACGCTAGAACATGCTGAGAGAGAAAATACGCACCATGATGTAGGCATTTCTGTTTATGAACTTTATGAATTTTTCCAAACACCAAAAACAGCATTTGAGGCAGCAGAGCAGAAATCTTGTAAAGGAGTTCTGTGTACCTGCGGAAAAGGAGGGAGAGCAGAACATGCAGACACATGATGAGTTCTCTTTAAAATATGAGAGGGCTGCGCACAATGGCTGGATCCACGGAGATAGGCCAGTAGTTGAAATATTGCCAGCTCTCCCTCAGGATAGAATCCTGTCCCATCACTGGAGCAAGGAGTTGCAATTTTCTCCTCCCTTCCAGAGTGAGTCTCGCCCACTAGCCCTACATTATATTACATGCATCTCCTCCATGAATTCTTATATTAAACTTTCAAGGACAAACACTCAGCTGGGGTAAATCAGCATAGATTCATTGACTTCAAATGGCACTACAGTGATTTATACCAGCCCAAGATTTGCCTCTTAGATGTTTGATAGCTGAAGAACCATTCTGGAAAAGGAAGGAAAACAAGATGAATATTAATAATTAACTTAATATTCTACAGCAAGTTCAGAAATCTCACCTTTCAGCTTGTGATCCAGGTACTCCAAGATTATTCTAATCAGCTGGACTATTGCAAGAATTAATGATCCAAATGCTAATGAACCTGTGTGATATCTAATACAAAACAAAGCGGTATTATTATACCATGTTACAGGAGACAACAGCAATACGTAACTGAACTGACCTTGGCAAATATCACAATAAACTATCTTATGAACTGTGAAATCTGCAAACAATCTTTTGAAAAAGATTAACAACAAAGCAAAATTTGCTAAGAACTTGGATGCTGATGAAAGATTGTGAAATGTTGCCTCTACTAAATGCTTCTGAATAACCCTGGTGTTAGCTGAACAATTTGCCCTGCTAGATACAACATGAATAAGAGATACTATAATTACAAAAGGCATATAAATTGTGTTGTAGTAAAAATGTTTATATCCATAATTTGGTTTCCTTTGCTAATTTTAACTAAAGATCATTACTGATATAATGTAAATTTACCAATTTAAATATTGGGTTTACATTTAAACTGTACAGTGCTTTTAATAATTACACAATAGGTCAATATGCTCCTGATTTTCAATAAAGTAAAAAGCCAAGACCCATGCACAAAAATGTGTACATCCACACATCGCTACTGTGTTTGCAGCAAGATCATTTGTATTTTTTAGGTGTCCAACAGCCATAGAGGGTTACTATAACAGATTTGCATACGCAGGTGCAGTAATTGCTTGTATAAGTTAGGCATGCAATTTCTCAGAGCTTCTACTCTTTTGAAATTCAGGCACTTAATGAATTTGGATCTGATCCTCACACCACTGAAGTCAAAAGCAAAATGCAGGTCTGTAATGATGACTGATCCCTTAATGACTAAGCTTTTCTACATAATTGTTTTCCTTTGATAATCTAAGTGTAATGAAATTGTTTCCTTATGAGTTATGAGCAGTGCTAGGAAACACAAAGAGATTAAACTCCAGATTCTTATCCTTACCGTATTGCTCGTCCAAATGAAGAAAAGAGTGGGCATGGTGGAATATCAGCAGGTTTTCTAAAGGCCCAGTAATAAGAGGCAAAGGCACCAGCAAGGGTACACTGACCCAGTGCAATTGCAAAGTTTACCAGCCACAGAAAGACAAAAGCATTGGAGAGTTGAAAGATGAAGATGTATTTGTGATAGAAGCTTTCTCCCCCATAGAAAGCAAAAGTACACTGAGCACCAACACATAATTTGGTCACATTGGTTGTGTTAAAAGTCTGTTTAGAAAGAAAAACAAACAAAAATAATCATAAGCAATGAACAGGATGTGTCAGGACAATTTCTGAAATTAAATGGCTGAGGACAAAAATCTCATATATTCTGCTAGATGTTTCACTAACTCATTCAATCCTGAGCCATAAGTGGAAGTCTAACTACACTCTAAATGTTTTTTAATTCATTTAAATAATTCAAAACTAAAGCCCTACTTAATTTGTGATATTATGGATGTTGTGAATCCTGCAATATTAGGCTTTCACCACAATTTTGTTAGCAGCCCGGGGCTGACAGCAGGAGCTCCAGCCGTCAGCCGCCCAGGGCCGACAGTGAAAGCCCTGGCTGTCAGTCACTGACCGCAGAGCACTGCTGTCAGCCCCATGCATTAATGACTGTCATATAGTTGCAGCAAAATGTCTGGTTATCAAAAAAATTAGCAACATAATACTTAACATAATACTTGAGTGTTTATATTGTTCCAGCAAAATTTTCGTAAACAAATAGGTCTTCTCTGGCTTTTCCAAATTACCACAATTAATAAAGGTCCACTATTACTTTTCCACGATTTTCCATGTCTTGTTCACAACTCAGCTGCAATTATTTGACTATCGTCCCATGATTCAAATAGGGCCTTATTAAAAACCCAATACTAAAAAAGACTTGGATATATGCTTAACTTAATGCTCTGTGATTAGTCAATGGGCCGCTCACTATGCACAAATGTAAGCACATACACAAATCTTTGCATGACTGGGGCTTAACGATTCTTTCTCCTTTGATTACAGACATCAGCAGAGTGCTGTAGTGTTTGGGAGGCATGCATTTCACGGGAATGCTATTACTTAAAATAAGCTATTTCCATTGGCATTTAAAATATCTGGAAACACTTCTACGGATGTTAGACTTCATAAACATTTTTTGTGTTTGAAGAACTCCCAAAATAAAGTTAGAGCCCAACGTGACCTAACTGCTCCCAATAAATGCCAAAAGATTTGATAAGCATTTTGTAAATTTTCTTAACTTATCCTTATTGCTATGATAGTCAGTATTGTCTAGTAGCAAGAGCATATGATTGCAAACTGAGAGATGTGGTACCCAGTTGGGTTTCTGCCATTAACTTGCTCAGCAGATTGGACAAGTCTCTAAGGCCCAAATTTTGAAAACTGGCCACTGATTGTGGATGACTTTTGGTATCTCTCAAACTGAGCATCCAAAAATTGAAGCACCAAAAATGAGTGGACACTTCTGAAAATTTAAGCCTTTACCTCTGTGTCTCAGTTTCCCCACCTGTAGAACAGAGCTATTAATACTTATCCTCCTCGCACGGGTGTTGTGAGGATTAATTACCTGGTGTCTGTTAAGTGCTTTGAACATGCACAGTGCTACCTAGTGCTAAGAATTATGTGACCTAACACAAAGAATGAGTGGAATACAACTATGCATGGTCTTTAAACAAGCATTGCACATATACTGAATATCAATAAATTAATATAATTAGCACGCCCCCTCCTTTTCCCCTCCATAGACAGTTATTAGTTATGCTTACCTCTGGGTCACAGGTCAGGTTTGCATACTTGCACAGCGTTTGATTAGCCATTACTTTATACACAGGTTCCCCTGATGTAGACAGGAAACTGAATGAATTGTATTAAGGAGGAACTCTCAGAATCATAGTTCCCTAAGTTCCATCGTACATGAAACAATATAATAGGGGACCACTAACCCTGAAACCTGTGTGGGTTGAAGAGAGATTCAGGTTTAGAGCACTACGTCTTCCCCTACGCACGTGGCCAGCATATAAGCAGAAGGGTGAACAAGTAACACCTACATTTTCCTCAAAGCTAGAGAACTGTGGAAAACCCTGCCCTGAAGCTTGCACACCCCTGACCAGACTCAGGGAAGGAGCTACCTCCACACTACTCTTAGTCCCCTCTGCACACATCGCTATGGCAGCATGGACTAGTCGGTGACCCTACTGCCAGCGGCTCTTGGCCAGCTCCCGTGCTCGGTGACTGCTGCAGCGGGGAACAGAGGATGAGTTAATACTGCTCAGAACAGAAACAACAGACTCTTCTTCACCCAGTGAAACTTTAAAGGCTTCCTGACTTCTCCCTCTGCTGCTTGGCAAACCTCTGTGTAGCAAGCAGTTTTTATGGAGAGGCTGGTGGCAGTTATGCAGGCGCAAAACAGGCTGTGCAGCTGCCAGTGAAAAACATGGCAAAGTGCAAGGGAGCAAATAAGAGCTCCCAAATTAACTAAGAAACAATGAAAGCAGGGCTGAGGAACGTGAAGTCTGGTGCAGGCCATACGCTCTATGGGTGAATAAACCCTGTGCAGTGGGCTCACCCAACGCCCTGTGTACCATTTAAGACTTAAGGACTTAAATGCAGCTTAAATAGTGCACAGGGCCTTGTCTGAGCCCACTGTGGGGGAATTCCACCCCAAGACTGTTATTTTTTAAATAAAATATAATGTCCTGCTTGTACACCATAACCCAGTGTACAATAGGGAAGAATCCTTTATTGGTGAGGAGATGGACTAGGTGACCTAACAGCTTGCTCTAACGTCTATGATTCTCTGAATGTGTTATAATACAGTCTCAGCCAGCATGATGGAACAGAACAGCTCAATGAGACAGGAGCATCATACAGCACCTCATGCACCCACTTGATAAGATATGAGAGGGAGAGAAATACAACACATCCAGGTGCAGGACATTTCCCACCGTATTGTCCACTGGATCTATTAACACACCTGTGTGTAAACATCACTGCCATCCCCAGTTCTGCCTCTCACCAGCCACTTTGGGAGAAGCACGCACACTTGGGAGAAGGCAGAAGAAAAGTGCATTTATTTATTCCTTGTGTAAATAGTCAGGCACATAGGGTGGGTGTGAAGTATGTCTCCAGGTGATGATGTCTGTGAGAAATACAATCTGTTGGTGTTAGTCTTCTTCAGAGTCTCCTAAGAAAGCACAAAGGGATTTCAATACTGCAAAGTGTGGGTTTCCACAGTGGCTTCATCCCACATCTGCTATCAAGAGAAGAGCCTTAGCGGAAACAGTTGTGTAAGGATTTTGGCTCTACCTCCAATGTACTGCTCATTGAGAGTGAAGGCCGATGTGAGCATTTACACAGTTGCTTGGTGAGCTGTTCAGATATTACCGAGATAATGAGGTACAAATACTTAGACATATAGAAGGATACACAGCTGTCACTGCCCAATAGGAAATGCAGATTGCAATGAGAACGAAGGTGATAATGGGGTAGAATAATGTGGACATTATGTAGCCAATAGCCCTACAAAGGAAACAAAATAGAGTTGAAATCTAGAACGATAACAAAACAAAAGTCACTTTTTATTAGCCCTTTAGTATTAACCCCTTGACTTCTCTCTTCACGGATACTGGCAGTGTCACCTAGCGCCAGGATCCCAGAGCACTACCAGTGCCATCTCCTTACTGCCTCGCTTCTGTCACCTTCTCATTTTGTCTCTTCTCCTCTCCCTCCTTCATCTGACTGCCCTGCTCAAATCTCTGCAGTATTCTGTTCCCAGTCTCCTTCTTTCCGCTGATTTTGCCCTCCCTGGTCCTACCCCTGCTACCTTCCTTCAATCCTGGGTCATAAACCCATTCTGCTCCCACATCCCCAGAACTGCTGTCTGCCTCAGACACTGCCCCTCCCACCGCCTGTCTTCTCCATGTCCCCAAACTACTCAACTCCTAGACCCGCTCTTTCCCTTTGGCCCCTGCCTATCCTAGAACTCCCCTATACATCCTTCCTCCTGCCTTCCTTCCTAGTGTTCACAGATCCAGTCTGCTCCGGGACCTTCTGCTCTACTGAGCATTGCATGCTCTAGACCCTTGACATTCTACTTCTCTCTTGAGTCACAGTCCATTTTGCTTCTTCACCATTGTAATGTATTTATTAGGGGAGGAGGGTGTGCGTGCTTTAGTAGCTGACAAACCAGGCACTAGTCCCAGTGAGTAAAAGGTGTGGTCAGAGTGTGGACACTGGTAACTAGGAACTTGAGTGTTCTAATCCCTGCTCTGACAAGGATTCCCTCTGTGGCATTAAATACATTACTTAAGCCATCAGTGCCTCTCTAGAAAACGACTGCACTTATCTCACAGGGGAATAATGAGTTCTTAGATACTGCGGGGATGGGATAGGAAATAATTGTACAGGCAGCTCACTGCATGTTGTCTAAAGCATGTGGATTGATTACATGGCTCTCCCATTTTCCTTTACATTCCCCCAATCCACCTCATCCCATTCCTTCTGAACCTCTCCTTCCAGCAGTTCCCTGACGCGCTCCTCTGACCATTCCACTCTCCCTTCTCCCTCTGCTTTTTCTTCCCAATTCCCCCAATTCCCATTTTTCTTCCCCCAATTCCTGACTTGTTCACTCCTGCTGCCAGCCGCCTTCCAGGAGCCAGTTCCCAGAAAGTAAATGAAAGACAAATTTACTCCACTCCTGCTGTTAAACAAGACGACCCTGGGGATAAATTAATCTATCTTGTGTGACAACAAGGTCAATGGCAACATTCTAGTAGTGTTTTCTTATTGCCAAATCATACCTGGATCTACAGGCACAATAAGCGCATTATGAGTCATACAGACATGCATGATTTTATGCTATTTAAGAAATAATCACAAATCAGTAGTTTTCAGCAGTTAATGAGAGGCTTGTTAGTTAACAGTGAAGCCACAGACAGTTTACTCTAACAAACTGCTTGTTAACTATGCTATCAATGGATTCCAAACAGCTGATTACTATTATAAATTTTAATTTTACTGAAAGAATAGTTGAACTGTACTGAAAAAAATAATTTGATTCCCAGTCATTAGCAACTTATTTTCCATCATCCTGAATACAGGGCATGGTCTGTTAGGTGTACCGTCATTACTTACAGTGTTTCACCTCATGCGTTAAACATGAGTGTAAAAGTATTGCCCTCAAGTGACCTTTCAGTGTAGCTAAAAAACTAGAGGATGTTATTACCTCCCAGCAGGAAGTTTATGAAATTTCTGAAGTGTTTCTATCTGTCACATTTTTGAATAAAAGTGTCTTAGTGTGTAAAATGTTTCTGAATTATAATGTACAGGATCCAAAGGATAGAGTGCAGTGCTGCCAAAACTGACTGCTATTTCCTGCATACATAGCTGTAGAATGGGAAATAAGTGGGTTAATTATGGAACTTTAGCTTTCCCTAATTCCACAAAAGACTCCCTAAGTCCTGATACTACAGGCACTGGGATGCCAAGGAATGTAAAAGAAAAATCAGGGAAGGGAAGTGGTCACAATTCATTTTCATATTCGGCACTGCTCTGATGAATTTGGTAGCACTGTGACTACCAACCACCTACTAGCTCTCTATACTAAATTCTGTTCTTGTGTAGCCCACCGCTTGACCCAAAAATCTGTCCTCATTTACACTGGCACTACTCCATCAAAGTCAATTGGTGCAACAGAGAGAATTTGATGCACTGTGTTTAATAGAAGGACCAAGTAAATGCAGGAAAGTTATAAATTGCAACCTGGAAACTGCCTGTGAGATTGTTAAAAGGAAGACGTGTTAACTACTCTATTACTGCACATCATAATATCACTGACACTAATTCATCTGAGCAAAAACTGAAATCAATAAGTATAACACACCTGGATCTGAAGGCAAAATTTGACCCTTGTTAGTTACTTTTTTCACCATATAACAGTCAGCTAAGTTGCAGGGTGGATCTAAGCCTTCCGAATGGATTATATCAAGCTCCCCACCCCACACACTCCATTCTAAAAAATACGGTTAAACCCCTCACAGTAACCATCCCAATGTTTCAAGGAGACATTTAAAAGATATTTACTCTCAAATGGCACTTTCTCTGCATAGTCAAATTTTTGGGATTTTCAAAAGTGCCTCAATCAACAGGACTGGGCTCCTAAGTCACTGCGACACTTTTGAAAATCCTACTGCTAGCTGCCAATGAGACTTGACCCTATATACAATGGATGCTGAGGTCTTGATCCTACAAGCTCTTGTCTGGTGCACATTAGGTTTTTATGCTCCCTTTGCAAGTATGAAAGGAAGCTCCATGTTGGCACAAGCAAGATTCAACACTAGATGTAGTCCTCTGTGCTGAATGAACATATCTTTGAAGACCTTTGTATGTCTGCTACCTTAAAATGTGAAGAGGTGGGGGCAGAGAATAGGTGTGTCTGAGAATAGAAGGACTTGCGTGTACTCCCTCAGCATGCAAATTATGTGCCTAGTTACACATTCTCCTATGAGCCCCTCCTACTGCTACTAGGCAGGAGTAACCTAGCAGCCATAAAGCCACACTCTCATTCATGCAGGATCAGCCAGCCCTGCACTTCCTGGATTGTTTAGCACTTTTCCCCTTGTGCTTTTATCCACCGTATTCTGCCCCAGGCAGTGCAGGATCAAGTCCCAACAGAATACAACAAGGAGGGTATTACAATTTTTTTAAAAAATCAATAAATCAGAGAAACATACCTACTCCCTTCCTGCAAGAGTGCAATAGCAATCCGGATCCGATTCCTCAGGAAGATCAGCATCAGTATGATGAAGACTTCCACAATACAAAGTATTATCACTGCAAGCAAGAAAATTAAACTAACCAAAAATCAAACCAACATGCTGCCTTTCTACATTGGTGGTTTCCCACTTGTACTTTACAATCCTGGTCATGAATGCCAAGAAACCCTATGTTAGAACATGCTTGCTCTCTCTCTGACTGCAAAGGCTAACTTTCAATCCCCATTTAATACATTCTTGGGAAATCCCACAGAAGTTGCTAGCCTTGACAGATGACATTAGTGTTTGTACTTTACAAAGGAAAGTGGAGCATTGCAATGTCAGACAGTTCACAGATATAATCATCTATTTAAAAACATATGTCTGTAGCACTTAGCATAAAATATCATTTATCCTTAATGCACTCCATTAAAGTAAACTTCGGCTATTCAGAAACAAGCATTTTTCAATGGTTATACTATATTGCTGCTAATTTGTAGTCTCTTGACATAGGAAAAAGAATAAAACATAGATGGACATTCAGCCTTTTAATTAGAGAGCTTGATTCTGATCTCCCTTACACTGGTGTCATGCAGAAGTAATTCCATTGAAGTCAACGGCCCAGTTTTATACAGGGCAAGCCAGCATCTCAGTGAGGTACAACGAGGGAATAGGGACACATGGTACAACACTAATATTCTCTATGGGCATTACTTTAAAGAGATTCACCTCAGCAACATGTGGTGAGTGGCCCCCATTAGCTCACTGACCCAGACATGCAGGTAAACAGAGACACAGCACATAGGTTTTATGCAGCAGACTGCAGCTTTGTTAAATCAGCTTAACAATGGGGTCAATGGTACCGCAAGCCCTAGCAGGCAAAGCAAGGATCCAATGTGGGAAGACATAACATTATGCCAAAGCCACAAAACTTGGAGTCAGGGAGGTAAGGGAGACAGTGCCTAAATCACCCCTGGTATCCAGACAGTTAATGAGATCCCCTATCATCCCTCTGGCTCAAGGACATGAGAGCAGAGATGGGAAATGCCTCAGTCTACACTAGACCTAAGAGACCACCCCTACCCTAGCAAGACAAAACTTTGGCCAGCAGATGCCAGAGTCCTGTGCTTATGTTTAGCCCAGGAGATACCCCACGCTTGACACTGATCACAAAGCTACACCACCATAAATGCTGTGCCCACCAAACCAGGCTTCCCGTATGCTGTGAGGAAGTTAAAAAAAAAAAAATCTTTCTTGGATCGGCCAATTTTGTCCAGAGGAAAAATTATTTCCCATGAGGGCTGATCTGCCTAGGCCCACAGCATGCAGGAAACCCAGTTCTGCTACCCTCAGGCCCCAATAACTCCCAAAGGGAGGGTGTTGCTTGGGCACTTGCCAATGCGGGTGGAGTGCAGCTGACCAATCATGGTCAGCCACCTCTCCTAAACTGGCCAGTCATGCAGACAATGGCCCACTCGACCCTCATCTACCACTTCACCCCTTCCTCCCTTTAAACTGCATGTGGTACCCATACAGAAGGAATGATACATGGATGGATGGGGAAAGGCAAATCCCCTCTCCCCTGCAACCTGGCCAGAATCCCAGCGAGTGTCTTGCTCTCTGCTAATCAAGTCAAACCCTTCTCCCTCACCACCACCAATAAGACAAAGGGGGACATCATAACAAGAGTGGTATTCTACCAGTTGTGCGTGTTTTCCACATTTGTTAGTAGTTTGATTAGACCAACTTCTAGGCCAGATAAACTAGTAATCCTGAAAATGGCACAATATAATAAAAAACCTTCACTGCACTGAGATCCCAGAAATATATATAAAGGAAGATATTTGTTCAGCATCTATAAAAAGGAGTACTTCATAGGTGGCACAAAACAGCTGATGATTCGTTCTCCTGGTTAAGCATTTACAGAGAGTAATTTTAAAAGGCACTTACTAAATGCTAACCATGTTTGCCTCAGCTGCAGGTACACTCTGAAGTCAGTCTGGAAGCCAATATCATAGATCGTGAGGTCAGATCCAGGTGTCCCCTGAAGATGATCATACTCCCAGTAACAATGCCAGATACCTTTAGAAAAATAAACCAGTAAGAGCTGAGTGTTTCTGAAGAGTCTGTAAACATGAATGAGCCTTCGGTTTTTTTGCCTTCAACATGCCATACAGGCAAAAACTACAGGTGATCATGAGACTAGTGGCTTATAAACCCACATGAACAAAAAAGAAATCATGGTGCAAATACAGAAAGCCTAATCCAGCCAGCACTTACACATGGGTGAGTAGCCCCAAGGCAATACACCTGGTGGCAAACGCTTGCAAGTTCAGGGCCACAGTAGAAGTTTCTTTAAAGAAAAAAACCCTCAAGACCCTGTCAAACCTACACAATATTTCACCTGATTAAGTTAAATTTAATTGGCAGTAATTCATAGAATCATAGAATATCAGGATTGGAAGGGACCTCAGGAGGTCATCTAGTCCAACCCCCTGCTCAAAGCAGGACCAATCCCCAATTTTTGCCCCAAATCCCTAAATGGCCCCCTCAAGGATTGAACTCACAACCCTGGGCTTAGCAGGCCAATGCTCAAACCACTGAGCTATCCACAGATTTCCTTGTAGAAACATCAACAGTAAGAACAAAATCTCTCAGCAGTTCTTCGTTAGAGAGTGTAGGAGCTATCACCTACCATATCCTATAATTCCAATCACGCCAAGGATGAAAATCCAGAAGAGGACCCCTGCTGTGAACCTCAGGAGCACAAGGAAGAGCAGGCTGACAATCATTGCAATGAACAGACCACTGGAAAGATAGGAGACATGAACATAAGGGAAATAGGCATGAGCATCCCTCCTCCTTGCGCATTTTATTTACTACAAAAGGAGGGTCACTCTTTCACATGCTACAGAATGACAGGTCTAAAATTTTATTCCAAACTCCTTCTGAAAGTCTAATGAGTGGGTGAGTGTTTTAAAGTTTGGATACCATCAACTATTGGAAACCAGTCTGTTGGGCGATAAGTTTCTAGGCAGTATGATTACATTTCATAGACACATTTATAAATGATGGGCCAGCTCCTTAGCTGGTGTAAACTGGCATAGCTTCATTGCAGTGACTGTGCTGATTTACACCAGCTGAGGTTCTGAGTCAGTGATGTCTTCAGGCTGTGGATAGGCAAGAGTAAAGAAGTGTCAAACTGGAAAGATGTGTACATGTGTGGTTAGTTTAATTGAGGTTCTTAAATAAGAACATCCTTTTTAAAAAGTAGATAGGGATTTTGAATTTGAGAATAAAACACTTCCCTTTCTATCCTTCCAAACAAGTCATGTGTAGTGCATCGGAGCTGGGAAGAAAATGTGCACTAAAAAGAAAGAAGATAAAAGCTGACATTGGCAGCGACCTATCAGTAGTGCAATTGGGAAAAAACAGCTATCCAGTGAGTGTCTTCCTTTAGCCTACTCAAATCAGTGGTAAGGCAGTGTGAATTCTGGTTTCATTTTTAGCATGCAAGTCACAGAGGAAAAAAAAAAAACAATGATGGCTGTGTAAACCCTTTACCCGCACACAGGTATCTGAGTGTACAGCCAGAGGAGATAACAGCCAGTCTCCTCTTACATATATTCCCAACATGCAGTCAAGTGGGACACACCAGTAAAATATTTCATTTTGTGATGACTTTAGTAGAAGCTGAAACAAAATAAATGATTACGAACCCTGGACTTTGAAGATATACCCACTGAAATACAAAATCCATAACCATTAATTTAGAGTTTATTTAGTGATTGCTCTCTGAAATGTCCCCACTCACCTAGCTGGTTATCAAAGATGTGAGACTGATCAGACTCAGGACCACATGACTGTGATGGGTAAGCCATCTCTTTGGGCTTGTAAACCTAACAACTGTGCAGCAGATAGTGAAAAGGAAAGAGCTACAGCTTGCTTTGGAGATCTCTTCCCCATAACCTGCACGAGGCATTCATAAAGCTCCTCTCTGCCCTGCGTGGTTACTTCCTTTCCAAAATTCACCAGATGACATCTCCTGCTTTCTCACTGAATGGTTCATCATTCAAAAATTTCCTCCTCAAAAATAGCTGGACTATTTGGAGGTTGGGGCCCTGATTTCTGTATGTGGTAAAATGCCCAAATCTCTTGTAGATCTACCACAGGCTGATGTGAGGCTGTAGTTATAGATAACATAGCAGCATAAAGGATTAGCCTCACATTGTGTATAAGATCTATGAAAAGTCCATGATACAAGTATGTGATAAGAGGAGACTCTTGGAGTTTAACAGTAGGATATCAGACGTACACATAAATGGATAGTTCTTCTCCATTCATACCTGGGAAGGTACAAAGTATAGGAGCCAAGAATATCTGTAAATAAACTTACATTAAAATCCAATGCCAGGAACTGGCATAGTCTTCAAAAATTTTCATCCCAACTGATCTTGCATCAAGGACATTATTGATACCACTTAAGCAATACAGAAAAAAAGTTTAGTTTATATGGGATACTACAGATCTTATTTAAGCAGCAAATAGGTCGTTAATGTACTAACAAAATATAAGTTATGCCACAAAGCATTTTTAGAACATGCCTCTATTTGTAGCATTTGTTTTTTCAGCAAAACAGAGTTTGAAATGTCATTGCCAGTAATAAAGTTACATTACAATGCTGTAGCTCAGGTTTTGTGCATAAACAAACATCAGTTACAGTAATATTTGATTGGGAAGGAAATTCCACTGACGGTGGAAGGCCCCCCAAACTGTTAACATTCGTACAGCTCTAGGAAAAAGAATATAATAAAAAGCTCTAAATAACATTAGTATCAGCAGATGCAATAACTTATTACATCACAAAAATGTCATCAGCTGGTAGTAAGATCTGCCGTAAACATCCAGAAGCCATACAATAGTGGTTCCAATGTTACCAGTACCAAAGACGAAAAACAAAACAAAACAAAAAAAATGCATAGCAAACAGTAAAACAATAACCTGCCCATAGGGGAATTTTTTTTCCTAACCCTAGAATAGTTGCCAACATTAAAACATTTTCCTAGGACAATGCTAGGAAGAAATAAAGCTAGGGCTTTATGATAGCTGGGGACAGCTGGAGTAGGGGGCTTGATAAACTGTGGGGTCTGGAGTCAGCATTGGTGAGGCAAGAGAGGGGGCATTGCTAGGTTTGAGGGAAAGGAAAGGGGGTGCCCTCTGATCCCAGTCTGAATGGGGACGTGATGGAGGTTGGAGAAGCTGCTCTGAAAGTTCCCTCTTCTCCTAGCTCAGGCCCGGCATGGGAGATGCTAGTTTTTTACCTGGAGAGGTTTGATAGATTCCCACATGCTACCAGTCCCACATCATTGGCTAGGATACCCACTCCTTGGGACAGGTATTAAAAACCAGAGAGCAGACCTTCAGCTGGTGTAAACTGTCATAGCTCCATTGGTGTCAATGAGTATCTGCTCCCAGGACTGTTGGCAGGGATAGCCTTGGTGAGTGGCTTGTCTCCTCAAGCATTAGGATTTATACTCCTTGCTCTGTTTGAAGCTAACCTTCCACAGAGAGAACTAATAAAATAACAAAACTAAGCTGACAATCAGCCACAAACAACACACCTCCAAATTAAATGGAAAAGCACTCTTTAAAAAAAATCCTTTGCTAGTTTCCTCATATAGAATTTTAAAAGCACTTCATTACAATGTCTAACTTGGTTAATTTCAGTCATTTGCTACAACTGATTTTGATTTCTTTTCTACCTATACATTAATTCATTGACCCGGAACATACACAAAAGGTATCACATAAATGAAAAGCACGAGAGGAAGGAAGAACCTACTTTGCAGCTTCCCTGAGATCAGTTACATTTCTTGTTTTCCCTCTTCCATCTTTGAATGTCGTCTGATTTGCCACCGTCAAAATCCCATTCTTCGTGGAGAAGTCAGGAAAGCATCTTTTAAGAACTGTTAAGTAATGAAAACCGTGGGTAAAAACATATGTTTATTTATCATCAAACTCCACTTTAAAATTATGGGGTTTTGCCATCAAGTTCATGATTTGCTGTGTGTAAATCATTTCAGATCAGTAGTGAGGCCCAGATCCACAAAGGTATTCCGTCACCTAAACACCAGATCTAGGTGCCTAAGTCCCAGTTTTAGGCACCATTGCAATCCAAAAAATCCCCTCTTGCCTGCTGCTTAACCTTGTAGCCTACACTCATTTAGCGCCTAAATTTTCATTGTAAAAGTTCCTTCCCTGCCTAAATTTCTGCCTCTGGCCATGCACACTGCTATCTCCCTGTAGGTGTCCAGACACCTATCTTCCACCTAAGCCCCAGCACAATCCACAAATCAGGTAAAGGTACACCCCCCCCCAGCCTATCTCACCCTGGGGGCCCAGTGTGCTCAGAGGCCATCGACCAGACCAGAGAAGGAGGTGGTGGTGCCGCTATCACTGCCCACACCATAACTTCTAGCCCAGAGGTTAGGGCACTCACCTGGGAGGCCCAGGTTCAATTCCCACAGCAGCATGAGGGGAGGAAAGGATTTGAACAGGGATCAGAAAAATGCTTTGACTACTCAGCTAAGCAATATTCTGATGTGGGGCTTTCTCTCAGTCTCTCCTGTTGATGCTGTTCCATAGTGGCTAAATAATTAAACACTCCTTGGAACAAGGGGACTCTGGGATTAGCACTAGAACCCAGTGTATGTACTCAGAGACACAATGCTCCCTTTTTACCCTGCAGAACCTGTAGAGGTATAGAAGGTTAGATCCTAATTAGACTCATCTAAACTCCAAATACAGGGCCATATTATGCCCTTACTGTAGCTATGCTGTTAACCAAAGACAATAGGGTTGCTTGCCCACGTGCATAATTTAGTCTGCAGAGTCCTCATTACTGGGGATGACTCATGAGGCAGAAAGAACCCAGCTTGACCTGATCTCAGGTTGAGTTTTCACAGCTGGAAGATAGAAAAAACCATCTTTATACTTTTATACAGTGTAACATTGATTTGGCCGTTACTGACAGTCAATGCAGAGCCTCATCATGACAACACCAGGATCTCCTTTCAGAGTGAAGCTGCACTTTAACAACATGCACACCAATCCTCTGCTGAGACATGTGCAAAAAGTATAACTACTCACAAGGCCTGCTTGGAATGATCATTGAAGGGCAATCTTCATCACGGATCACTTGAGCAACAGACTAAAAGAAAATAAACCCAAAAAGAGGAATTGGAGAATACAATGCAGAACAAATAAAACCCGCTCAATCTGAGAAATCTTTACAATCAAGAAAATGTCCCATTTTCCCTCATTTGTGTCTTAATCTTTTGGCATGATTTGACTGGTGCATCCGCCTGACACTCACAGGATGAAAGCAAGAGACCTAACCATCCTTGGACAGTCATGGATCAGGAATAAAATATGCTTCTGGCTTTTCGAATGGTAATAAGATAAAAACAGAAGGCATCAGACCTGCCTATCAACTAATGGTGCTTCGGCAGGTGTTTTTGTCTCTCATAGAAAAAAAAGTTTGTTATAACAGAATTAGTACATTTAACTTCAGGCTGATGTTAGAGTTGCTAGGTGCTCTTATTGTGGGAGGAATATTAAGGTATGTTCAAATGCAAACCCATGGTATTTCAACATGGTCGTCTTATTGCAAAGCTGGAGTAATTCCCTGGCTAAAAAAATTGAGTGAGAAGCTGCAGGTGACTTACTACAGCGCCTGCTGATTCAGACATAAAACTCTCTAGGATGAAAGGGAAATTGTTAGTACTAATCTGAGCTCTCCTTCTCCACTGTGGATCATTGCAGCCTAAACCTATATACTGGAGAAAACTGACTTCTCTGGGTACATTTAAACTGCAATGCAAGCCCAAGCTTAGAGTCAGGCTTGAGCCCAAATCCCGCATTCAGTCTACACACAAATCTATCAGTCTCAGGCTCAGACCTACGGTCTTAAGACCCTGTTGAGGAGGAAGGGCCAAGCCCAGTCAAGCCAGGACCCAGAGTTTGACCCCTTTTACTTTGCAGTATAGATTCAGCCCACCCCCAACCCCAGGTCCTGGGAGTCTGCCAAAAGTATCCCACAATGTCATGGACCAACTTCCTTTCTCCTCTCTATCCCAAGAATCTTCAACTGACTTCAGTGAAAATGGATGCAACCCCCGCTCCACTTGGTGCACTGCAGGTTGGTGAGTCAGCGTTAACCCTTCCATCCACTTCTGACGAGCGAGCTGCAATCACGCCATCGGAAAGCCTTCTGTGCTTGCAACAGAGGCTGAACAGAAACAGCCTTTTGCATAGCACATTGCTTTATGGTCACAGGAGCACAGCCAGATTTTGGTAAATCTCTGATGAGAGGCCAGCACAACAGTGTGCGTTTGTAAGAGTACCAGGAACGATCATGCATACCAGCAAAGAAACTGGCACTGTAGCAACTTTACTGCACTAGTGACCAGTGCATGGAGTGGACTGAGTGGCTCAAATCTGAGTACGGGAAAACCAGGGACCAGAACTGCACCTCGGGCAACTCACCAAAATCATGCCTATTTTATGAGGAGTTGGACCAGGTGCTGGGCACTGCTCTGAGCATGGAGCCAACGGTGGTGCACGATGACCTGGTCAGACAGGATGGCTGATGGGGACTGATGGAAGCCAGCAGCAGGTGCTGAGTGAGGACAGTAAAGTCTGTTCCTGAAACCAGCCCCAGAAGAGGTTTTGGAGCTGGAGCAGCAGCACATCCTGGGCCCCATACTCGGAGAAGGTGCTTGATGCCCCGCTCCGACAAACAGCCCACTGCAGAGCATGCACCAGACACAGAAGGGACAGAAGCTGTCCCTGAGCGAAGTGAGTTTCTGGCTCCATTTTAATTTTATTAATACAGTAATAGGAGGAATTTCCATTCTATGAACCAATGCAAAAATTACTGGATGTCACGGCTACGAGCATGCATCCTGCTAATGGCAGATTGTATGCCAGTAGCTTGACTCCCATTCAGTCCATTTCAATTAGAGACAGTCCATAGGTGACAAAATCAATTGTGCCAAATTCAACTTGGGTTTGAATTTTTGTCCAGAAACATGCCGGGGGCAGAGGAGGAAAGCTGTGAAGTTCTGTGTGTTTGCTTGCAGCCATAACAGGGTAAGCCATGTGGAAGCTGACTCAGGATCCTACTGATTCCCTCATGGATTCTGACTCAATCCTGGGTGCTGATAGCTGCAAACTTTTCTTGAAGCAGGAATTCCAGACAGGTAGTCACATTTCAGGGCAGGACATATTTTCCAGGGCTATCTTGGTAGCCAGCTAGCCCACTCCACTCATACATGTGCTGTTCAGTCACTATACATTTGAATGCTTTGGCTGCATCCACTGTGTTTCCAATGGGATTTCAATCTGCCAAAAGCACATTCAGCAACCATTCTAGACCTGCTGACAGTGTAATTAAACCATCTTTTCCAAAGTGGACAGTGCACCATGGTCAAAGGGCTAGAGCGGCACATTTTGGGAGGGTGCTAGGGAGTCTGGTATACGCATGGTTTGACTCAGGTCTGTGCAGTGGAGTGTGGATGCCAGAGCCATAGGTTTACGCCCAAGTTGGAAAATTCTTAAGGTAGGGTTAACAGTCAGTGTAGATGTTCAAGCCCTGGGTTCTCTAAACCAGGGTCAGCTGACTTGAGTCCCACAAATCCTGGGCTTACACTGCAATGTAGACATACCCTATAGCACCAAAATCCACAGCATGGAAGTCTGCAGTTATTTTCCACTGAACTGAGCCTTCAGTAATCGCTTAAAGATTTGTGGATTTTGTCTGGTTAGCAGATCTTAACTCTTGACAATCTCAGAGCTGAAATACACTTACAGAAGAGCTCCTCTTTGAGATAATTTGGCATAGCTCCATTGATTTTGATGGAGTTAGACCGATTTATGCACACTAAGGATCATCTATTGTTAAAAGCAGAATGTATCCCATCTACATTTATGTATGTATATATACGCACCTTCCAAGGCTTATTAAAACCAGGTTTGCAGAACTGCCTGTAGTACTCCCAATAACTTTTGTTATGTCTGTAGGAACCTTGCATGTCTATGTATGTTGCAAACCTGTCTGGGCACTTTGAGACACAAAGCTGTAAGGAAAGAAAAAATGCATAATGATACACTGGAAAAAAACAAAACAAAAGACAAACAACCCCCCCCCAAACAACCCACTCATTCTATCAAAACAGCAAAACAAAAAAATGGCCATCTATAAAAGTGCCCTGTTTTATCTGATTGTCTGGAGCAATGCTTACTGTAGCATTTAGAAAGGGACAGTCATTTGTCTATTGCTAGAATCTCTAGATAAACACTTTTTAAAGCTTTTGATCGACCATTTCAAATCTCTCCCCAAGTTCTGGATCTCTCAACTGCTCTGCCTCCATGTCTCTTGGTGGTCTCCATACATTCTGATATACATGTACAGTTTTAAGTTTGTTTTTTAAAAATTTTTATTGAACATACACAGGAAAAAATCCTCAAAAAGGCCTTGATCTAACCCCCTAAGCACAGACAGCTGTGTACATGAATATGCTGGTGTGGCAGCACAAGACGTGGCACGGCACAAGACACAAGACACTGGCCAAATGAAGGGGGCATTTGTACTAAATTAAAGCTGTAAATTGCCCTTTACCCATGTCAGAGTTCCCACAGGTATCAAACAAGTCAGGTGCACATGCCAAGGGCAAAATTCACATCTCCCCAACTAAAGCCAAAGTAAGCAAGATGTGTGTGAGAAACTAAGAGCTTGGAGAAAGAAAAGGAGTACTAGTGGCACCTTAGAGACTAACCAGTTTATTTGAGCATAAGCTTTTGTGAGCTACAGCTCACTTCTGGGAATGACTGGATCCACCCACGGGTAGGCTGCTATTCAGATTCATGTATGGAGTAGTGGTTGCTGCTCCAGCACACACTCTAAGCAGGCCTTCCTGACCACTGGGTCCATGATTATGCTCTGCCCTCCTCAATGTTCCTGTGAGCCCACCACTGTAGCATAAAATGGCTGCAGAGAGACTGCACCCCCTGCAAAGCTACCCTCTGTGGACCCTTCCTCTTTAGAGGCTTGTCATAGAAGGAAGTTAATTTCCCCTAAAGGGCATAGCATACAAGTGCCCTAAGCAATTATTTCACATCATGAACATGTGAGGGAATGTCCATTGAAAGGGATCTTATGCCATAGGCCAGGACCTGGTGGGTGAAAGAGTCTAGTGGACAAGCCATGGATCAGGGAATGAGGGAATTTGAATTCTATCCTTGTTCGGACAATGAATCGCTGTCTGCACATCACTTACTATAACCTCAGTTTCCCCCTCTGTAAAACTTGCACTGATATTTGCTATGCGTGGGTGTTGCAAGGCAACATTTAAACATGGTCTGTACAGGCCTCTAAAATCCATAGTACTGGCAAGGCCTGTCAGTGGCAGCAGAAGTAGGAACAGATCTCAGGACTGCGCTCACTCAGGTAAATGATCTGGGTTGGGAGACCACCACAACCTCCTCTAAAAGTCACAGTGTGAAGTATCAAGCCAAAGTGGTTCTTCAGCATTTTCACAACAGCCGTTAAAACCTTTAATCTGAATGATCATCCAAAGACTAGAAAAGGTCAAAAACCGCTCCAGTTTCACAGATCTGTTGTGAACCTGAAAATAGATAAATTAAAACACAACCTGTTTGTGACGAATATTCCATCTTGCTTGCCTCACATTAGTGATTACTTGATTACAGCACGAGTCCCAATCCGAGAGTGAATTGCACAACAGCAGTAGCGTTGACCTATATATTTCTTAACATTATGCAGTGTTCCCTGTAACATAAGAGGCTGCCGCAGTGTGCTAGGTAACAAAGTCAAGACCACAGCAGCACAAATCAACACAGAGATTCATTTAATATTCTACCAAAGTGACAGGACCAGACTATATTACTTGGTTTACACTAGAAATTAATGCTGGTGTAACTACATCGCTCAGGGATTTTCCACACCCCTGAGCAATGTAGTTATACTGACCTAATCCCCAGTGTAGACAGTGCTATGGCAACAGAAGGGCTTTTGCCATCGGCATAGCTACCTCTTGGGGAGGTGGAGTACCTACAATGATGTGAGAAGCTCTCCCATCTGCATAGGTAGCATCTTCACGAAGCGCTGCAGTGGCACAGCTGCAGTGCTGTAAGTGTTGACAAACCCTCAGTCTCTGTCTACACAAGCTATGTATGCCTTTCTTCTACTGGGACCTTCTGATCACCCCTTCTTGTCAACTGTTGAGAATAGGTCACTTCCACCTTAACTGAATTGGCTCGTTAGCACTGACCCCCGACTTGGTAAGGCAACTCCCATTTTTTTGTGTGCTGTGTATTTATACCTGCCTATTGTATTTTCCACTCCATGCATCTGATGAAGTCGGTTTTAGCCCAAGAAAGCTTATGCCCAAATAAATGTGTTAGTCTCTAAAGTGCCACAAGGACTCCTCCTTGTTTTTGCCAAACCAAAGGGTTACTTAACATTAAACAATCACGTTGACCACCACCAATTCCTCAGAAGGCATGTAACATGTCTGGACAAACAAACACTATTGTCAGTAGTAAACAAGAAAATATGCATTTTTTTAAACATGGCTGGTTTGGAAAAATCTGTGTGCCAGTCAAAATGATTTTCTGAAATATGGCTATAATAACGTGCACTAACTACATTGCTGCACAGTCACTCGTGCTATATTCATGACGGACAATTAACCAAATCCAGTCACACTCACATTGGGAATTTTTTCAACCCTAAATCCAAAACAAACAGTTCTATGCATTTCTATTTATTTTCTCCTGCCCTTCGTTAACAATATACACTGAATCCACTACACTGTATACTCCACTACACATGTATACCACACTGTATACACGCTATACACACACTGCGCTTTACAATATGATCAAACTATATTCTACAAAATGCCACTAGTCGATCAAATAACTTCTGTCAAGTTTTAAGCAGCAATAAGCAAGAGGCAGAGAGAATGTTTTCTCCCTGTATTTCACTTACCTGTGTTGTAGGGCACTGTAGGTTTATTAGCACTATTGGGCTGGCACATTTCAGAATGTTGAAGTAAAACAAAATGGTCTTGTTCCTATAGAGAAATAGGAATAAAAACAACTATTTTAATATGTACAGATGTTTATATACTATGTTTATGACCAATAGTACTTGCATGAAGTTACTACCAGCACACAGCAAGCTGTACCAGCTGACATTTTTATGTTAATCAGAAGGTGGCGCCAAAAATCAAACAAGAGTGTTTTGTTGCTCAAAACCTGAAGCAGCTGCCTGGGAAAACAGAAACACAGCACTTGAAAGGGATTCTCACAAACCCAAGTACTGGTCAGAAGTAAGGGCGAGATTGTGGCTGGCAGTGCATGAGGGGGAAGGGAAAAGAAGGGGAAAAAGCCTTCTGATCTTCACCCTTACGCCAGGGCCAGGCACAATGTGGTCAGGGCATGCAGCTACTGCAGTAGACTTGCATCAGCATCAGTGGAGAATAGAGCTGGTGGGAACATTTTCATTCCAATGTGGAATGAAAACAAATTTTGAAATCTCAAAAGTTGCTATGAAACGGAATTGTCGCCCTGCGGTCAGCTCTAGTGGAGACCTCCTCCAAGGGAGCAGGTATGGACAAGGCCATGGTCCCGCCCCCTCCACACTAGGCAGCAAAGTTAGCTGGGTGTGAGAGGACTGCATGCTGCAGCCTTGCAAAACGTAATGGCAAATCCCCTGCAGCATGCAATTCCAACAGATCCCCCATTGCAACACAGCTATCTCCCACCTCACTGCATGGCTTTAGCCTTCAAGGCCCAGTCTGGCCCATAACACGTAAGTGTTGCAAACGGTAACTCCCTGTGCAATTGGGAGTAGCTCAACTGGCCTAACAGTTTAAAAGGTCAGGATGTTTTCACTCACACACGTTCAGTCATGTACTAGTTAAGGAAATAGTTACACACTCCTTGCAAATATAACTCCCAATCCTTAACTGTTATTTCTTCAAATCAACAGAGTAACATTTTGGGCTGAAATATCCCAGCTCTTTAAGAGTTCCCTGGGAGTATGTACCCTTTGTGAGCTACTCAGCACAGCCCATGTCATTAACACATTGTTTTACTCTCATGTTGATGTGTTCGATGGCTGCTGATAACAGGAGACAACAAAGATTAAACGTGTATGGCAGAGGAAAGTGGCCACATAGCAACAGAGAAAGAGAGAGAACACACACAATGGACAACAGAAAATGGGGTGAATGCAAAAGAAGCCTTCTGCTTCCCCCACGGGGCGGGAAGCCCCCAGCCACCAATGTCACTACCTGTTTCTGCTTACCTAAGCCCTACAAAAAGAAAAGGAGTCCTTGTGGCACCTTAGAGACTAACCAATTTATTTGAGCATGAGCTTTCGTGAGCTACAGCTCACTTCATCAGATGCATACCGTGGAAACTGCAGCAGACTTTATATATACACAGAGAATATGAAACAATACCTCCTCCCACCCCACTGTCCTGCTGGTAATAGCTTATCTAAAGTGAGCAACAGGTTAGGCCATTTCCAGCACAAATCCAGGTTTTCTCACCCTCCACCCCCCCACACAAATTCACTCTCCTGCTGGTGATAGCCCATCCAAAGTGACAACTCTTTACACAATGTGCATGATAATGAAGTTAGGCCATTTCCTGCACAAATCCAGGTTCTCTCACGCCCTACAGTGGGTCGTGTGTGTATATGTGTGAGAGAGAGAGTGAGAGTGTGTCCAGATCCTACTTCCCTACTGCTTTGCACAGGTCCACCGAAGGGTTGGCGCCCGGCCCAGTTGCCTCTCCTGATCCGCCAAGGACTCTGGGGCAATTCCTCCTGACAGTTCTGCCTCCCTGTGCAGGGGAAGGTGGAACTCTTCTGGCCACTTCTCTGCAGCTCTCTCCAGCTCCATGCAGGAATCTGCAAGAGCAAGTGGCACAGACTACCTCCAGACTTCTCCTCTCCTCCCTTCCCTGCCTTGGGAGGGGACACTTATCTTGGGCGTTCCTCCACACCACTCCCTATCCCCATGCAAGGGGCCTGGTGGAAGCCCCTCTGGCTGTGGCTCTGGACACTTGCTTCCTCAGTTCCATCCCTGCAAGCTGAATGGGAAGAGGAAAAAGAGGCAGCAGAAGAGTTGTATCAGCTGTGGGCTTTTGGTTGCTGCTTGCATGGAACTGGATTTAATATCAGTTATAATTAAGTGAGGGGTGTTTTAATGCAGACTTTAGAAAAAGGAAAACCTTTCCTGTAATGTGGTTTCATGGCTCCAGCTTCGGTTTTCATAGAAATAATGTTTCGACACATATAGCTCTTTTCATCTGCAAGTACCTCACAGATACTAACAGATTAACTAACCCACGCAGCTCCCCAGATGAGCTAGGAATTGCCACCCACGTTTAAGAGACTGGAAAATAAAGTTGGGTTAAGACACTAGACCAAGGCCAAAGAGGGATTCAGCATCAGAGCTGTCTGTCTCCCAAACCTGAGCTCAGACCACACATCCTCTCTCTAGTAGCATAAAGACAGCAGGTAGCTAGCAGCAGACAGTGAGAGCTTGCTCTTGTTATTTTCAGCTGCTGTTTGGTACTTAGCACCTGCTGAGCAGGAAATGCTGGTTTATACAGAGTGAGAAGCAGTCTGCCATGCTTTTGGTTATTCCTCCCCAGAGATGAACATAATGATTTCTCAGAGGACATATTAGTTAAATATCCTAATTTGAGCAGTCAAAACCAGTGGCAGTTAATCAGAGTCTTCACCTCTTATAAAGACACTTTAAAATATGGCTCTCTTTGCACTTAATGGCACAAGCCATATTTTATAATAGTATTTTACTATTCAGTCTCCATACTATGCAAACAGCTGCATTACAGTAATAACTCAGGTCTAAATTTCCACTAATCAACTGAGCTTTTCAGAAACCTTAATTGGAATAAATACAGTAAGGTGGGGATGAAGGTTGCTTCTTCTGAAGCCTCCCAATTGAATTCCCAGGAGGCAGAGGGCTGATGCCTCGTTTCTCATGTAAGCCTCATGAGAAATAAGCCAGATGATTGCTCTGAGTACTCACTCATTTATGGTGTCCTTCTGGCCACAGAACTGCCCATAGCTGTCAGTCGGATAGACCACCTTCCTGGGGTCACCATGTACCCAAGCTAAAAACGTATAAAGAGAGAGACAGATCTTTTAACACCATATTCCAAGTGTCCAGCAGTAGCCTGCTAATAGTTCACTTTCTCTAGCAATTAAAATGCACCACCTGTCATGTACTATTTTAACCTCTCCCAATAGCTACTGAAGATAATTGATTTTCCTTAAACAGTAGATTTCTTAATGAAAAATTAAATAAAATATGGATGGATCAGTGAGACAGTAAAACATTTCTCTTTTTTCCTTCAAGACACACACGTCTGGGTGGTGGCCAGAATATGAGGTAATGCACTTAGAAAATAATGGTTATTAAAAGGAGAAAGAGGAGGCATTGCAAAAGCTTTGTTGGCTTAAAGCCACACTGTGCTATGGAGCTAAACCTCACAGACCAAACTGAGCCTTTGATTATACCCACAACCCCACTGAAACAAACGGGGTTACATGGGTGTGCGAAAAGGCAAGATTTGGTGATGACAATCTAGTGGACATCGAATCCCATTAAGAAGGGATGCAAACCCCCATTTCAGGATATAAAACCGTGTGCTCAGCCCTCAGCGCTGTGGCTGGCTATGCTGATTTGTTCAGTACATAGAAGCAGAGACACAACTGTACGAGTACAGAACCTCAGCCTGAACCGGAGGATGCTGCTTCTATTCCTTCCTCAACTTCAGGCGAGGATTTCTTGCTCCTGAAAAATCTCATTTTCTCAAACTGTTTATTTCCATTAGCACAATCCGTTCCCATTCAGGACCTAGTACACCACTAGGAAAATCATCATTAGTATAATTTTTTTCTAAGCTATAGAGGTCAGACCTGACTAATCTTCACAACTCTCCAGTAAGCTCTGAATAATTTTGACTGCCCTTAGCTATCACAATTTCTATCTATATCCTCCCCATAACAAAATAATCAGAACTTCACCTCACATTCTAAATATTACCTTACAAGTGCAGGATGGTGCCAGCATATTAGCCCACACAGTATGCCCTAGATCTGGCTTACTAATACAACTGCTACAAAATGTGGATGGCTTTGGTTTTATTAACTGTGATCATTTCCTAGTCTTTTCTTTTCTCTGGAGCGTGTAGAGAAGGCAATAGCCATTACGATTATGTTTAGCCCCTAACTTCCACCTCTCAGAGTGTACACTGAATGTCAGAAGCCACTTTAGGCCCTGATCTATACAAATTACTTTGAACTTGTTTCTCTATAATTGCCCCACTTTTCTGTTGATTTTGTGGTGCTAAATTTAGTCACACTAGAAATTAAATCTTCCTTCAGGTCATTGCAGGGGCACTTAGATACAACGGTGATGGGTGGAATGGAGAGACAACCTCTGCAAATCACAGAACAGTAGATGTAATACTTATCCTTGCAGACTATGGGCTAGATCTGCAATATACCCTCCATTGACTTTAATATAGCTGCACCGCTGTATACCAACTCAGAATTTGCTATGTATCTTTCACCCTAAATAGTTTTATTTTTCTGGCACTCTTGATTTCTGGATCTTATGCTAGTTTCTAAATTCATTTTAATATGTCTCAATTACACCATGTTTTCTAGTTTGTAAAATAATCTGCTAGTTGGTCTCAAATATTTTCTAGCCATTCAAATAAATTCTGTCTATTTTCTCCCTTATCTATTAAGACCTGGATTCTGCAATGTACAAAAATTCTACACCGGTGAGAAGTCCCATTGACTTCACTCAGTAATATTTAACCTAATCTATCAGACATGATCTTCCTTATATGAATCCATATAGTCAGTCTTTACTACATAAGATATATGTACATTTGGTTTATGAAATAATCTAAATTTTGAGTGAGTGGTCTGTTTCTGTGTTATATTGTATGCCTTCCTCCTAATATTTTCCTGCATCTCATGCTGTTAAAGGACAAGGCCAAATGGATCCATTTCTCTGCTGACACCAAATGGGTTTAATCCCTTATTTGTATGCTCTTAGATGGGTTTTCTTATCAACCTTTCCACCGCCAAAAATTACTTTATAAAAGTATTTGAAAATTACTAAAAGAAACCATTTGTTCCCTTCTTGACTATTTTCCCTCACACTAGCATAGCAGGAGGCAGCATGGATAAAGCCTGTCAAATCAGATTCAAAGTAGTGCTGAGATTTCAGTAGCAAAACTTCTTCTGCGTTGTATAGATAATTTGGAATTATCTGCTACTGCCAAAAATATCCCCTTCCTAGGTAGGATATTTTATCTGCAATTATTCCCCCCTCCACACACACACAAACACACACAATTGGAAAAAAAAAAAAGACAAAAATTGCAGTATAACTTTGCTAATCATCTCAGAACACCATTTACACACAGAGAAATCAACCCTCTCCCCATTGCTCAGCAAAGACCAGAGTGCTGTAAAGAGGCTGCCTGTGATATCAGGGACTTGATGAAAGCCCAGAAGTCTACACAGCAATGAAACAGCCCCGCAGTCAACTGGCATAGGCCAGCCCACAGGTTTTTGTTTGCTGTGTAGACATATCCAGAATTTCCTGTGCCTAGTGGCCCATGAGGCAACCCATTTCCCCACTGCTGTCTGTCCAAAAGCAAAATGTTTGACTCCATCATAAATGGTCTCTGTGATGGCAGTTCCCTTTTTGACCATCCTGCAACAGATCATTCTTTGTCCTCCTTGCCATAAGGCCCTTTCTTACTTTTACAAAGCATTGATTCATAGATTCCAAGGCCAGATCACCATTGTGATCATCTATCCTGACCTCCTGTATAACACAGGATAGAGAACTTACCCCAAATAATTCCTAGAGCAGCGCTTTGACACAAATATCTGGTCCTAATTTAAAAATTTCCAGTAATGGAGAATCCACCACGATCCCTAGTAAATTGTTCCAATGGTTAATTACCCTTACTGTTAAAAATGTGCATCTTATTTCCAGTGTCAATTTTTCTAGCTTCAACTTCCAGCCACTGGATCATGTTGCACCTCTATGTGCTACAATGAAGAGACCATTATAAAATATTTCTTCTCCAGGTAGATGTTTATAAACTGTGATCAACTCACCCATACATGAGCTCCTTGAGTCTATCACTACATGCCTGTTCCCTAATCCTTCAATCCTCGTGGCTCTTCTCTTAACCATCTCTACTTTATCAAGATCCTTTTTGAATTGTGGACATGAGAACTGGACACAGTAGTCATCACCTTAGTGCCAAATATAGATGTAAAATAATCTCTCTATTTCTATGTGAGATTCCCATTTACGCATCCAAAGATTGCATCTTTTGGCCACAGCGTCACACTGGGAGCTCATGTTCAGCTGATTATCCACCACAACCCCCAAATCTTTTTCAAAGTCACTGTTTCCTAGCATAGAATCTCCTATCCTGTAAGCATGGCCTACATTTTTTGTTTCTAGTTGTATACGTTTATATTCAGCTGTATCAAAGCAGTTTATTGCTTGCTTGCACCCAGCTAAGCAATCCAGAAGGCTCTGTATCAGTGACCTGTCCTCTTCATTATTTGCATCTCCCTATTTTTTGTGTCATCTGCAAATTTCATCAGTGAGAATTTTATGTCTTCTAATTAAGCTTGCAGATGACAAAAATTGGATACTTGTATGCACTGAAACATCATTGGCAATACAATTATATACAGATAAACAAAGTACATTTTGTTATGTATTATCCTTACTGTTTTATCATTTCTCATTATCCAATGCCCACTGAAGTCACTGGAATGACTCTCACTGGTTTCACTGGGTTTGGATTAGGCCCTTAACTCACTAATTCTCCAAATGTGATCCTTTGCAATGGGCTTCCTGGGCATCAGTGGGAATTAGTGAGGTACAAGTGCTGGACATTTTGCTCATACTTTTGTTTTTGTGAAGTATTCTGAACAGTATTTCCAGTTTTTGGGGACTCTTGTCCAGTTGCCTTCATCCAGTGGCCCATACCTACTGATTCTTGGTTGTAGCTTTCCTACAAGTCTGAGGCCTCAGTCATATTGAGGCACTAAACCAGTGTTGGAGGAACCTGGTTTAAAAAATACGGTAACGAGCTTTTCTATATCAACACTTGCTCTCATCCACTTTACTGGGATCAAAAGTGAGCCCCTTATCTAGAAAGCAGCTTTAGAGAACAGATTTATCTGGGTTTGCTGTAAAATTGGTTTCCTTTAGTTTGAAATCATATCTGCTAGGTGGAAGTAGGGAAAGTACATCTCAACTAATTTTCAGAGAGAAACCGAGAAGAACTGGTCTGTTAGAGAGGATGGAGATTTAACATTTGATTAATATTGCAGCAGAAAATAGAAAAAAACCCCAACTATTACTTTCTTTGTGAGTTAGAACAATGTTGGGAAAAGAATCCCATAGGATAAATATTCCATTTCCTATCCTATTCAGTGTAGAATTGTACGTAAATCAGCAGCCTCCATTGACAGTGGAAGGTTATTATCATGATTAGCATCAAAGAGTAGTGTTTGAGTCTTATTTGTTGCAGTGCCCTACTGGTGACCAAATATCAAGTACTGAAAGTACAATGAAATGGAATCCAAGTACATAGAACTTTTATGCCAGCAAAAGGTTGTGCGTGGTCTGATGCTTGTAAAATCACTGTTTGAATGCTGGCATACACAGCTGGGCTGAAACAAATACATCAACCAACCCAGCTGAGTCAGCCGTCAGTGTAGCAGTGGGACAGCATATGACACAGGCAAAGCAGTTGACAGACAGGGATCCACAATTCAGGATGGCTGAAGTTATGTCATTATCCTGTCACTGATGTACACAAGAACAATATCAGAAATGGCTAATGTCTATCATTTTAAATGTTTATCAAATACATTTTTTTTTGGCTGTATGGTTGAGTCAGTGGATATAAATAGTGGAAAACTCCTTGTCAAGGAGAAACTGTGATTAGCACAACTGCTTCCACTGACATTTAAAAAATAACTGCAAATCTGTTTAGCTTATTTGAGTCATTCCCTCAACAGTGTGCTTCTTGGGAATACAGGCTTTCATATCATTATTTTGTTTCCCTTCAAGGTATGCTTTTAATGTTTTAATATTGGAAGAACAGGCCTACCCAACTGTGCTTATGGCTTTTTAACACAAACAATTTACAAATGCAGTGAAGCAGATAATAGGACATATGATACTGAATTTGTAAATCCATTCTGATGACACTGCTGTTGCATAAACATTCCTAGAAGCAGGACTACTGCATAAGCAACATATTGTTCACTACTTCACAGGTGGCCTACCAGCCCAGTGGTTAGTCCCCAGTTATGCCCCTGAACACAAATCAGAAGAATTCTGTTCCAGAAGAATAAGTCTTTTATAGCTGGAGCTATAGAAATTCGGGGGTGGGGAGGGAAATCACATGAACAGCAAGGCACATCTTAGATGAAGAACAAGCATGATGATCTCAAGTTCCCATTTAGACTCTAAATCCATCAATCCTTTACTAAAAGACAAAATTCTGCTAAAATGTCAGAAGAATTTATAAACATGAAGTGGACTCTTGAGGGTAAGTTTTACAAGTTGTGCAGATGGTTTACTTTGATACACTATCATAACTCTTGGCTTGGCTAAGCACAATAAAGGATCAAAACATCATTGTTCCTTTAATGTAAGAGTGACATCTGGAGAAATTTGCTATTGCAAATCATAATGTTGCTCTAAGAGGATCTGAACTACACATAGTGAAGCTATTGATTGGAGGGGGGGCGGGGGGTAAGTGATTTCACTTTGTACCAGAAACTCTTCAGGAGGCTGATCAGATTAGTATATGAACCACACTTCAGGAGTAAATCTAAATCATACTCAGTTTTGTTCCTTTTGAATTACTCCATCCTTTGAAGTCTTGAGCTCTTCCTATGATAATTCATTAGCTGCCCTTCACATGCATTTTGCTGAATGAAAACTACCATAGATTGTAGGCTGTCTGGTAGATTTTTTTTTTTAAAGTCTCCCTGATAAGCCAAAAATCCCCCAAATAAATAGGAAGGACTGAATTAGTTCTTTAAGGAATAAAAATTTCATTCAATGTTAAATTGGTCCTCTTTTTTAATCTATCAAGGCTGATTCCCGACCCTGGCACTTCGAGTGCAGAAGGTGAGGGCTCGCTAGGATTTGAAAAATTAATACTGGCCACTCCAGGCTGGTATTAAAGTCCCAAGGTTACAGCTTCTTTCTGACCTTGGACGGGTAGATGCTGCCACCATCCAAATGCAAAAAAACCCCTTTTTGGAACCCAGAAAGGTGCACTTGGGAATTCCTTCCTGTGGGGTACCATCAAGCCCTTTCACACACCCCCTCTGGGGAAGAGCTGAGACAGAAACAAAGGAAATCAGTTGTTTTATTTTAAGGTAAATTTTATTAAAAACAAAGAGAAAGAAAGTACCTTTGGAACTTAAACTTTTTGCTAGATCTTAAAAAAACAAATTACAAAACTTAAGCATCAAGATAGTGCTCTTGAGGTTCAGCTTAAACGTTACAAGAAAAACAAAAGCATTTGGGGGTTAGCACAGAGGAGTCCACAAGCCAATAAGAAATAAACCTAATCGTGTTTTTTTTCATAGGCATTCCCTGAACTACTTACATATCTGGGGTTTCAGATAAGTAGGTTCGAGGTATGATTTGATGATTTGTCATACCTGCTTTTAAAGCTTTTTACAGCATTGTCCCAGTCGTGTCTCTGCTCTGTCCCCCCTCTCTGGAGAACAGACAGACAGACAAATGGAAAGTTCAGCTCCCCCCCCCCCACAATTTTAAAAAGTTCTAGCCTTCCCATTGGCTCTTTTGGACAGGTGCCCACTCCCTTCCTTTTACCCATGCATGCAGTCAGACATTTTAACCCTTTATAGGTAAAGAAAGTAGAGAACAGCTACCAAGAGGGATTTTATAGCTAACTGGCTGGCTGGGTGTCCATAAAAGAGAGCTACCCCCCTTTCATTTATCGCATTATCTGCAAAGATAACATAATTATGGCAAGGAATAACTCATGTAATAAATATTTCTGTTCAGTATAATCATTCAACAGCAACCACCACTGAAGCAGGATGGAGATAGGATATTATCATAGATCACCGAGTTTGATCTTTCAAGGAGATTCGATTACCTTTTACCCAGACCCCACACAGCCCTCTTGAAACACGTATAATTTGGCTTGGTGTGTGTTTCAAGAGGGCTGAAGTGCATGTCTCACTGAGGCCAGTGGGAGTTGTGCACAGATAGCTGTGGGTAGAAAGTGAGCCACAGATTTTCAGCCAATAGCAGCTCCAAGTGATGGGTTTGAGTTAGGGTTGTCAAGCGATTAAAAAAATTAATTGCAATTAATCACGCTATTAAACAATAATAAAATACCATTTATTTAAATATTTTTGGAAGTTTTTTCACATTTTCAAATATATTGATTTCAGTTACAACACAGAATACAAAGTGTACAGTGCTCACTTTATATTTATTTTTGATTACAAATATTTGCACTGTAAAAAACAAAAGAAATAGTATTTTTCAATTCACTTCATACAAGTACTGTAGTGCAATCTCTATCACAAAAGTTGAAATTACAAATGTAGAATTATATACCAAAAAAACCTGCATTCAAAAATAAGATAATGTAAAACTTTAGAGCCTACAAGTCCAATCAGTCCTACTTCTTGTTCAGCTAAACACTCAGACAAACAAGTTTTTTTTACATTTTCAGAAGATAATGCTGCCTGCTTCTTGTTTGCAATGTCACCTAAAAGTGAGAACAGGCATTTGCATTGTACTGTTGTAGCTGGCATCACAAGATATTTACATGCCAGATATGCTAAAGATTCATATATCCCTTCATGCTTCAACTCATTACAGAGAACATGCATCCATGCTGATGACAGGTTCTCCTCGATTACGATCCAAAGCAGTGCGGACTGACACATGTTCATTTTCATCATCTGAATCAGATACCACCACCAGAAGAATGATTTTCTTATTTGGTGGCTTGGGTTCTGTAGTTTCCGCATCAGAGTGTTGCTCTTTTAAGATTTCTGAAAGCATGCTCCACACCACATTCCTCTCAGATTTTGGAAAGCACTTCAGATTCTAAAACCTTGGGTCGAGTGCTGTAGTTATTTTTAGAAATCTCACATTGGTATCTTCTTTGCGTTTTGTCAAATCTGCAGTGAAAGTGTTCTTAAAACGAACAACATGTGCTGGTTCATCATCCGAGACTGCTATAACATGAAATATATGGCAGAATGTGAGTAAAACAGAGCAGGAGACATACAATTCTCCCCCAAGGAGTTCAGTCACAAATGTAATTAACACTTTTTTTTTAAACGAGCGTCATCAGCATGGAAGCATGTCCTCTGATGGCTGACGCATGAAGAGGTATATGAATCTTTAGCACATCTGACATGTAAATATCTTGCGATGCCAGCTACAACAGTGCCATGCAACAGCCTGTTCTCACTTTCAGGTGACACTGTAATTAAGAAGTGGGCAGCATTATCTCCCGTAAATGTAAATAAACTTGTTTCTCTTAGCGACTGGCTAAACAAGAAGTAGGACTGAGTGGACTTGTAGGCTCTAAAGTTTTACATTGTTTTGTTTTTGAGTGCAGTTACGTAACAAAAAACCTACATTTGTAAGTTGCACTTTCATGATAAAGAGATTGCACTACAGTACCTGTATGAGGTGAATTGAAAAACACTCCACAAGTACTCCTTTACTATTTCTTTTATCATTTTACAGTGCAAATATTTGTAATTAAAAAATCATATAAAGTGAGCTCTGTACACTTTGTATTGTGTTGTAATTGAAATTGATATATTTGAAAATGTAGAAACAATCCAAAATATTTAATAAATTTCAATTTGTATTCTATTGTTTAACTGTGTGATTAATCATGATTAATTTTTAATCACAATTAATTTTTTTGAGTTAATCGTGTGAGTTAACTGCCATTAATTTACAGCCCTAGTTTGAGTATTTCCTTTCTTTATCCAGCCAAATGACACGTGAAATGAGGAAGCTATTCTCACATAGTCAAGAAACCAGGGAAATCAACTTTTTTATTTCTATAATAAGCCAAAGGATAGGAGACGCTTAAGGCATAACTCATGACGGAGAACTGATTTATAATCTATTTTCTCTTCATATGAACTTTATTGACTCTCATCCATTTGGAGCAGGGCTGGCCTTTGGAGTAGGACCCATGCTGATCCCATCTTTCATTTAAAATAAGAGTAAAAAGAACGATGAATTACAATCTGAGGACAAAGAAAAAGCAGGCACCATGTGGGGTTTAGATTTGGATATGTAATAGGGGTGTTCACATGCAAAAATTTGGGTCCACCCATCACAGATAAAAATAGTGGCCAGCCACAAAATTTGGGTCTGGATCCATGGTTGGATTCCAAACCCCTCAATGTTTTATACCTAAGCATTTGGTTAGAAGGTTTTTTCCTAATAGGATTCCAAGGCATGTGCAAATGTACCCTATATGGACAAATTTACCATCACACACCACACTGATCCCACTGTCTGAGGCCACAGAGTGAGGGAAGAGAGGAATCTGGCCAACCAGTCATCTTTTTCCTCCCTCGGCTTATTTACGTATTTCATGCAGAACATGATGTTTGGAAATGGCACATGCACAGCTGCCATGGAAGTCTAGCCAAAGGATTAAGGGAGATTTGTGCAGTGCTGGAGGGAGATTGTACAGGCTGGCAGGAAGATCTGAATGCACAAGAATGCTGCACGACTACAAATTGCCAGTGCTCGCCTCTGCCTCTCTCCGTCTGTTTGAGAGTGTGCCAATACTCTGTCCGACACAACATCCAGAGTAGGGGCCACTCACCTGTCAGGGGAGTGTTCACGTATTAAAGAGAACAAGGAATGCTCCCACGATCTGAGTCCAGCTCCTCCACTCAGGCTGTGTGTGTTTGAGATGTGAAAGAAGGACTGGAACAGAACAGTAACACACCAGCTCAGCAAACAGGGGGCAGGAAGAGCTGGTGGAACATTAGAGGGGGAACAGGGAAGTAAAATATTCCAAATGTGGGATATTCCTGCTTCAGGTGGGAGACTTGGCAGGTCTGTATGTGCAGAGGGCTGTCCTGCTGCTGCGCCAGGACCAAGCAATCTCTTTCTGCCGTTTGCTGACCCAGTTCTGTGATGACACATATAATGTCCATGCTGGGACAACTGTTCCTCATGTCTATTGTAATTCTGAGTGGAGTTTCTTTCTCTCTCTCTTTCACCCACACACACATCAAATGAGTGCTGGTACCAGCTTGGAATGGAAACAAGAGGCCAGTGAGGTACAGACAATGTAACTGGGCAATTAAAGCAGGGGCAACTAGGATCGTAGCATCACTCTACAACAACTAGTACAAGCAGCAGGATCAAAAGAGGAGGCAAAGATGAGATGAGAGAGCCTATGCAAAATTTCATTCAGACGCACTTCAGTAGCAGCCGCAGATACAGACCAGACAGATCCTCATCCAGAAGTAGGATGCCATCAATGTTAAGGAAGCAGAGTCTGACCTGTGCAAGGAAGCCAAAGGACTGCAGACAAGCTAGTCTGAATGTGACAAAATAATGCATGAATTACAGTTAGAAACACCCTTCTCCCTCACCCTCTGCCCACTACTGTCCCCAAGGAGAATCCCACAGCTAATGAAACCATTAAAGTATTGGATCCATGTATGGTACACAGGCACAGGACCTGTATTAATAGCTTATTAGTTAACTCTTTGCCCTTATACAGATTTTTTTTCATCCATAGATCTCAAAGCCCTTTACAAAGATAGGTATTATCTTGGTTTTACAGATAGAGAAACTGAGGCACAGATCAGTTACGTTACTTGCCTGACGTTGCACAGCAACTTAGTGACATAATCGTGAGTGGAACACAGGTCTCCTGCCTGTCAGCATCATGCTCCATTCATTAGACCACAACTGCCTGTTATGGGGTCAGTGTGTGGTGCTACCTTTCAACTGCAATGACTCCCTTGACTGTTATTGCTTGCAAGTGTATTCACTTTATTTCCTTCCCTTTCCCCTGTTCTGAAAGCATGATGTTCCAAGAAGGGACAACCAGTATGTGTGAACAAGGGAATGAACACCACACACACACACACAGGAGCCCCTGGAGAGAGAAGAAGCAAAATCTTAACTACCAGTTCAGTGCTTAAATACTACAGGGTAAAGTGAGAGAGACAGAAAGCTGAAGAGACACAGAGAACAAATTATGACTTTTGGGATACTGTGCCAATAGTATATTTTAATGAGAGGATGATGTACATTCCTGTATACTTACTGATTTCTACTGGCTGTGTAAAATCAATCTTGCTTATTGTCATTTTCTGACACTACACATAGCAGTTTGGTTTTGTACAGTAGAGAAAATACTAACACAAAATTAAAAAAAGAGCGATGACATTTCTTGCGTCTAAGCCAGGGCCATATGGTCTTTTATTAGGAAATTAAGTTCAGCCAAATATGCAAACACACAGTAACTGTACTTTTATGGTAGCTGGCATTTGCCCTTACTCATTTAGATAGTCTCTGTGAAGTTCTCTCAGAGAAGCAAACTAAAACGATATCACGGAATATCCTGATAAGCAAACAGCTCTGTGTCCTACAATTAAATTAATTTTTTTCTGTTCCATTCATTGCTCCCATAGAGTCTCTCCCTAATATTTTAAAGAATGCAAAGCCCCTTAAAAAAAAACAAACGTATTTCTGTAGCTTTTGTTTTTTGACGAGTGACAAGTGCCAGGATTTTCCTGTCTCAATTATAGTTTATGATAGCAAAATGATTGAACCATGGCATTTTTACCTGCATATATTTTACTTTGGGTTTTTCATCAATAAACACATCATTTTCAACCTCTCCCTGATTATAACAGATATTTAATGTGAGCAGATGATTCACGATTTCCTTCTAGGAAACACATTGCTCATTGATTAGAAAGTTTAAAGTTAAATGGACTCTTCAATTAAAAATAATGACTCACTTATTTACTTCCCCTGCAAGAGAAGCCACTACCATACCTGCGTTTACTTACCCAGAATTCCTAATGCAATGTAACCCAGAATGACGACTATGAAGATTACACAGCACAGAATATCCGTACAGTGCCTAAAGACAGAAGGGAACATTTTAAAGAATCAGAAAGGTGTCCAAAATAACTCCTCCTTTGTAAATGATTGATTCATACATTATAAGATCAGAATGGCTCACGGACATCATATAGTTTAACCTCCTGTATTACACAGACCACAGGATTTTCCTGAATTAATTCCTTTTTCAAGTATACCACACCTTTTAGAAAAACATCCAATCTCGATTTAAAAATTGTCAATGATTGAGAATCCACCTCGACCCAACATAAGTTTTAACAATGGTTATTTATCCTCACCATTAAAAATCTGTGCCTTATTTCTAGTCTGAACTTATCTAGCTTCCACTTCTTCATAAACTTACCTTAAGAAGTCCTTGCTTTTGATGACTACTAAGCAACAATCACTCTAGAGGTGGACTAAGGAGTGTTTCTAGTTAAAAAGAAAGTAAAGGATTGCCTTACCAAACTAAATCACCTCCAACATGGCCTAGGAGTCTAAACAAGCAGACGTATCAATTAACATCCCAAAAGCTACCAGCTGCAGCTGGTGTAAATCGGCATAGTTCCACTGAAGCCAATGCTGGTCAAGGCCAAGCTAAGGATCTGACCCTTAAGGTCAGTCTGTTTTGAAAAGCGCAGACTTAATTAGCGGTACTCTTTAATGTATATATATTTATTGTATGTATCTATGTATTTTACAAAATTGTCTATTGCACACATTCAAGATACAATTACAAACCAACTCTAGTAAAAAACCATTTTTTCCAAGCACAAGAAGAAGCATTACTCCTCAGTGAGAGGTTTAGCCATGGTGAGTTTCAAGTTTCCAACATCTATTTTTGCCACAGCCCCATCTAGAAAAGATATATTAAAGTTTCTTTTTTAAAGTGGATAAAGTGTGTGTGTATGGAGGGAGGATTCACCTTGAAACATAGGTGCTGGAACTAAGGGTGTTGGGGGGTGCACCCCCTGACTTTAAGTGATTTCCACTATATACAGGACTTACAATTTGGTTCACTGGCTCTCAGCACCCCCACTATACAAACTGTTCCAGCACCCCTGCCCTGAAACCCCCCAAATGGCCAAAGAGATCTTGCAAAGTCCCATCATTCAGCTGCAATCAGCATGATGGGTATAATGAAGAAAGCCCAGAAATACTGTCCTTAAAAATTAAGAATGGAGAATTAGACATAAGGACTTATAGCTCTCGGATTCTTTTGGCCAAAGTGATCCCCACTAGAGAGGCTAATTTGAGAGATATGGGACAGGGGACACTTATTTATGGGTTTGAAAGGACAGGGTGAAGAGTAGATCCGGATCCCAATGATTGGGAAGGAGGAGAAAGGTGGGGAAAGTTTACACAACTTTTAAACAATTGGAAAACTTGGAGAGACATTTCTAGGTGTGAAAAAGGAACTAAGAGTGAATGACCGATGTGCCTCTCCATAGAGAAACAATCTCAGCACTAGGTTTCAGGTCTATGTAACTATGGGGATCTGCTGAGGCAATCTAATGAAGGAGAGTCTGTTAAACTGAAAGAACTGACAATGGAACCCTGCTTGTTCTTTAAGCCAAAGGGGTCTCAACCTTTGTCCTTCTGAGCCCCCAGCCCCAAACGTTATAAAATTCCACAGCCCACCCATGTCTACAACAACTGTTTTTCAGTAGATTAAAAGCCAGGGCCAGCGTTAAGGGGTAACAAACAGAGCAACTGCCCAGGGCCTTATGCCACAAGGGGCCCCACAAGGCTAAGTTGCTCAGGCTTCTGCTTCGGCCTGGGGAGAAGGTTCTTGGGCTTGGGCTTCAGCTTCAGCCCCGAGAAGCATGGCTTGGGATTCAGCTTTCTGCCCTGGGCTCCAGTGAGTCTAATGCTGGCCCTGCTCTCTGGTTTATTTTGGCGGACCCCCTGAAACTTGCTCATGGCCCCCTAGGGAGCCCTGGACCCCTGGTTGAGAACCGCGGCTTTAAGCTATCGTTTGCTGCAGTTGTCACAGATGAAGCTTTTCTCAAGGGCCTGTAATGAGTGTCTGGCCGGAGAACGGATGATAGCATGCTACAGTTATGAGGAGAGCTTTAATCTGAAGATTAGATTTTAGTTGGTATCACAAAATGGATAAATAATGAATGGAAATAGGGTCACCTGCTTCCTTCGCTTAACACCAGCAGAAGCACTAAACCTTTTAAAATGTAAGGCTAACATTTTGTTTCATACTAATTCTGATACTTTACTCAGGCTCAGTTTCTCACCCTCCAGAGAGTGGCTGTTAAATGGTGCAGTGTTTAATAAAAGAGAACTCAGGTAAAAATACTTATGGAAGGCGAAGTAGGAAACTGCAATACTTTAATTATAAGTCTCTTGTTGTCAGAACCCTCTTGTACACATGGTATTTATGATTACTGTGACAAAGCGCTGTCCTTGCCTCCGTGGGTCCCGCATTTCCTGATGGATTTCGCTAGCCTCAGGGGCTCACTGTGACTCTCCACATAACCCTTCTCTATCTAGAGACAGGGGTCACAGTCTACCGAGCCATTTTCATCATAAACCAGGGAGGGAGGTGAGGAGAAGTTATCCTTCCTTGCACAGTCTCTGTTGTCTCCCAGTCTCAATGATTAATCAGGGGGCAAAGGGGGGGGGGGGGCGAGCCCAGGCCCACCCTCTACTCCGGGCTCCAGCCCAGGGACCCTAATAGTATCAGCTATGGTAGCTGACCTTTTAGAAACATGACATGTACAATTCCCTGGGCTACTTCTCCCACAAGCAGCCCTCACTTCCTCAAGCTCCACTTCACCCTTACCTCAGGGCCTCCTTCCTTGTGCCTGATATGGTGTGTACTCTCCAACAGTGCAACTTCCTCCCACAGCTCCTGACATGCACCCCCACCTGACTAACTGGGAGGCTTTTAACTAGTTTCAGCCAACCCCTGATTGGCTTCAGGTGTCCCAATCAACCTAGCATTCTCCCTGCCTTCTGGAAAGTTCTTAATTGCCCCAGGTGTCTTAACTGACCTGGAGCAGCTGCCATTTCACTTGTCCTGGTACCAGGGATTTGTTTAGCCTGGAGCTAACATATCTTTCTCCCACTCCTTTTCTATAGCCATCTGGCCTTGCCCCGTCACATTACGTATGATCAGAGCCTATCCCTATTTGTGCCTCTTCATCCCTTAAAGTTTTGCAGTTATTCAAGTGTCAAATGTTTCTACCACCTCACACCATTTCCTGTTCTGGGTATGACACAGATTTTATAGTGCCCTAGCACAACTGATCCTGGCCTCTGGGTGCTGCTATAATATAAATATTAAATAATTATAATAATTGCACAGAAACTATTTTGCGCATGGTTTGAAGAGTTTTAAAATAAATTTTTTGGGACTATTTCTTGCACCCCTCTGCCTGTGCAGACAGGTCCCTTTGTTTCCATGGGTAGAATCCTGGCTCCAGTGGAATCAATGGCAAAAGTCCTGCTGACTTCGTGGGACCAGGATTTCACCTTAGAAATCCAAGGCTTAGCAGGACAGAAAAATTAAAACAAAAATATAAAATACCTCACCAAATGACCTAAAATAACTGTTCCACACATATCATTTTACCCCCTTAAAGTCACTGGGAGTTTTCAAAGCTGGAGCAAATAGAATGCTGGGAATCTCCCCTCCCCAAAAGGATTAGGCTCCCATTTCTAGCCCTGAAGGGTCACATGAGATTGGGAGATTACATTTATTGCTGTAACCAGGACTGAACATTGCCTGTGCTGGGCTTTGAACTGGTTTTGTTTTGGAGCGGAAATGCTCACATTTAGGGAAAAAATAGAAACATTTTGGTGGCGAATTGATTTTGTTGTTGTATTTGTATTCAAGACAAGGAAACTGCAGGAAGCTGCTCAGGGGGTGAAACAGTAGAATAAATGCTAGGGGAGATGGATTAGTGGGCAGAGTGTTGAGGAGAGAGTGCATGATAAATGCAATTTATCATATGGCCCCTGCAGTCTTTCACATGGATATCACTGCCACGTTTTTATAATATATCTGTAAATACACACAAAGATACCCACCATCCTCATGGGATACATGACGCAAAAATTACAAAAGGAAAAATATAACCATTTTTTCACCCCCAAAAAATGGCATCCAAACCTTTTCCCAGCAGCAATGACTGCATGGATAACAGGATATTGTAACAGAGTATGATAATGCACACAGACAATATTTATTATATTGTGTCATGAATTAAAATGCACCGGACAACATGAAAGTCATTGTGAAAGCATGGCTGTATTTGAAATTTGCAGTGCTCTTTTGCCTTTTTGCAGTTCAGTTGCACCCCAATATCTTGCCCAAATTTTGTTGTTAGCCTGACTATTCTACTTGAACATTGCTGTCTCCATAGAAATAAATCACTGATAAACCCATCAGATTCATTTTAGCCAGGTGAAGTAATAAAATAATCTCATTTGATAAGTGCACATTTCTAGCCCCCATGCTAGATTTTATTGCCTACTTCTTGTCATTTTGTTTAGTTTATGGGTACTGCTTTGCTTTCTAACACCTTTCAGAAATGGATTGGCTTACTCACTTTGCTATATGTGGCCGCGCAAAGTAAGAAAACACTTTGTTCCTGTGTCTTCATGGAGATAACATAGTACATGGAGGTGTTAACAGGATTCAGATAAATAAATAATGACTACGAATATTGTAGGGGCCATCCGATGAAGTGAGCTGTAGCTCACGAAAGCTTATGCTCAAATAAATTTGTTAGTCTCTAAGGTGCCACAAGTACTCCTTTTCTTTTTATGAATATTGAGTATCAGAGATTGGAAGCACTTATTCACTGACAAACCATGCATTTCGTGGCTAATGATTCTGCTTGGGGACTACTTGCTTCTGCTGGCTTCATCCTCCAATTCTACAATAATGACAGGTTTCAGAGTGGTAGCCGTGTTAGTCTGTATCAGCAAAAACAATGAGGAGTCCTTGTGGCACCTTAGAGACTAACAAATTTAGGTGCCACAAGGAGCCCTCGTTATTTTTACAGTTCATAATGTCTTACGTGTGCAATTCTGTCCAAGATGTTGCACTAGCAAGAAACCATTCTTCGTAATATTAGAGTTGTACCAGTATTATGACAGCACCCACAGACCTGGATCCCTTTGTGTTAGGCCCTGTGCAAACATATAACAAAAAGACAGCCTCTGCCTCCGTCCAGAGAGCTCACAATCTACGTGTATAAATACAGACGATGGGAAATATCACTCCTTTGTGGACAAATCTAAGGTGACCGTTAAGGCATCAATGCTGCAATCTCAGCGTGAATGGAGCTCTGCCTGAGTGCAGGGGTCTGCTCACACAGAATTCTCTGCAGGCCTGATGCCTATGTTTTGAAATCCCTCTAAGAAACCACGCTGTAGGAAAAAGAATTTTTGTCTGTTTTGTGGTCTATGTACAGAATTCAGGCTCCCCTACTTGATTGTAGCCTGAACTGAGAGATCATCTCTGCTTGTATGGTCTGAATAGAGTGGCTGGTACTTTTATCAGACAGTGTGGCCAGACCAAAGGGCGCTATTCAGCAAAGCTGAATAAATATTTGAGTTAGTGGCAGATTCAGTATGTTCAGGGATACTTCCTTTTGAGCATACCGCTCCTACTGTGGAGACTAGAAAGTGCGCAACAAAGGTACTAAAGAGGTTTTAATGCAAACAGTGCTTTGTTAACCTATCAACCTAAACACTGGATTTTCTTAAGTTTTCTTCAGAGAATCTTTAATGAGAGGGATTGAAATGAGCTGGCCCGTGTTGTCTCACTGAGTTGTACTTCTTCTTGGTGGCTGAATATTGTGCACCAGAAAGCTTTAATTTAAAAAAATTAAGTCTCTAGCCTTTATGGTTGCAAAGGAAATCTGCAAAATGTGAATCAGAAGAAAGCCATGAAGTGATGTCTGCTGAGAGCTTGCAACAGGAGCGCTAAGAAAAGTGAAACAGCCCATTCGTCTCAGTGGGGTGTATAACATACTTCAACAATATAGATCCCAGGGTGTTGCCAAAGATACAGGCACTGATTAAAATTCCATTAGCAATAAGAAATAATCTGTTTCTTGCCAGCACTCCTCTGCGTCAGACTCTTCAGGTTGTTGACTCTGAAGCCTGATGATAACGATGTTGACATTTAAATTGTCAACTGTTTCAGTACTGACCACAGTACCCAAGAAAGGAGTGAGATGTCCTATCACGAAGATCAGCATAATCTATTGTGAGCAGCACCTCATTTTAGAGTCATGAGTGGGCAGAGTTTGTGTTTTGGATGGAGCTCAGGAAATGACTAACACTTATGGTTTTTTCCTCAGCCTGACCCTTAAGGAAGATAGCCACAAAAAGTTGAAAGTTCATATTTATATTGCAGAGGCACCCATAAACTGCTAAGCACTTTCCAATCACAGCAGAAGACACAGGCCTTGCCCTAATGAGTGCACAGTTTTAAAAAGTTCAGGTTTTCAGACCATCAGAAAGACAGGTTGAGATGTGAGCGCGAATGGACAATGGAGGCCTGGAGTAGCAAGGCTGATTTGAGAGTCATTGGTGTAAAAGATGGTAGTTGGAGCTGTGTGAACAGACAAGATCATTTCGAGAAAGGGGGCAAAGACAGAAGGGGAGCAACCTAAGAACAGAACTCTGAGAACCCCCTCCCCTTCCCCCAACACACACACAAACACAACCTAGTGGGGAAAGAGGAAGGGGATTGGATGTGGATATCCAAGGTAGAGTCAAAGGTAACTATCACCTAGGTATCTAAGCAGCAATCACCCACATTGACATAATGCTGTGTTTTATAAACTTCATCATGATTTATATCGTATTCTTGGTAGCGGCAGAGTCAAGACAAAAAAAATGTGTGGCTCTGGCCTGAAACATTTCTTGACAGTCACCCTTGAAGCCTTTATGAATCATGACTTTATGCTAATGCACACTTATGTGACTTTCCCAATATAGGTCACTTCCTTCATTGCTACAAACACTTCACAGGAATGAAAATACCTGTTATACACAGACAGTTAGCATCCCTCTAGTCACACCCTACACACTACGGTAAAACCTTTGTACAAAATATGTCTTGTGAGGTATCATCTGAAAACTAGTAACTCACTGATCATTAATATTCTTGCATGTTGTATGTACACAGTGGGTATACTGGAATTATAACTAAAATGTGTTCAAAACAGGAGTTTAGAGATAAATATCTTTCATTGGACCAACTTCCGCTGGTGAGAGAGACAAGCTTTTGAGCTTACACAGCTCTTTTCAGATATTACTTCACCCACTTGTCATTTCCTGGGCTGCAATAACACTGCACACAAACCAGGTATGTGTGTGGGGGGTTGTTAAACAGATCTACCCTAAACAAAGGAATCTGTGTTTACCTCTATATACATATAAGCAGTAAAACAGACTTATCAACGTAACAAGAAGAGGAGGCAAACCTCACATTAACAAGCAGGGGAGAAGACAGCATGTTGTTTACACCAGTGTTTCTGAACTACCAGTCCGTGGACTGGCACCAGTCCCTGCGATCTCCCTAGCACAGTTTAGGAAGGCAGCAAGCCGATCCCTGGTATCAGAAGGTTGAGAGACACTGGTCTACACCCAGAAGGAGAGAGCTAGGTCTGGGTTTTACTTTTCCAGAAGAATCCATTTCAAAGGCTTACTGGTCTACAAAGACAGGGATGCTGAACCTCAAATGATAAGCAATTGATTCAACTGATTGTATACAATATTGCTGTATTATAAAAGTGTACAGAGTGAGCTCTTTTCTGAAAGCTAATAACACACTAGTGAGTCATATAATTGTGAACTATATGTATTAACTCTATATAAGGAATTATAGATACTCACTGATATTAGGCTATATAGTCTGCCCATACAGGGGGGAATGTCCCAGCTATCTGCCTGTCTCCTTTGTAAATTAAGTATGGTGGAATCAGAAACAATGGAAGCACCATTTACACAGAAATCATACAGAGGGATGGGAAGCCCACATAAAGGGTAGAACAGCACGAGGTCCTTCTGCCTCTTGAAACCAGTTCTTTGAACTTGGAAGATATAAACAAGGACAGAAGCCATTTTTGGCACCATCACTGCACAGACAATAGACCAGAGCTCTTGCAAGCTGAGAAAGATGGGTCCTTCAACCAAGATGGGGTTGAAGTCTCTGGAATTGAACATGGGTGCGAAACCTGCTTAGGCAAAGATTTTTCACCTCAGAAGAAAAGAGAAGCCAGCCCCTTGTGCTTCTGTGGAAAGGAGAAAGTTAGCCATGACTGGGAAGAAGAATGACTGATGAGTGAAACCATCTTGAATAAAGCCTGTATCTTGCTAGATTAAGTTTTACACTTAGTTTTTTCACTTTTATTTGCTAGTAACCCTTTCTAACTTTATTCCTTTTACTCAGCTTCACTTAACCTATGTTTTATTTTATTATAAACCAACTCAGTGTGGTGTTTAAAGGGAGCGGTTATTTATCCCTACTTAAGTTAATAAGCTGTCATGTATTTGTGTGTCTTTACAGGAACAAACAAATCTTATTATTTCTCTGATCTGTCCACAAGAGGGCTGGACACTGCAGAGCGCACAGCTTTAGGGAAATCTGGGACTGCAAGTGTGTTCGGGTCACCCTGCAAACAGTGACCCAGGCTGGTAAAGGCCAGAGTGGGTCTGCAGAACGGCTGCTGGGGTCAGAAATGCTGAACCAGCTCACAGACCGTTAGGGTGTGACCTGCATGCAGGTAGGCTGGTTGTAAGGTAGCCTGGAGCTACAAACAGCAAAGCATTTTGAGGTCCTCAAGGTTACAGGGCAGGCAATGACACAACCCCTCAACTCGTCTGGATTGTTCCCCAGAATGTGAAATACACTATTTATGAAAATGCTGAACAGCTCTCTGTGGTTTTCACACTGTTTATTGGATCTGTCTAAAAACTCCAGAAATAATCACTGTGCCAGCTCCTCAGCTGGTGTAAATCAATATAGCTCCACTGAAGTCAATGGAGAGACACTGATTTACACCAGCTGAGCATCTGGCCCAAAATTATTGTGGAAAGACAGACTGAGGACTGCAATCAACCATACCACTTCAGTCAAACACTCACTGGATTAATTTACCAGCTGGAGTGTTATCCTGAGGACAGAGAGCTTTTAGCTTGTTTCAATTAGTTTTTTTGAATCTGAGCACATCAGAAATACATGCTCAAGAGATATTCCGATATTTACACTAGAGATAAAAAAGGAAACCAGACGCATTGAATGGGAATGAATCCATCCATCTGTTTGGAAGATGATTTTCAATATTATTTTCAGTGTAATTTTGTACATGTATATATGTATGATCGTATTTATCTGTGTAGACAGACACATAAGTGTATACAAAGGGTTAAGACCTGAAGAATTTGTATCTGTTCATGTTTTGTTACAAAATTAGTGTCTCTATTTTTAGCTTATTTTCATATTTTGGGTAAAATGTGATCCTTAATATTTTAAAGTCCATGCTTGCAGACAAAGTACATAATCATGCTGTTTCCCCTCAGTCTTCTAGTGTGAAATTTTAATGCTCAGTGAAGAGGAGAACTGAAAACAGTTGGCTAGAGCCAAGCATAGTGTGGCTATGCTTTGTACAAGCTTCCTTCCACAGCTCTGCAAATGCATCCCTGTTCTGACCTTCAAGTCCCCACTTATTCCATTAGGAAGCCTCTTTTGAGCAGAGTCTGCCCACTGTGCTAAAGTGCAGCATTTTGTGTAATGTGGATAAGTCTTCATGAGAACTAAATAGGCTGGGACCATGGAATTCATTTGACTTGTGACCTAATTTCAGGACTGAAATCTAAGTTTCTAGAGGGAGAGGCTGTGACCCTGACACACCATGCAATCTTCTCTTCTACTGCTAACATTTGCTTTTATATTTTCTGAGAAGTTTAAAAAAAATCGAAGGCAATTCTAATAAAATATTGCAATCATCACAAGTCTAATGCATATCATTTCCCCATTTTATGTTCACGTCTGTGCTACTCATCAGCAGACTGAAATGGATTTTTTCAAAAAACTCCATTTTCTCAGTAACTATCAGTATTAAATATTAAATATATCCCAAAAGATTAACATAGGAAGGCTGAATGCTGAATAAGCCTTGTACAGTGCAAGTGCACCAAACTAAGATTCATTTCCCAGCAGACCCTGGGATTGAGCTGATATAAATTCTAACAAAATAGTAAATTGTTGGATCTTATCAGAAGATAATAACATATTTCATATTCTGATGGTTAAATATTTTTTCACAGTCTAGTTCAACCAAAAGATGTCTGAATGTTAAACCCAATTCTGATAACTATGTTGTAGTGTAAGGATAATGAATATTAAAACAGGCATTTTAGTCTGGAGACAGATTTTCTGTCTGAAGCTACAATAAAAACCATCACCAAACCTGCCTGTAAATCTAATCATCATGAAGGCCATTCACACATCGTATGGTCCGTAAGTTTATTTTCTAGATGGTTACACAGATAAAGAGAAGAAAAAAATCCTGTCTATTTTATTAGTGCAGTCAGGTAAGTGGGATGCAGGAAGACAGTGTCTTGAAGTGAAATCCTGGTTCCATTGAAGCTAATGGAAGTTTTCCCATTGGCTTCAATGGGACCAGGATTCCATTCCAGATTCAAATCAGTGCCATAAGCATATTGAAATATAACCGATTCAGAACTGGGGACTATGATTTGTGAGTTAGGGAAAATGTCTTTGGCATTTTAATGGGATATATTTTCAGTCTCAGCCAGCTGCCGACAGGTGGATCTAGGGTGACCAGATAGCAAGTGTGAAAAATTGGGACAGGAGGTGGGGGATAATAGGTGCCTATATAAGAAAAAGCCCCAAATATCAGGACTGTCCTATAAAATCAGGACACCTGGTCACCCTAGGTGGATCAGAGGCGAGGACAGAAATGTTGTAGAAAGAAAGGGCATTAATGAGCCCATTATTGGTGCCCATGCTTCAAAAAGAACACTGACATATTGGAAAGGGCTCAGAACAGAGCTACAAGAATGATTCAAATACCAGAAAAACATGCCTTATAGTGAGAGATTTCAGAACACAATCTATTTAGTTTATCCAAGAAAAGGATAAGAGGTGAATTGAACACAGTGTACAAACACCCAAATGGGGACAAGATTTCTCATAGAAGGTAACTCTCAAATTTAGCAGAAAGAGGTGTAATGAGATCTGTTGAGCGGAACCTGAAACTAGACAAATTCAGACTAGAAATAGGGCACACAAAAAATTAACACTAAGTGTAATTAACTATTGGGACAACTTACCTAGAGATGTGGTGGATTCTTCATCACTTGAAGTCATTAAGTCAAGCCTGGATATATTTTTAAAAGATATGCTATAGATCAAACAGAAGTTACAGGCTTTATGCAGAAATTAATGGGCAAGGTTCTACCTGTGGTTTGTGTTATGCAGAAGGTTTGTGTTATGCAGACCACTTGATCATAATGGTCTTAAAATCTATCAGTCTACAAAACAATCAGAGAAAAGGGGGAGACGAGAGAAGGAAGGAAACTGAGTCTGAAAGTGAGATTATATTTATTGATTGATTGATATGGGATTTATCTGTTACCTGTACTCAACAGCCACTATAGGCACTACCCACTGCCAACTAAAATGTAACAAAAGGACAAAGCTGTCCCAGAGCTCTAAACACAGCACTCTTTAGCTTTCAACTGCTGTTTACAAATCCGTATTAAATTAGTAGTAAAAGAAGAAAGGAAATAAGACTAGTAAGTAAGAACTTGCCTCTATATGGCCACATGTAAAAAACATTTACTCTCATCCTGTATCTTTCCTGATGCAGTCTCTTCCTCCTTTAACTACCCAGCCCAAGCTTTTAAGGGTTTTGTTTTTAAAGACGGACAAACCTCAATAATGATATCTAGTTGCTTGTTTTTAGTTTTAGAAGAGCTGCTCCAAAATAGGCTGTGAATTTAAAATTCTGATTGTTTCTTCATGGCTTGCCTCTTGTTTGGGGGCAGGACCCTGCCAGGGTGCGGCTTGTGTGGGCCACTAAAAAAAAAATTGATTTTCATTTTGACCATTTCAAAACATTTTGGCTTGAGTTTTTCATTTCAAAACAACATATATTTTGAAATGTGGTCAATATAAAAAACCTCTCACAAATAAGGGTGAAAAATCCCAAAAAAGGTCAACTCGCTGTTGACTCAAAATTATTTTTTGTGTTTTTCAATTTGATGAAAAATCTTGAAAAAAATGGTTTCAGGTCAGATCAAACTGGATTACTTTTTTTCTTTTTCGGTTTGGTCCCCAAATTCCACACTCATTTAAATCCAGGAAGGAATAGGAGTGGGTCAGGCCACCTGTCCTTGCAGAAGGCAGCAAAGGCAAAGTTCTACTGCACAGAAGGCTCCATGCCAAGGTTTGAACCTTGAATGATAAAATATTTGCCTTTCTTCTATAGCATCTCAAAAGTGCTTTATAAACCTTATAAGTTAGTTAATTACTATTGTTCCAATCTTACATAAGGGAAAATTGAGGCAGAGACGAGGACAGAACCCAGACCTTCTAGCAACTAGTTTTGTGCTTTAGCCGTGAAACTATCCTTAAGTACGCTCGAGATAAGTAAAGAAGGAACATAAAGAGTTCTGAAGAAAAGGAAATCACCATTTTCCTAGAGCATCATGGTAGGGAAGGAAAGAAGAGTCCAAGAAGAGGCATTGCTATAGAGGAAATGAAATAAAATCACAACTAGTGGAATTTACTAGGGGCCAGGCAGGAAGAAAAAAAAAACCAGTTACACATCAAAGCCTTTCTTGTAGATCCCCTCCACTTTGTTGTGGATACAGTATGCTAAAGTTTTGCTCCTGATTTCCAGGCTGGGAGTCCCCTTTCTCACCAGACCTCAGCTCTTCTTTGAAGTTCCATGACCCTAAGAGTGTATAGCTAAGAGACATTCATTTATGCACAAAGGAAAATGGGTTCATGAACTGCAAACACGTTACCAAGTTAAATATGCCGAAAAGACAAGTAGCTGGGTCTTACAATCAGTCAGTCAGCTGGACTGTGGGTTTTAAATTTAAAGTTGCTTTCAAGGATAGCATGAGCTAGCAACCACCTCAAAGAGAAATGGTGTTCTTCAAGAGATAACAGGGAACACCACTAAGCAAAGAGGAACGCATGAGAAAATAAAGAAACTCCAGTATGAACGCATGAGAAAAATAAAGAAACTATATAAAAAAGGGAGGAAAAATAACCAAGGGAATAGTTCAGACCAACTCCGAAATGACAGACAAAAGTAGCTTGATGATTCAGTTATATAACAGCAGTTTCAAAAATGTGCTATGACATTAGAGATAATCCCTTGCTGCAGTTTAAAGAAAATCTGGATGGAAAGACAACTGTGCATTTCGTACAAGAAAATAGTCTAAGTGCTGAAAGAAAAACTGGAGAAGTTTGTGGTTTTGCACCTAACAGCACTGTCATCAAGGTTATATTTAGTAACCTATTAAAATATTCCAAAATGGCATTAGTGAAACTTATTTCTAAATAAGCACAGCATTGATTACTGAACTTCTTATGAATACATCGTGGCTAGCCTCCCATGTGACATACTCAGACGCCTCTGTTCTCAACGTGACGCACTGAGACCATTCAATAAAATCCAGTTCATTTGACAAAGCAGCCCAAAACATCACTAAAAGAGTTCAATTTAGTGTCTGGGAGAAAACCAATTGCCTGTAGCACTGTGAAACTAGGTAGAGTGTTCACCGTTGCTGTAGGGCCTGATCCTGAGAGGTGGTGAACCCCTCCAACTTCTGTTGGCAAATGCAGTTTTCTGAGTTTAAGAATACCCAATAAATCACTAAATGATGTGGCCTTTTCTTACTATTCCATAACCATATAGACTGAACAATATTTTCTCTGGGTGCCTGTGATCTTTAAGGCCTTCCTTTGGCTCCAATTACTGAGTTTGCTGTTCACATACTCTGGCAGACTTCACCGACTAATTCCTTTAAGGATTCAAGAGTTGGGTATAGGGGAAGGTCAATGCAGCACTATTAAGCCTGCAATATAGGGCAGTGTCACTTACAATCATGAATGTGTATCACACTTCCCTACTCTCATGATGGAACTGTGATCCAGTATTTCCTGGGAAGAACAAGTAAAAATAATAAGAAAAATGCCATGCCTAAATCATAAGTCACTCAACTGTGGTTTAAGTTGAACAGAAAGGTTTTCAACACTTAACAAATCTCACCTTGTCAGAATAAAATATAGCTTCTCCTTCACTATCTCTGCAATTTGTAAAAAGGTGGAAATGACACCTTGGGATGTGTTGATTAATTGAAATCATTTATCCTTAATAACCATATATTTAATCTCAAACTAGTTTTCTTAGAGCAGTGGTTTTCAAACTTTTTTCATTTGCAGACCCCTAAAAAAAATGTTGAATGGCAGTGTGGACCCCTTTGGAAATCTTAGGCATAGTCTGTGGACTGGCAGGGGTTCACAGACCACAGGTTGAAAACCACTATCTTAGGGGCTTGTCATTTAAAGTTCCCATTGTAAACTTCTTGTAGATACCAACATTTTGTGCATGGGTCTGGAATGGGAAGGTTGCCAGTCATGTTATTCCAAACAGCTAAACTCTGCACATGTTGTGTCCAAACAGAACTTTCTATCAGAGAGCAGCTGAGGACATCTCTATTTAGGTTAGTAGGGTTGCTCTAATTGCTGGGTTTCAGACGTTCTCTGAAGGCACACAGAAAATATAGGTACCACTTGTACTGTGTTAGGAGCTCTATTTTTTCAGATAACTAATTTAATATTAAGTAAAAATCTTCTGAGAGTTTTATTAAACATTGCTTGTAAAGATTAATTGGCTGCAGCGGTGAAGAAACATACATTATTTATAGTCATAGTCCAAATAGTAAAAAGAAAAGAAGGACTTGTGGCACCTTAGAGACTAGCACATTTATTTGAGCATAAGCTTTCGTGAGCTACAGCTCACTTCATCGAGTTAGTCTCTAAGGTGCCACAAGTACTCCTTTTCTTTTTGCGGATACAGACTAACACGGCTGCTACTCTGAAACCAGTCCAAATAGTTTACATGTTTCCTTATTGGCCTTCAAAAGTGCAACAATGCCTGTGAAATCCCTAAAACAAAAATCTGCCCATGAAAACAGCTCCAAAAAAAGCAGTTTCTAATGTATGGAACCTTAATTTAATCTTACACAATTCTGATGTTTGGGGACAATTTTTGCAAACTTGGTTGTTATATTGAAATTCTCTGGCCTGCGTTAAACAGGAAATCAGACTACATCTCAGGGTCACTTCTGCCCTTGGAATCAAAGAATTAGTATTGTAGGAGGGCCCAAAGTCCCCAGTCAGAACAGGACTCCACTGCACTCTGCACTGTACACAGGCCCCTCCCCTGAAAAGGTTATCATCTAATTTTGAAATCTGTTCTATTTACATTTATCACTTTCACTTCCTGCTTCAGCTGATACATGTTTTAAATGGCCCCTCTAATGTTTTAAAATGACATTTGGTATTAGAACTTGAGAGGGATGAAGTTCATCCATATTTAAGATATAATCCCATCTACGCAATAGTACAAACATTGCCTCACAGTTTAAATACCAGTAAAGAAAAATTCCCCCACAGCCACCAGCTTTTATTATAGGTCACTGATCACAAAGTAGCAGCCTTTTATCCTAATTCTACCTGTGCACCCTAGGACTGGGCTACTCCATGCAACTGAACAACACTAAATTGAAGGTGGAGAAGAAACCTAAAGACATGTTCTGATTTGTGTCTGTGGGACTCTGGCAATTACCGGACTAAAATCTGGGGGACAGACACCCAGCTACAGCTGAACAGCACACAGTGTAAGTCAGCAATGTGTGTGTGCACAACAGGGCCTTAAAACTCACCTTGCACTCCTCTGGTCCTTCTTCAGTCAGGGCCTTTCCCCCTGCACTGAGTTAGAGCAGCAGCTGGGGTGTGCGCAGGAATTCAGACTCCTCCAGCCCCGGGGTTGCGGCAGGGAAAGCGAGAGAGCTCCTCTCCCCTGGGGCTGCAGCAGGGAAAGCGAACTCCTCCAGCCCCAGGGCTGCGACAGGGAGAGCGAACTCCTCCAAGCCCGCTCTCTCACTCTCCCCGCCGCCACCCAGGAGGTGTTCTGCGTCCCACACCAATTATTGGGGGGAGGGGGGGACTATGCCCCTGCTTGCCCCCCTTCTGCATGCCCCTGGAGCAGCCTATGGGCTACTCTAACTTACATTGACCAAAAACAGTCCCAAGGTGCGGAAACTGCAGGCTGGGATCAGTATGAAATCGAGCTGTCCTGTCCAGGCCTCCTTTATGCAGCACCTTTTCTCTGCCATGCTGCCCGGAAGAAGGGAGATGGAGGGGCCTAATATCCTCTATGCTAGTTCTCTGCCGAGAAAGGATCCTCCTTGCACTGAGGCTGGATTACACTGACTTTAAGTGCAGATTGTACCAGCAGTACAGGGCAAAACAGCCTCACTCTTTAGATCAGGCTTTTAGCCCTACAAAGAGAGCAGTCAAACTCAGCATCCCACTGTTTAAAACACACCACATGAATCTAAGCATGCACAAATGTCAATACTAATTTCCCCATTTATCATCCACTATAACAATGAGGAAGAATAAATGCACAGCTATTTACCTCTAGAAATGTGTTCCTGCTGGGCACACTGTTTAAGCAGAGCACTGGAGAAGCATTTCTCTGCTTAATTCCATCAGTGAAAAATCTGGTTATCATTGTGACAAAGAACCACATACCCATTTAAAGAATGTATTGGGTAGCCATGTGCTCCTGAACATGGGGAACGTCCTGGTTTTCACAGCTTGCCTCTGTGTTTCACCGGGAACCTTGTAAATCCCCCAACAGACTGTTTATGAGAAAGAGCTGCCAGACAGCTGAGCTGGTGGAACTGATGCCATGCTGGGTAAATGCTTAGGCACTCTAAGGACCACCCCACCACAAGCACACTCCACTCTGCCCACTGAGAAATCTCAGAATGAGCACCCACCTCCAACTGCACCTTCCCCTGCAGGCAGAGTCAGATCCGTGTCCTGTCAGTCTGGACAATGCTGTGAACGATGAGCCTGCAGACAACTCATTTTTTACCAGTATTACTATATATAGGTGGCTGTCTACCACCCTTGGCTGGTATCCATGCTTGTGCTCACCTCTGCTGCACCATGGGGAGCAACAGATTGTGGCAGGGCTTGACAGGAAGGACACAGAGGACTCAGAGTGAATGCAAGAGGGAGATTGTGGCAGGAAGTTGAGTGCTCAAGAGAGAAGAGAAAGGAGAAGAAGACTGACAGACTGGGGAAGGGAGAGAAGGTGAGCGGGATGCGGGGAGAACTGAGGAAAACAAAAAAAATGATAAAAGCACAGAAAACATAAGATAGAGGAGCAGGCAACTTCCTCTCTTACCTTCCCCGGTGGCCAAGTCCCTCTTATGCACACCTTTCTTGACTCCATCCAAACTATCCCTTATGAAACCCATAAATCTAACATTTACATTAAAATATATCCTCTATGTAAATGCATGTTTACATGTCATTACCATTCCTTTGAGCAATCTAGTCCCCCAAAATCCAGGAAATGGAGATTAAAGGCTACTGCTGTCCCCAGTTCAAGCCCTAGAACCTAGATACCACAGGTTATTTTGCTGCAGTGTGGGATTTTACTAGCTTTTGCGAAGTAACATTCAAATACTTACATGAATATATTTTGGTAGTAATCGGTACTGCACTTAATACAGTAAAACATTCCAAAAGCTAACACTTAAATTCCTCTGTACATACACAAACACAGACTTACAAAGTCTCATTGCCAAATTTGTGAACAGAGTTCTTATATTAGGATCTATTCCCTAAACTAACATTCATGATTTTCCATTTATTTCCAAACTATCCATTTTAGGAAGGGAAAGGAAAAGAAGAAATACATCTGTGGGTGAAAAAGAATGGTGTGTGTTTAAGGGACAGCTTTGAATATAACTATGCTGCAATTTTCATCTTTGCCATCATTTTTCTGCTGAGAAAAATAAAATTGATAAATAATTGATGGCTCTCTTATTTACTCTGTTCGCCAAGAGGATGGTAAATGCCAGTGTCAAATATATTCTCAATGTTGCATTTGTATTCAGAAAAAAATTAGCAATTCCACATACTCTCTTTGCTGTATTCTTCCCAGTTTTAATTTCCCTGTAACCTACTCAACCCACTTGAGTGTTAACAGACATGCTTTCCCCTGCAGCACTGACCACTAAATGCACTGGGGTTAGACTGTACTGACAGGAGATTTTATAACAAAGGGGGAAATGTTTCAGAACTAATATATTTCTTCTAGTTTTAGGATGGATACTACCCTTTTCTTTTTCCTGACATTTCCACATTATGCTGCACATTTTGATTGAGGACAGAGGCAAGCAGACAGTCTCAGAAAGAGCAGAATGAGAACTGCATAAATTTAGAGGACTGCAGTTTGTTATCATAGCAATTAAAGATGTCTTTTTGGTAACATCATCTTAGAATTAGCATGAATTGTTTGGCTGAGAGTCACTCAGCTCAGCCATTACATTTTAATCCTTTTAATTCAAATAGCTTTTTCATGAAACACAACAAAATCCCCATACAACATCCCCCAAAACAACAGTGTTAGCAAAGCCTATACACTTAGCCCTGGTCTGCACTACAGAGTTATGTCAACGTGAGGCAGTTTACTTCAACCCAACTCGGTAAGTGTTTACACTAAAATGCAGCTCCCACTGTGGTAACTCGCCTGCGACACCAACTCAATAACTCCACCTCTGCGAGAGGCGTAGCACTTAGGTTGATGTAACTAGGTTGATGCAGTGTCACTGTAAACACTGCATTGCTTACATGAACTGTTGCTGCCTTTCAGAAGCCATCCCACAATGCCCCACGCTGAATCGGTGCAAGCACTCATGGTGAGGACGTGCACTGCTGACACAAGGAGCATAGTGTGGACATGCAAAAGCAGTTTAATTACTGTGGTGGCTGTATGCCAACGTATCTTAGGTCAACTTAATTTTGTAGTGTAGACTTGCCCTTAAGCTACTTTAACATTCCATTCACCCACTACTGGGGTTTAACAGTTTAAGTATGTGCAATCAGTGATTGCCAATGACTCTCCCTCCTTTTAAAAGGGACAAAAAGAAATGAAAACACAGGAATCGTCACAGCTAACTAACGCATGGTGGAAAGATCTGTACCACAGTCACTGGGCCACATGCTGCTCTCCTAAAGATAAAGCCACAGGATGGTAAAACAAATGTCCCAGTACAGAGGTAATGAGTGTGGCTTGCAAATGGAATGGATCCAGGTCAGTGAAGCAACCTCACCAATCCTCAACCTACACCCTCCTTCCCCAGCAAGCTGGGTTACTTGGAAGCCTTGGAAGATTTTCATTGCCTCCTTTCCCCTGTGTCCTAAATCCCTTATTATTACAAGTTGTGGGCAGGATAGCAGGTGCAGAGGAGAGTTACTGCTGGTTCTACAGCAGCCACTTCTCATTGCACATCCATCCAATCCCCAGGAAAGCATGCAGCAGAAAACAGGCACCTCCCAGCTCAGCCCACCTGGTATTTGTGATGATGAAGCACAAATTACTAAGAACTCAGCTTGACTCACAGATTCCAGATAGTGTTTACAGAACTGGCAATTAGTAGGGGTCTACTTAAATAGCAGAGAAATCACACATTTTTTGGCAGGTTGGTCATGGCATACATTTCGCAGATGTTTAACACATCTGCGAAATTTGCTATTTATGCATGACCAACACACAAAAAATGTGTGATTTCTCTGCAGCATTTCACAAACTGGGGGCCCCAACCCAAAAGGGGGTCATAAGCCAACTGTATGGGGGTCCTGGTATTGTCACCCTTACTTCTATTCAGCTGCTGTTGGCAGTGATGCCTGAAGCTAGGCGGCTGGAGAACAGCAGCTGATGGCCAGGCACCAAGCTCTGAAAACAGCACTGCCGCAAGCAGCAGTCAAAAGTAAAGGTGGCAATACCATACCCTGCCACCCTTACTTCTGTGCTGCTGCAGGCAGAGGCACTGCCTTCAGAGCTCGACACCTGGCCAGCAGCTGCTTCTCTCCGCTCTGCCTTCCGAGCTGGTCAGCTAGAGACCAGATTTCACAGTCCATGATCGTGATTTTCACATCTGCAAATCTGGAAGTCCCCTAGCAATTAGACTCAAAACAAAATATTTTTATTGTGAACTGAGCACATTTTATATGGAATCACAGAGACATAATGAAAATGAAACCTCACAATGCCAATTTTGCATCATTATTTTGCAAAGAAGAATCACTCTTTAAACTTAGATAGAGTACTAGAGGAAGAAATCTTCCAAGGCCTCTGTTTTAGGCTCCTTTGCCCAGAGTCCCATGGACCTCAATGGAGCACCACATTGCAGATCCCTTTGCCCAGCTGAGAACTTAGAAGGACTACAATATTGCAAACTGATATTTAGGGTGACTAGTTAAGGCGGATGCAGGGATAAATATAAAATAATCTATAGCCCTCTCTATCAGCTAGTTATCAGCTTCTGCTACAGCCATCATGGGATGTGCCATTGCTACAATTATTTCTGCAACCACGCCTTCAGTTATTGACAAGAACAACTTGGCAGTTGGGAGTCTCAGGTACCTCCCATATGCAAAAAAGAGCACAGCTTTATTCTCCTAACAATACAAACAGATTACCTATGAAGTTAGGACCAGGTGAGTCTGTTTATCAGAAGGGACTAGAGACACATTTTCCCCCACCTACTGTACACATACAGATTTACACATCCTGTGGCCAGGTGTGTACCAATGGAGAACAGATTTGCCTTGCACACATGTTTTTAGAATTCTTGCTCATATAGGCAAAAGGTATGTCTACACCTCCTTTGTTACCCTCCTTCCCCTACAGAAAGTAGAAGGCTTCCAAAGTCCCTGGGCCACAAACAGAGGCCAGAGCAATGTCCCTCTGACTGCTGTCGACTCTGCAGGGAGTTCCTCTGAGGATGTCTTGGTTCACTGGAGCCACTAGCTGGATTAAATTAGCTTGGAATTTTGGTGCAGGATATTAGGTCCAGCTCCATACTTGGGGAACTTCTATTGCCTGTTATGGCTCATTGCACTTTAATAAACGTCTTACACTCCTTTAGGAGGGAGGTATCTAAGAGGACTTTTTCTGTAACATAATAATGTTTTCTACCATTTTCCTGTTATGTATATGGTAGATCTAAGTTACTCATATGGTGCCCATCATAGCAGTATCTGAGCACTTCACAGTCTTTAATAAATTTACCCTCACAGCTGTTCTCTGAGATAGAGAAGTGCTATCATCACTATTTTATAGCTGGGAATTGAGGCACAGAATGGCTCACTGACTTGCCCTAGATCACACAGGAAGCTTGTGACAGAGCAAGGAACTAAACTCGGGTCTTCCAAGTGCTAAGCTAGTACTCTGATCACTAGACCATCCTGTGTGTGTGTTTCATAGAAGAGAAATCTTCATTAGCTGTCAGAAGAATAGGTCCGAGGATACACAATTGAACTATTCTGATTTAATCCAATGGGAGGCAAGCTCACACATGCACACTAACCAATTCATCACAAGGGGATGATTTGGGGTTGGGAACAATTTTAGCCAATAGTAATACCAATGTGGCCACTGGAAACTTAGCTTTTTTAGTTATAAAAATGATTTAAAAATATGTCCAGAATCTGGAATTATACGGATGCTTCTCTGATATCATAGGACGTTATCATTAAAAGGTGATCAGAAACAGAAGGTGAAAAAAAACTGTCAAGGAGAATCTTCCTCCCACTTGCTGCTTGTTTATTCAGAAAAAAATAAGGATTAGGAAAAAAGTAAAAGTCCATAAATTACACATTAATTGAAAAAAAAAAGGCTCTATGACATCAGGAAAAATATCCAGTCCCTAGATTGCATTTCTCCCCAGAGCATTATAAAATCCACTGAGTTTACATGACATAGTGGTTCCTCTACGAAGCTGCAATAGAACTTACATGGTAATGGCATATTTGTTTAATAGTGAATCACAGAGTAAACAGGCTGATAAAACCAAGCATTGTAGTTAACTTATTAGGCTGCCCAAGAACTGTTGTAAAGCAGTTAGGTCTGATCCTGACAGATGTTGAGCATCCTAAACTTCCATTAGCTCTAATGGAAATTTCACCTCAGTCAGCACTGCAGGATCAAGCTCAAAGCCTGGAACGCTGTTTTTTTTTCTTGGTCACCAGCTTCAGAACGTCACAACTCCTCAGGCTCATGGGATGTCACAATTAGGCAGCTGCTTAAACATATGATTAGATTGAAACATTTGGGATCTGATTCTGTAATCCTTGCTTTCATAGGTAGGCCCTCCAACTTCAATGGGACTACTCATGTGAGTAAGTAATATTCAGGTGAGTAAGAGCTGCAAGATTGGGCCCCGGTACCAGTCCAATGATTATGAGCCTGATTCATGCCAAGTAATACTCAGGAGTAGTCAAACTAAAATCAATGTAATATTATAAGGAAGGTATTGCACAAAGAAGGGCTGGCCCTGGATATGGGGGTGGTATTGGAAGTTCCCCTGGTGTACACCCACTGACTCCCCCTAGCAATTGGAAGTCCTGAATTATAGCAAGAATGAACTCCCACACTTTCTCCTTGTATAAAAATAAAAATAAAAAAAGGATGACATCTGAGCCAAATCAAGCATCATTTCTCTATTAAAGGCATTCTTAATTCTCTATTTACAGTAAAACTAATCAGAGTATAAATATACTAAATGAAAATATTTACCTGTTGTGAATAGGTCCTCTGAACTTTGGGTCAAATTTCCTTGGTTCACCTGCATTTAAAATAAGATATTATAAAAAACAGATCCTGGTAAAAATATGAACTATGTTCTTTTAACAGCAGTCCTTCAGGAACATCTTTCCAAGATGCCCAGTGTAACCCATTCTAGTAAATTAATTCTTAGGAGCAATACCAGTATCTCATTGCTTACTTTGACCTGCTCGGTGATTGCAGCAGAGGTCAGAGCTTTGGGGTATCTATCTATCTTAGGTACTTATATAGCCACCATTACTTTAGTACTAAACAATCTTTAACGTATTCATCCTCACAACACTCTTGTGAGGTAAGGAAGTGCTATTACGTCATTTTACAGATAGGAATGTGGCAGAGAGAGTCTGATCTGCCCAAGGTCACACAAGGAGACTGTGGCAGAACAGAGAATTGAACGTTGAACCCGTGTCTCCTGAATAAGAAGTGAATGCCCTAACCACTGGATCACCCTTCAAGAAAGCTAATGATCTGGAGCCATGTCTGCAGCTCCCATGCAGCTACAGAATCTATATGGAGGCTAACAGAATTATGCTCACCCCAGGGTTTTACACCATGCTACTTGGGATCAATGGCTTTTACAGGAGCCAATGCCACATCACAGCAGTATGGAGGGGTAATATACGGTCATTAGCCTACAAGGGGATTAACGTTAGCTCAGTTTGCCCTTCCTTTGCACAGGTGCTCATAGGAGATAATGAGGCAATCCTGGAGACTGCGGGCCAGTCAAGTTGCCCAGCAGGCTGGGAAGGAAACCTCTATGGGTCTGATTTACCGCTGCCCTTCATCTTCTGTAGTCATTTATACCAGTGCAAAGTGAATGGAACATTACATCCTGCTACTTGAAATAGGTAGCAATTGCACTGCATGATTTCAGTGGGTGTCAAGCAATGGTGAATCAGGCCTGGATGCTTGAAATACAGAAGGAGAGGACATTCTGTAGCATGGGTGCTGGAACTAGGAGTGCTGCCACCTCTCCTGGCCTGAAGTGGTTTCCATCATATACAGGGTTTACAATTTGGTTCAATGGATCTCAGCACCCCTAGTATACAAATTGTTCCAGCACCCCTATTCTGGAGTAAGAAAGATGCCAAACCTCATACAGGAGTGAAGTGATGACACAGGCTGGAGTTTCTGTTATTATATTGCAGCATCAGATGAATTGTTTTGTTTGCTTGTTAAAACTGTTTCTTGCTGAATGCCCTGCTGAAAGCCTCAAAGAAGAACACAGGCAACTTTTGTTGGTTTTTAAGGTTTTTGCTAATCCACCTGGCAAACCATCTTGCCACTTACACTCTTTTATTCTGCCAGGCCCTGCAGGCCTTGTTGTGACAACAAAATCCACCACAGACATCAATGGGAGCAGTACATGAGAAAGGAGTGCAGGACTGGGCTGTATGGTCAACAGCAAGCCTCACCCCAGAGAATGGCAAGCCTGTAGAAGTGCTATTTTTGATAACAAAAGTTTAACTGTATCAGGGCTGATATATGGGCTTGAGAATGACAGTAACAAAAATAAACGTCAGCTATGATATAAATGATACCAGTACCTATAACCAGATATTCCTTGCTACAACTTCACTGTTATCAGGCGTTTGTTAACAAATTAATCAGAGATGTCTTATGAGCATAAGTTATAAAATATATCTGGCCAAAATAAGGAAAGTAGCGTGATTTTTTTTAAAGAAGTTATCCATGGCTATTTCTGCAGTTATTTTAAACAGAGCACTCTTCCCAATGTGTTTCTTCTAGAGTCATACTTCATAACAGAGAAAATGTTCAATGCTGTTTCAATTCCTTTTGGGCTTGTAGCTTTATTCCTATAACTACTCACTGAGAATATAATTGCAAGTGTTCGTTTGAAATAAAATGGTTTCTTTGCAACTCCTTCCCCACCCCATGCTCAGTTAAAAAAAAAAAACCACAAAAAACCCAAAACCATTTGATACCTGGTATTTTGCAGATTAATTCAGGTTTCAAATTAAGCAGAAAATTTGCTTTTGCTGAAGTTGTGGTTTTGTTCATTAAACTCATAATAAGCCCCTGAGGGTTTGGAAGAAGCAGTGTGAAACCAAAAATGAACATTCTTCAAGGAAAAAAAAAGAGCCAAGAAAAACCTTAATTTAAAATCTCTCACTGAAAAATATAGCATCTTTCTCATGACCTCCAAAACTTTCTCTTTTCTACTGGTTCACTCCTATTTTATCAAGGCTCATTCTGAGTGTTATAGTAAATGTACCAATTTTTCTAGACCTCTTTCCTCCTCCCCCCGCCCCCTAAAAGACCTATAGAATTTCATAGGAATGAAATCAGCAAAGTTCTATAGATACTAAATAGGCTTCTACAAAATTCATTCTAAAACCCACAGAATTTAATAGACAGTATGATATTTTTCAAGGAATTTGAAAACCAATCTCCAAATTCTAATAGAAAATCATACCCCTGCCATAGAATTCTATAGGGCGACTGAAACATTACCTAGAAAGGATCTCATTGTCTATTAAGGTCAGCAGAAAATTCCCACAAAAGCAGTTCTGCTAGCTTTACTGGTCTGTCTTTGCTTTTCCTCCCTCTATCAGCACCTGTCTTGAGTGGCTGAGGCTCAGCCTCTCCAAGACATAATGGGACTCCCAAAATCCCCAAGCAGCCTAGTCTTGTGCTATCTGAAAGATTACCTACTTCTCTCTAAAATGTTAAAATATATTTTAAAATACATTACTACTCATTTTTTTCATGCAGAAGGAAGAAAAATACAGCTTTTGTACACAATACTATCTATATATATGTATTACTACAGCACAAATTCCCATATCTATCTAATGCATTACAAATAGATTATATACATGTGCCAAACATGTTTGCTTCATACAAATGAAAAAAAATAATATATAAAAATACAATGTACATAAGATTCATGACTGTCTTCTCAAAATTCCTTTCCCAAATTGACTACACATTTAAACTTTTAATTGTACTTTCCTCTCTCTCCCCCCGCTGGAATACCTGATATAAGCAGTTTGTATCTTCAGAACAGCTCACCTAATCCCTTCTCCAAAACAGCACCATAAGATAAGGCATTTATCTGTTTTCCAATGTTTTAATTTAACAGCTTAAAAAGTTACCAGTGCTCTTTTAACCCAGCATTATATTTCATCCAGAGTTAATTTTAACTGCTATGTTCTTTAACAAAACTTTGAAGATTTGTAATAATTCCATTGGCTGACTTCCCATTTCTGATGTAAACTAGCCATGTGAAACATTAGTAACAACTTCAATTAGTGTCATTGTCAAATCTACCTGACAACTTCAACTCTCAAGGCCCAGATCCACAGAGGTAAAGCATCATCCTAAACCCCAAATTTAGGCACCTAAATCCCAGTTTTAAGTAACCCTGAGTTCAACAAACCCCCCACCTTAGCTACTGCCTAATTCTGTAAACACCTAAACTGACAGCACAAAAATTTGCAGGGTAAGAGTTCTTAAGGCGCCTACCTTTCTGCCTCTGGGCACATGAGCGCTGCTACTTCACTCTGACATCCAGACACCTAAGCCCCAGCACAATCCAACAACCTGGGAAGTTAGGTGTTCACCTGCCTATTTTCTCTGCAGGGCCTTATTTGGTAAGTGTCCTAGGCGCACACCTACCAGATCAGACCCTATTCGAAAGCCTGGAAGTGGAGGAAGAGGTGGTGGTCATCTTATAAGTAGGGCTGTCGAGCAATTAAAAAAGTTAATCACAATTAACCATGGTTTTAATCACCTGGTTAAACAATAATAGAATACCATTTACTTAAATATTCTTGGACATTTTCTATATTTTCAAATATAGACTTGGGGTTCCAGCTTCCACTCGGAGCTCTGGGCTTTGTGGATCCCATTGCTATTCCAATGATTTCCTAGGGGTCTAAAAGGCGTTTCATTAGTCAGGCTAAGTCCCTTATGGATCCAGACCCAAATTCCTTAGGCCTTAATTCTGCAAGCCCTAACGTATGCAAGGAACTTTGTACGTGAGTAGTCCCATTAGCTTCTTGTGCCTAAAGCTATAAAAATGCTTAACTGTATGCAGCATCAGGGCCTTAGTCTGCATTCCAAACTATAATCCTGGTAAAAAGATTATGGGCTAAATCTGTCCCCAATAAAATTCCATTCACTTACCTGGACTAAAATAAAGGATGAATTTAGCCTGGTAGATTTTGCTGTTTCCTTACAATGATGACAGCTAGAAAATTATGTTTTCTCTCTGTATGGCACAGCTGATTATGAGAGAAGTGTGAGACAATGTAGTGTAAGGCCTGGTCTATGCTACAAAGTTAGGTCAACATGAGCCGAGTTAGGTAGAATTAATAATGTATGTGTCCACATTACTGAGTCCCTTCCGCCAACCCAAAGGGCTTGTAAAGTCAACTTCTGTATTCCACCTCTGCGAGAGGCGTAGCGCTTCAGTCGACAACCACGCGTCAGTATGGGGATAGTGTAGACACTGTTGTATACAAGTCATTATGAGCAGTTTCTCATGCCCCAGTTACAGAACAGACCTTCCCACTGCATTAGATTAAATACATTCTGTCACATGGTCCAGCCCTGAGGCCCTAGCTACAAGGATAGGTGCTTACTACTGTGACTAAGCCCACTGAACCTACCCTAGTCTGCTGAGTATGAAGCATACCCAAGGTCTGCTGGTTTCATTCAGGTTTCAGAGTAGCAGCCATGTTAGTCTGTATCCCCAAAAAGAAAAGGGGAGTACTTGTGGCACCTTAGAGACTAACAAATTTATTTGAGCGTAAGCTTTCATGAGCTACAGCTCACTTCATCGGATGAAGTGAGCTGTCGCTCACGAAAGCTTATGCTCAATTGAATTTGTTAGTCTCTAAGGTGCCACAAGTACTCCTTTTTTTTTTTTTTGTTGGTTTCATTCAGAAGTTTCTAGTGGGTAACTTTTGACAGTATAGATATTATGGATTTCCAAAAGAGACATTGTGAATTGTTTGTATATTTCAAAGCATACATATACACCTATATAAGACTTCAATAATAATCGCAGACTTTTACATGTTTACAGTGACTTCTTGCTTTACTGTCAGCTGAGCATACATACAAAATGAAAGAAGTAACCACTGTTAATACAGGGAGAAACATATACATTTCAGTTCATGTTACTGAAAAGAGAGGTATGTTTTGCAATCAATATTTTGTTTTTTAAATGTAGGGACTCTTACAATTGTATTTAAAAATTATAATAATTCTTCCAATATGCAAGAGCATGAGCTTTTGGAGCAGGTAATTTCATTCTTTCTCCAAACAGGTAAAGCTGACTCATTGTTGATCTATGAGGGGAACACATATGGGTATAAATGAAGACATACTGTGTGGGTTTGGAGGTGCGAAATATAACACTATTTCCTAATATGCACTATAACAGTATTGATTGTTGTTTTGTGTGACCTATGTTTAAAAAAGTGTGTTTTAACTTTTGGCCAAATTCTACCCTAAAATAAGCACACACACAACTCCTGTTGTATCCAATGGAATCTGAGACGGCTTTTAAGGGGGCAGATTCTAAGAAACCCAATAGTAAACAAATGTCATCTATATTTTTATTCTACCAACAAAAGTTAATGAAACATGACTAGATCTCATATCTCATTTTAGAGACTATTTTTATTAACGTGTTTTTAAAACTAGCCCACATATCAAATGCTAATTTCACTGGTACAAATCAATATATAAACAGCATCTTTTAGTCATCCCAAGCATAGCAAACTAGTGGTTTTTGGCGTACCTCTTGGGATGTAATGTGTTGGCAATAACATAAGAAACTACTGAAGGGAAAAGTGTGAGATCAATAGGCAGTTTGTTCACCTAGCTTATTTGTTTTTAGGGCCGCTTTTAAAATAACTATGCTAAAAGTAAAATTCTTCCATTTACACCTATAAGCAAAAGAGCTACTAAAGAAAAATGCTTAGGATGAGTCAATTTATCACAAGTTCTCAAAGCAGTTCTGTGACCAGTGACAACAACTTTCCAGAAATCTATCTTCTACAGGTTAATAATGAGAACTAAATTAAACCAGTTTATCAGTTCCGCCTCTCACAAGAATTCAGAAAAGATGTAAAATAAAAGACCCCTGAAAATGTCACTGTTTCTCCAACAGGTATTCTAGATAGGAAATGCAGGACGGTGCACAAACAGCTGCCAACGTCAAACAGTCTTTACTTTGTTGCCTGTGATACTTAGTCGGACAGAGCAGCACTACAACCAAAGTTCCAACACAGAGACTGTCAGTGGTAGAGGGACTCTGCGGCAGTGAAAAGAGGTAATACAGAAGATAATAAAGGCAAGTCTGAAAGTTAAACCCCACCTATAATAAACACTTACAGTAAGTTAAACCAGCAATGACATCCATCTAAGTAACAGAGAAATAAGTCACCTACCATAATAAAATAACTAAGGAACAGCATCAAGTCCATGCAGTGCTCAAATTTACAACCTTTACATCCATAAGATTTTAGCTGCTGTACAAAAAGGAAATAATTATTTACACGCACATTTGTATTACATAATATATATGTAAAGTTAATGGAGTTATGCCAATTTACACCAACTGAGGAGCTGGCCGTGTGCGTGCATATGTGTAAATATTCTCTTTTCAAACATTGTCTAAAATCATGTAAGCAATGAGGTTTTATATGGTCCACATTCTTCAGACTCTGGGCCAGTAAATCTGCCATCTTTGAAAACTGTTTGTTCAGTTCTGCCTCATTCTTGTCAATCATTTCATAGCAGCATGTTGCAAGCTACATTTCCACAGTATTTTCACTCAAGTATCTCAGAGCTCTTTCCACAAACAAAGAGTCCAAACTGTAAAAGCTCAGCTGCATTTGCATTTAAAAAGCCGGACTGGCACTGCAAAAGACAGATTTCCAACTTCCTTTTTGAAGATAATGAAGATAAAGTCAGGATGTAATAGTAGTGTATACTCTTTTAGTGAACATTTCAATGTGCATTTTAGTTTCCTCGGTAATGTTTAAATATTGTGCCACCCACTAATGCTGATGAAGTTAGGATTCCATCAGCATTTCCATTAAAACCCCTGAATTCACATTATCTGGTTTTATAAAGTATCCATAAAATATGATCATGCTGGAAATAATAAAAAAATATCTTCCATGACTGACAGTACCCTCTTTTCCCACCAGGGAGAAAAGGCTGATCAGCACCTTGCAGTATCAAGCTGTAAAGTAATAATGTTATGGTGAAAGATACTAATGGCTCGCACATGAGAGATCATTGATACATAAGCACACAGCATGAAACTATCCATAGAAAGAGCTTGAGATGCCACAAAGCAACTGCCCTTAACTGTTGTTAAGGGTACTACTGCATGAGTTAGGGCACACTTCTTTGTATGGTCTGTTAGGCCTTTCTGAGGCCAGCTCTACACTAGAAACTTTTGCTGATATAGGAAAATCACTCAGGGGGTGATTTTTAAGACATTTCTTTACTGGAAGAAGCCCTAATGTAGACACAGTATACCAGCATATTAGTGCATTATAGCTTATTTTGCTCACGGGGAAGCAGCATAAGCTATACTGGTAAAAGTGGTACACCACACTATCAGCGTAGCTATCCCAGCACACCTCTTCTACTGTAAACGTAGCCTGAGCCGCTTTTGTTTTGCAGAAGCGGCTACACAAAAGGAAGGCTAATGGCCTGCCACCTTTCCAGCCCATTCATTTGAGGGGAGCCTTTGGACTTGAGGTTTACTGGGTGTAAAGTGAAGAGGCAGCAGGAGAAAAATGGGACCACAGTATGTTTAAGCAGTTGGATACTGTTTGAGTTTTGTGTGAGTCTTGGAGAGAGACGGGGCCAAGGCAGCTGCTTCTTGGACCAAGGCAGTAGTGCCTGATCTGCGGTTCCCGCAGAAGAGAGCTGCCCATGTGCAATTTCCTGGCACTGCTAGTCAAGGGAACCAGACTCGTATATTTTATACATAGGTGTTTTCTTAGCAGAATTTGTCTGACTTCATGCTCTAAACGGGCACCTGCCCAACAAAGCTCCCAAATCTGCTTTGTCTTGGCAAAGGGGCAACAACAATGAAATGTACTCTTTAACCTTATTCCTCCCTTTCCAAAGTTTCCCCCAGTCTTGGGTTGGATGTCAAGAATATTAGCTGGTTCCCACCATTCTCTACAATCTTGTGGAGGGGAAAGCTGGCCTAGCATGGACTGACGCCATCTGCTTGTTTAGCTTTTAATTAGTCAAAATGTTCAAGTTTGAAAAAATATCTGCGGCATATAGACAATATTCATTATTCTTCAGCACATGTGCTCAACACTGTGAGCCCAGTCATGTGTTATAACAAACCCACTGACGTGCCAAGTTACAGATACAGCATGGTGTCAATGCGAGAGCCTCATATATTTCTGTTAACTATGGGGAGCACTGCACTGCAAGCTGCTGCTACAATACTGCTGTATAGAACATTATTCACTGAGCATCCCTCAGTGCTGTACAACCAAATCTGAATTAGAACCCTTAGTTTAATGTCAGTGCTAAGGTTATCGCCTGCCCTATTTTACCTTACTCAGGGCTTGTCTACACTTGAAACTCTGCAGCGGCACTGCTACAGGGCTTCAGTATAGACATTACCTATGCTGACGGGAGAGCTTCTCCCATCACTGTGATTAATCCATCTCCCCGAGAGGTGGTAGCTAGGGCCACAGAAGAAATCTTCTGTTGACCTAATGCTATCTACATGGGGATTTAGGTCGGCTTAACTATGTCACCCAGGGGTGTGTGGATTTTTCCAGGGGTGAGGAATGTAGCTGGGTCAATCTAATTCTCTAATGTACACCAGCCCTTAGTCTCTGTCACACTGTCCCAATTTTTGTACTCTTTCTCCTGCTGATGTTCTGCTCTTACATTGCCTCTAACATCAACTGCTTGCTCTTTCCCTGTCCTTCCCTCTCCATCCCCATTCCTATTGTTCTTTCCTCTCCCCTTGTTCCCATCTGCAGTCTTCTCTAACAAATCAAGTCCACCCAATTCCTGGTCACCAGTCTTTCTCCTATCGGCCTTCTGTCCAACTTCATTGTCATCATTAGTAGTATTTATTATTGTATTATTGTAGTGCCCTGGAGCCCCAGTCACGGGCCAGGATCCTATGGTGCTAGGTGCTGTACCAACACAGAACAATGAGACAGTCCCTCCCTCAAAGAGCTTACTTCTTGATCACTCTGAAGTCACTCCATAGAATGCAGAGCTCCCTACAAATGGCAACTTTGCGATAGACTGTGGCATTTCTTTTCTCCAAATGGCAGGAGGCTCTTCATTCAACTTGGCTTCTCAGCACTTGTACAGGCATCAGGGACAATATGCAGCACACTGTTCCCAGGGAGATGTCCCTGGCTAATGAACAGGAGCAACAAACAGGGAAGCTCTGCGAGAGAATTTTCTAGGTGAAGGAGGAGAGACTATGTGACAGGACAAACCTGTTGTGCCCATTTTGGTGCAGTTAGACAAAGATATGGCCCTTCGTTTTCATTTTCACCAAAAAGTCCCCAGGTTTTACAAATAGTAGTATTCAGATGTTACCAATTTCCACACAATTTTGTACCAGTCAAGTACCTGAAAAGCACTAATTACACTAAGAAAATCTAATCCATTACTTTAGGTGGATATGTTTATGTTAATAATAAATTAGTCCAAGTATAAATGCAAGGCTGCCTGTTAAAGTAAAGCAATGTAGTGAAAGATACAGATGCATATGCATATGTGTATGTACTGTTAATGCACAGTTCATGAAATGTATCACAGCATTAACCTGCTTTGACTTTGAATACTCTTACATTTCTCTATTTGTTGCTTTTTTCTGTACTTCTGTCCTCCAATATTTACCCTGGAAATTGTGAAGTTAATTTTAATTTTTGCAAATAACACTGTCAAGTTCTTGGCAAATTTTAACAAAATAAAAGCTAAATACAAAGCAGCATGGTCAGAGTGGAGCTCGAAGAAATATATTTTAAAAGCTGCCTTTACTCATTAACTAAATTCAGACTTTGGTCTCATGCCTCATATCAGAAAAACCTTATCAAAATATTCACAGGCACAGTACAATAAACACAGCAGACTCCATGACTCTGTTTCTTCTCTTCCACCCCAGTAAACCCCTAAAATATAATTTTTACCACAAAAGAACTTTGGCAGTTTATAGCTCTGGAGCCGCTGTGTGTGTAGCAATACAGCTGGCGAGTACAGGACACAGGCTATGTTGTCACCCACAAGCCATTTAAACCAATAGTGAGCCCAGAACAGAAGGTAAGGGCAAATTGAGAAGAAACCTCATAACTTGTGCTGTGGAAAGGCCTGCACTCTGTATTGCCTCAGTTTACGGCGTAAGACCTTCCATAGATTAAACATTTTAAAAAATAACTTCTTTCTGGTATGATTTAGAACCTGTAACTTTACTACATACCAACACACTGTGGCTTACTACCTACAGGATACTAGACCGAGTTTATTGCCCTGTGTAAAGGCAGTGTCCACCACCCACCACCCAAGAACATCCCAGCAAAAGGAAATGGGACTTAGAGAGAGGAAAATCTGCACCCCGTCCTTTACGAGATTTACAGATTACTCACCCCCCGCCCTCTAGGAGCCGCCCAATCCCCACCCACCTGCTGGGGTAGGGTACCAGGTGATCAACACTTGCTCTGTCTCTGCTTCTCCCAGCAGTTGGAACCCAGATGTTGGGAGTCTGCATGGGAAATGAGGTCTTTCTCCCCCTTCCTCCTCTGCACTGACATGTCAGCCAGGATCTGGCCCTCAATAAATATATTTAACAGGTCTGTTCTTCCCCCCGGCCCCACCTGCCAAGCAAACAGGCAAGATTTCTCAGCCCCTGAAAATAAGAGCAGGCCAGGCATAATGAATTTCCAGTAGGGATTTACTTTGCTTATAGACATTCCTCCACTTGGCCTACATTGCACTGATGAAGCTTGTTAATAGGGGCAATTTCCTGTGCTCTCAGGATATCTGTATTCAGCGGAATGGTTTGATGGCATAGCCAGTGGGGCAAGATACAATACAATGTGAAACAGTAAGTGGGCTACTTTCTACAAACAAGATCATCTCTTTTAACTGTATACCATATGGTAATTGGTTTCAGTTGTGTTAGCTACAGCATGCCTGCACAGATTTGATTTGGTGCAAAGAAAATGCACCTTGGAAGATATATACATTTGTGGATCACATCTGAATGTAAGCGAACTCCACAATACTTCTACAATGAAAGTCAATACCTTCTAATTTATAGGCAAGAGGATAAAAATAGACAAAGTGCTCCAGAAAATGATCTCTAACTCAAATGGAGATTTTCTTCTCCAGCAATTAAACAAACTGGGGAATGTTATCCAACAGTGACGCTGATTAACAAAAATAAAGCCACTGCACTACTGCAAATTTCTTCACCATGCTTATTGGGGCACAGAGCAGTACACCAGCGCTCAGCCTGTCTTGTTTTTCTTTTTCTAAACTTTGCCACAAATCCATTATGGAATATAACTGTTTACACAAGGAACACTAAATACATTCAAAGCCAAACACATATTCAAATTCCTTGACAAAAGTAAGCTGCAGCATTATAGGAATTTCTTCACTGAAACACAAATTTGTGATTATAGTTTCACATAACAATGAACCATGGGCACACACTGCTTGTTCTCACTCTCCTTTTCCAAGTAACAAATCAAATCTTCTCCCCTTTAAAGAAGGTGACCCCTTCTTTAAAAAAAACAAAAACAACTCACTTGCTAAGTGTTGTATCAGCAACATTTTGAAAATAAAAACAAAACATTTAATTCTGAAAGCTGATTAAAACCTTTAGGAGTTTGGGAGGCATGGGGGAAGTAGCCACTGGTGTGGAATAATTACACAGTCATTTTCTTCCTCGAATTAAAAACAGAGATGATAATCACTCTTCACAGACTAGACAGATCTATTTCATAGACTATTTTATAACAGGAATTTTAGGTTGAATTATTGTTCCATTACAATAAATACTTCAAATGAGATTTAACTTCCCAATTCCAACTCTAAAAAAGTCTAAACAATAAACAAAATTACTTCTGTCACACTTTATTACACTGCAGTGATTTTTTAAGTTAAATCATTTGTCTAAAATGAAAATTAGTTATATTTATACAAATTCTACCTTCTATCTGCCATTAATTGTAGCTGTAAGCTCAATTCTGGAAGAAGTTACATGATTTTGCAAATAATGGAGGAAGTTAGCTAAAGCCACTTAGGGCCTGATCCAAACCCCACTGAAGTCAAGGGAAAGACTCCAGTTGACTTTGATGGTCATTGGCTAGAGCCCTTATGAAGCATTTCATTTTTTGAGAACACAAGGGGGTAGGTAAATTACCATGTTTCCCGTAGTAGTTTTCTTCTTCCCTGGCCATATCACTGCTTCCTGATCAGTTTAGCAAGCTATGTCTAAGAGGGGTATTAACTGCAGACTTCTGTGCTGGAAGCAGTTTCCCCAGTACGCTTAATCCACAAAAGTACTATTCAACCAAGTTTAAAAATAAAGCTGGTTGGAGTGGCATAGGCTCCTCCAGTAGGAATGGAAACTTACAAGGGAGGGAGGGCTTTCTGCTAATAGAAAAATGATATCACCCACTGCTCCACCTACCTACTCCAGACCAGTCTGGGACTATACATGTCACAGAGTAAAGGGAAGCTCTCTTAAAGCTCTTATATTTATAGGGGGAAAACACACAAAGTTTCATTGGATGAGAGTTCATCTGAGAAAATGAGAGTGGGGATCAAAGTCAGGCCACCTGCAAAAGAGCAACAGACGTACAACTAATACTATGGAGCCTCTACCAAACTGGAAAAAGAATCAGTGACAGAAACTGGCAACACATGGCAAAATAAGAAGTCTTTGGGAAGATATAATTTATCGACATACCCAGCAAAGAAAGAGTAAGGGAGGTCACAAAGGTGCAAATTCTGCTGTTCTTGGGCAAATCTCTGTGTGTGTGTGTGTGTGTGTGTGTGTGCGTGTGTGCGTGCGTGTACACGCTTCTCTTGCTAGTACATACCATGTACACTCTATGCAAATCTATATTATATAGATACACACACTCTAACACACACACACACACAGAATTTTTTAAAAAATCTGGAAGTAACAGCTATAATTCCATGATGTCTTTTTTGGTGCTATGGGGCTTGATAGTGGAAATCAAAATGAGACTCTCAGTTAAGCATGGCCCATATATTTGGCAGAAAAAATTTCTATGATGAGTGCCGATGTTAATTTACTGTGGATTTCAAAAGATTTTCATTTTCATCAATTCCAGGTGAGTGGAGAGTAGCGGCTTTCAGATCTCCTGGAATAATTTATTCCACTCACTATTCCACAGTTATCTTGCTTTGATATAGTAAAAATGTTATCTGTGTAGAAAGAAAATGTTGCTGTTAACTACTTGCAGCGTGGAGGGTTTTTATATATGGCAATTAATGTTGGGGGGGTTGTTTGGGAGGTTTTGTTTCTTTTTTTAGGGGTGCTGTTAGATCTGAAAAAATACTCTGTGTTTTTAACTCTGGAAGACAGCTTGAAAATACCATCCCTTAAATTGCAATATCTTTTCTATTAATTATTGATAGGGTGTTAGTGCCCAGAAAGTGTAAGGTACTCCCCAAACACAGAGGAACAGACAGCACTATTAACTTCTGGGAGTTAGAGATACCCTGCAATACCAAGGATTAATTTGGGGTCCTATGGAGATTTGTGATTCACAGCCCCCACCATAGTACATCTGTCTGCTTTTAGTCTCAAAGTACCCAAAGGTGCACATTTGACTTATGACATGACAACAGGGTTAATAGAACTATGCAAACATTAGTGAGCAGCTGGACATGTGTCAAGTGATAATTGCTACAAAAAGTTAACTAGTTTTATTTATAACTACGAGACTGAATGGGAAAATAGTTGAAAACCTGAAGGTAATGATCTATGGATACTACTCTACTTTAATGGAGAATATTAAAATGAAGCCCTGATTAACTGAATTGATGTCCCAGAAAGCCAGATGACATTCAGATACGCTGATTTGATAATGGTCCTGAGGGTATGGATACATTTGAACTCATAGTTTCATTTACTGTCTTCACCTTGCAGGCATAACTCCTGTAGTTGTCAGTGGGCTGCGTCCTCCCCTTCCCCCGCCTCCCTCCGGGCTAGCACATTCAATGCTGACAATGTATTTGAGCAATGTATAGACCTGAAAACATCTCCTCTGGCTGGCTCCACAAATGCAGCTCTTTGGAGCCAAAAGGAAAGACTCTTAGAGGAATCCCACAGACCTCATGAAAAGCAGGTAAGTGTCAATACTTAAAACATTTTTTTAAAAAATCTATTTTTGTTTCTGTAGTGGCTAAGGCCTTGGCAACTTCAGAAAAAAAACTGTCAATGGAAAGGTGGCATTGAACCCATAGGAAAGGTTTGCTCTCCTTAATATTAAATTTATTTTCTCCTGGTTTTCCCTTACTACAGCACGTACAGTACTTTAAAGGACAAACCTGGTCCTGCAGACCCTGGACAGGAAACCCAGTAAGAACATAAGAACGGCCATACTGAGTCAGACCAAGGTCCATCTAGCCCAATATCCTGTCTTCCGATAGCGGCCAATGCCAGGCGCCACAGAGGGAATGAACAGAACAGGTAATCATCAAGTGATCCATTCCCTGTCGCCCATTCCCAAACTCTGGCAAACAGAGGCTAGGGACACCATCCCTGCCCATCCTGGCTAATAGCCATTAATGGACCTAACCTCCATGAATTTATTTAGTTCTTTTTTTAACCCTGTTGTAGTCTTGGCCTTCACAACATTCTCTGGCAAAGAGTTCCACAGGTTGACTGTGCGCTGTGTGAAAAAATACTTCCTTTTGTTTGTTTTAAACCTGCCGCCTATTAATTTCATTTGGTGACCCCCGGTTCTTGTGTTATGAGAAGGTGTAAATAACACTTCCTTATTTACTTTCTCCACACCAGTCATGATTTTATAGACTATCATATCCTCCCTTAATCCTCTTTTTTCCCCAAGTTGAAAAGTCCTAGTCTTATTAATCTCTCATCATATGGCAGCCATTCCATACTCCTAATCATTTTTGTTGCCCTTTTCTGAACCTTTTTCCAAATCCAATATATCATTTTTGAGATGGGGCGACCACATCTGCATGCAGTATTCAAGATGTGAGTGTACCATGGATTTATGTAGAGGCAATATGATATTTTCTGTCTTATATCTATCCCTTTCTTAATGATTTCCAACATTCTGTTCGCTTTTTGACTGCCATTGCACACTGAGTGGATGTTTTCAGAGAACTATCCACAATGACTTCAAGATCCCTTTCTTGAGTGGTAACAGATAATTTAGACCCCCATTATTTTATATCTATAGTTGGGATTATGTTTTCCAATGTGCATTACTTTGCATTTATCAACATTGAATTTCATCTGCCACTTTGTTGCCCGGTCCCAGTTTTGAGAGATCCTTTTGTAGCTCTTTGCAATCTGCATGGGACTGAACTATCTTGAGTAGTTTTGTATCATCTGCAAATTTTGCCACCTCACTGTTTACCCCTTTTCCCAGATCATTTATGAATATGCTGAATAGGACTGTGCCCAGTACAGATCCCAGAGAGACACCACTATCTACCTCTCTCCATTCTGAAAACTGACCATTTATTCCAACCCTTTGTCTCTTATCTTTTAACCAGTTAGCAAGCCATGAGAGAACCTTCCCTCTTATCCCATGACTGCTTACTTTGCTTAAGAGGGCCCTTAAGGGTCTTTGGTGAGGGCCCTTGTCAAAGGCTTTCTGAAAATTTAAACACACTATATCCACTGGATCCCCCTTGTCCACATGCTTGTTGATTCCCTCAAAGAATTCTAGTAGATTGGTGAGGCATTATTTCCCTTTACAAATATCATGTTGATTCTTCCCCAACAAATTATGTTCATCTATGTGTCTGACCATTTTGTTCTTTACTATAGTTTCAAACAGTTTGCCCAGTACTGAAGTCAGGCTTACTGGCCTATAATTACTGGGGTCACCTCTGGAGCCCTTTTCAAAAATTGGCGTCACATTAGCTATCCTTCAGTCATTTGGTACAGAAGCTGATTTAAATGATAGGTTAAAGATTACAGTTAGTAGGCCTACAATTTCACGTTTGAGTTCCTTCAGAACTCTTGGGTGAATACCATCTAGTACTGGTGCCTTATTACTGTTTAGTTTATCAATTTGTTCCAAAACTTCCTCTAATGACACCTCAATGTGGGACAGTTCCTCAGATTTGTCACCTAAAAAGAATGGCTCAGGTTTGGGAATCTCCCTCACATCCTCAACCATGAAGACCAACAGAATTCATTTAGTTTCTCCGCAATGGCCTTGAGTGCTCCTTTAGCATCTCGATCATCCAGTGATCCCACTGGTTGTTTAGCAGGCTTCCTGCTTCTGATGTTGTCAAGGTTCCTTCCCCACTCTGAACTCTAGGGTACAGATGTGGGGACCTGCATGAAAGACCCCTACGCTTATTCTTACCAGCTTAGGTTAAAAACTTCCCCAAGGTACAAACTTTGCCTTGCCTTTGAACCCTATGCTGCCACCACCAAGCGTTTTAAACAAAGAACAGGGAAAGAGCCCACTTGGAGACGTCATTCCCCAAAAATATCCCCCCAAGCCCTACACCCCCTTTCCTGGGGAAGGCTTGATAAACATCCTCCCCAATTGGCATAGGTGAACACAGACACAAACCCTTAGATCTTAAGAACAATGAAAAAGCAATCAGGATCTTAAAAGAAGAATTTTAATTAAAGAAAAAGTAAAAGAATCACTTCTGTAAAATCAGGATGGTAAATACCTTACAGGGTAATCAGATTCAAAACACAGAGAATCCCTCTAGGCAAAACCTTAAGTTACAAAAAGACACAAAAACAGGAATATACATTCCATTCAGCACAGCTTATACACCAGCCATTTAAACAAAAGAAAATCTAACGCATTTCTAGCTAGATTGCTTACTAACTTTTTACAGGAGTTCTAGAGAGCATTCCTGACCTGATCCCGGCAAAAGCATAACACAGACAGACAGATGCCTTTTTGCCTCTCACTGCTTCTCTTACTTTGTTGTTTAGCCACAGTGGCACTTTTTTGGTTCTCTTACTGTGTTTTTGAAATTTGGGGTATACATTAAGTTGAGCCTCTATTATGGTGTCTTTAAAAAGTTTCCATGCAGCTCGTAGGGATTTTACTTTTGGTGCTGTACCTTTTAATTTCTGTTTAACTAACCTCCTCATTTTTGCGTAGTTTCCCTTTCTGAAATTAAATCCTACAGTCTTGGGCCGCTGTGGTGTTTTCCCTGCTACAGGGGTGTTAAATTTAATTATATTATGGTCACTATTACCAAGTGGTCCAGCTATATTCACCTCTTGGACCTGATCCTGGTCCAGCTATATTCACCTCTTGGACCTGATCCTGTGCTCAGCTTAGGACTTGTGGGTTCCAGAACTCGCTGCTCCAAGGAGCAGTCATTTGATGTGTCTCTGCACCCCATCCTGAGGTGACATGTACCTAGTCAATATGGGGATAGTTGAAATCCCCCATTATTATTATTTTTTTTAATAGCCTCTCTAATCTTCCTGAGCATTTCACAGTCACTATCACCATCCTGGTCAGGTGGTCAGTAATATATCTATATATATAGATATCGCTATATTCTTATTATTTGAGCATGGAATTACTATCCATAGAGATTCTATGGTACAGTTTGGTTCATTTAAGATTTTTACTTCATTTGATTCTACGCTTTCTTTCCCATATAGTGCCACTCCCCAGCCAGCATGACCTGCTCTGTCCTTCCAATATATTTTGTACCCTGGTATTACTGTGTCCCATTGATTATCCTCATTCCACCAAGTTTCTGTGATGCCTATTATATCAATATCCTCATTTAATATAAGGCACTCTAGTTCACCCGTCTTATTATTTAGACTTCTAGCATTGGTAGAAGCGCACTTTAAAAACTTGTCACTTTTTAGCTCTCTGCCATTACATGATGTAGTGCCATGGCACCTAGACCGTGGCCTCTGTAAGGAACCTAGAAGGCAGACGTGGACAGGAGTCTAGACAGGGCAATGGAGATCAGCGACAAGTTCTGAGAGCAGGACCAATGGCTTGCTGATATGAGAAGTGCTTCCCTGTGGAGAGGAAGTCTGAGAAAGAACCAGCAATCCTCCTGCATTCTTTCCCAAGAAAGGGGTGGAGGACTACTATGCACATGACATAAATCTGCCCTGTAGGGTTGCCAGCCTACCATCGCCCCTCTAACTGCCTTTCTCCACTTAACCCTTTAACTGAACAACCCTCTCCCAACATAACCAACTGCTTCACCAGACACCCACAAATACTAGTGTTGGGGGGGAAACAAAAAACTGTCTCCTAAAGGGTATGTGGAGATCTGCAAAAGGGGAGCAAAGTTAAGGTTGTGGTGCATGGTCAGTGGTGTATGGTAGCTGTGGCAATGTTAAGATGGATATAGGTGGGTGGAGGAGGAGAAAGTATGTACTCTTGGGTGTCTTTAATTTTAGTTTCTTTGCCTTTGGGGTGTGTAAGGTACACTGAATACGCGGCAACCCTCAATGCTTCACAAGCTTTTGTGTATTAATAGAGGGATCTGGACTGTGGACTCGCAATTCTTTTACATTTTTGAAATTCCAGTGACTTAACTGGAATTACTCCTGACTTATGCCCTTTGCATTGATTTCCAGCAGGCTTTGAATCAGGCTCTTACCCCAGTGTGAGCAAAAGGAGAATCAGCTCCATAGATTGTACAGTACTGGAATCCTTTGGCTTGAAATAAACTACAATAAGCTATAATTATTATTATTATTCACACAGTTAAGCTAGCTGTTTCTACAGATTTTATATCTGCAAATCCAGATATCCATTCATAAGGAGAATCTTGTGGATGGTTACACACTTGCATGAGTTGGATTTAGAGCAATGTACATTCAAGAAAGTCAAATATGGATATAAGGATTCTTCCTCTTTTTTATTTTTCATTTTTTATTATTTTTTTTAAGTTTGACAAAAGTTTGGATTATTTCCAGGTAAGCACACAAGAGCAATGGCTCCTAACAGTTTACTATGTTTACTCAAAACTCCACACACACAAACACACAAACTTTTTGCCTTGCACTCAGAACTCAAAATGCCAACGGTCCTATGAACCAGCTGTGAGCTAGAAAAACATTTGGGTACTGGCTTCCACAAGAACACATCAAAACACACCCACTTTTCTTCTAAAATGCCTATCTACTGTAGGGCCTGAATACTCTCATTTAGTTAACTTGCTGTACAGCCTGTAGGAACGCTGGAAACAAAATTGGATGTTTTATTCCGGTGCCTATAAAATGTTCCCACATTAACAGCTCTTAGATCATGATGCTAGTGCTTGTGATCTGGGAACAGACTAAAATGTCAGGGTGTATTTATGCATGCACCACATTCTGCTGTCTGTGAAATGGACTGATTGTTTATTTACTAACTGAAAACAAGATACTACATTCCGAAAAATAATTGTGCTTTTGCAGCCAGTTTTATTATGACAGAAAACATAACCCACAGCTGGCCAAATCCAAGTAGTTCCACCTAAGTCAGTGTGATTATTCACATGAGGAGGGAAAACACTAAATATCAGTCTTTTAATGACTTCTCCCCATCCTCCCTATTTAGTATGAAAGGAAAGAAGATAACTGAAAGGAGGCAGAGCAGGCAGGTTTTGGAAAATGCAAAGTCAAGATACTAACATGCCTGGAAAAAGTTACAGACTCAGGAGCTTTCCCAGAAGGGGCTACTTTTGGATGTCCTCTCTAATAGATTCATCAGGTTTGAGTCATGGGGCTAAGAACTGGAGGAACCTTTTTTCTTTGTGAAGAAAACAACACAAGCACCAGCAGGGTCACCCAATGAAATTAATAGTGTGAAAGTAGAATGAATTATATTGAAATTATAATTCATTAAAGAAATGCTACTTGAAGGGTTTGTTGAAATATAGTTGTCAGGAAGAGAAACATTAAGGAGTGTGAGACAATGGGTCCTCAAACTAATTAACTTAGAGCTCCTACTGAGCTAGGAGATTGGTAAACGTTAGTATGCAAATAAGATATGTATGTATATTTGTCAGTTTCTGCTTTCTTTTGTCTCTTATGTTAAATTGGCTTTGGCTTAGCTGTATAAATAAGTTATCTTGAGCCTCAGAGAGTGGCTCACATCTGGGTGCATTAGCAAAGCGCTTTGCTAATAAACAGAGTGGTCTGACAAATTATGTGAGTCCTGAATCTGACTTTGACAATACGCAGCAGGTTTAAAACAAACAAAAGGAAGTATTTCTTTACACAATGCACAGTGAACCTGTGGAACTCATTGCCAGGGGATGTTGTGAGGGACAAAACATAACAGGTTCAAAAAAGGAATTAGATAAGTTCCTAGAAAATAGGTCCACCAACAGCTATTAGCTAAGATAGTCAGGAATGCAACCCCATGCTCTCAGTGTCCCTAGCCTCTGACTGCCAGAAGCTGGGAGAGGACAACAGGGGATGGATTACTTGATGATTGCCCTGTTCTGTTCATTGCCTCTGAAGCACCTGGCATTGGTCACTGTCAGAAGACAGGATACTGGGCTACGTGGACCACTAGTCTGACCCAGTATGGCTGTTCTTATGAAATGGACATTTTAGGTTTCGGTATAACACATAAAAATACACAAAATGGGTTAAAGTTCACATTATGTTACCATAGATGTGAAATACAATACAAAATGCACTGTGAACAGCAGCCAGTGCAAACATGTCTGGTTTGTTTACTCTAGGTATTGTGATATCTGCATTAGAAAGTGAGCAAAAGAAATTGCAGCTGTTGTGTCAAATCTAAATGCTTGAAGTTGTTTTTATGAAATAATCTAGCCACACCTCCCTTTAGCCATGTACAGTATTTGAGAGTAAATTCCCAATGTGCAATCCTGGCTGGTATCTAGTTTCAGTTTTACTTGTGGTGAATGTGATTAAAACACCAATTCTGAAATTCCAGTTGTAAAACACACACACACACACACACACAGAGAGGGAGAGAGCACTGTTGATTCCCATGACAATTTTACAGAACAGGGCTGGATTAAACCATATAGCAACAAAAGTTAACAGACTGCTTAATAAGGTCAGCCTTGTTGCCTGAATCTGTGATAAACAATGATGCAAAAACATCTCATCCAGTAGTTCACTATGGCCGTCTGAATAAAGCTACACAGTCTGTATATGAAACCACATACTCTGCCACAGCAAAACAAAGCATCATTGTAATATTTACTAATCAAGCTACTTATCATATTCAGCATATCTGAACTACTACTGAACACTATGATTTTCTAAGATTTTTACCTATTTTAAAATATTAACCACTGCGTGTGAGCCAGTCTCATTGCGAGTGAGCTCTCTTCATTATACCAACTGTAAGTTGGAATGTAAGTAAGTAAGAATGGAATTAAAAAAGCAGGGTAGCCAAATGATTGCAGTTTTTATAGATGCCGGGCTCCATTTGCACTGCCTCTCTCAAAGTCTGCTTCAACAAATCCTATATTGGACTATCATACACCACATATCTGTTTACCAGCTGTCAAAGTAAATTTAGAGTACAGAGGGGCATATTAGAAAACACACAACAGACATTGCTAAGCACAGATATTCACTAGCTTAGAATTTTGCCAGCAAGCTATCAATCAGCCTAATGAACTGCTGTTTTCTATTTAGAACACCATTAGTTTCTTATGATTTGTTGATGTTTGAGCCACAAGGACAGCATCATGTGGCTAGAAAAAGTGTTGCCTTTAAGTACACATTAACAAATAATGTTGTGGGGCCTGTACGTATATACGCTGATTCCCTCTACTGGAAATAAACAGATCTGCTCAAATGTTTATACAAAGGATGTCAGCCCTAATGCTACAGAGAGCTAGTGGAGATTTTCCAGCAGAGCCAATGGTAGTAGAGGTTTGTAACTTGGTGCAAAAGTCATGAGTCCACTTGTCACTCAATCTATGCAGTCACTGAATGTCTGAGGTCTTTGTTTCCTATCTCAGTACTTCATTATATGGCAGACCGTACCATGCATTCTTTATAAGATCATTTAAAATATGTTGTTATGGAATGGTACCATTGAATTATTGTTTTAAAAGTTAATTGAAAATTGTTGTAGAGAATGCTGCTGTGGCTGATTAGGTACTTCAGTAGTTTCCTGATACTCCCACAGGTCCCTATGTGCTGTGGTTGGTTTATGCATTAAGAATTAATAAACTGAGCTTTTTAAAATAATGATATGAAGTGACTGTATACTGTTTGCCTTCACATCAGTTTAATAGCATTGCATGTTGTGGGTGAAATGTTACTCATTGAGGCTCAACAAATGGTATATGCAATATTTGTGAAGATATGGCACAAAACCAGTTAACAAAAATGGCAAAATGGCAGTTAGTGATCAAGTAATGTGAGTGAGATCTGTGTGGGTGTAGAGGGTCTGCCCCTGTAGAACTCATTGCAAGATCAAGGCCCTAGTTCAGTAGTGTAATATTTTAATTATTTAAAACAATAAAGGTAGCATAGTGCACAATATTTGCTAAAAATTCTCAGGTCTTAAATTGGATTACAGTAGTAGCTCTTCTTCCATGCTACTAAACTTTACATCATTCACTTGTCCATCTATAAATAATAGTCACGTGCAGACACAAAATGGTTCAATGTCAAGCTAATTCTGTCTAACAGTGAAAACTAGCTTTTCCCCTCCTCTTAATTTTTAAGCAAGCAATTTACATAATGTAGTACATATCAAGGTTAAGTTTTCCTTTCGACACTGAGCTCCCTCCAATTGCTGTAAATTTACTCAAAAGCACTTTCTCCTATACCTCTTGATGCAAGCTCTCAGAATACAATGCTTTTAAAAGATCTAACTGGCTGCTACTGCAGATGGAACAGCAAAGTATAAGGGTAAATTGTTAATAATAATTAAAGCTGTTTACCCCTTCCAATGACAATGCTGCCTCATCTAAAACAACGAGGACCTAACCACATCAGCCACACCATCAGGGGCTCATTCACTTGCACATCTACTAATGTGATAATATGACATCATGTGCCAGCAATGCCCCTCTGCCCTGTATATTGGCCAGACCCGACAGTCTCTATGTAAAAGAATCAATGGACACAAATCAGACATCAGGACTGGTAACATACAAAAGCCAGCAGGAGAACACTTCAATCTCCCTGGACATTCAATAACAGATTTAAAAGTAGCCATCCTTCAACAAAAACACTTCAAAAAACAGACTTCAAAGAGAAACTGCAGCGCTACAATTCATTTGCAAACTTAACCCCATTAATCTGGGCTTGAATAGGGACTGGGAATGCCTGGCTCACTACAAAAGCAAATTTTCCCTCTCTTGGTATTGACACCTTCTCATCAATTATCGGGAGCAGACCACATCCACCCTGACTGAACTGGCCTTGTCAACACTGGTTCTCCACTTGTAAGATAACTCCCTTCTCTTCATGTGCTAGTATATCTATGCCTGTAAATGTAATTTTCACTCCATGCATCTGAAGAAGTGGGTTTTTTTACCCATGAAAGCTTATGCCCAAGTAAATCTGTTAGTCTTTAAGGTGCCACCAGACTCCTCATTGTTTTTGTGGATACAGACTAACACGGCTACCCCTCGGAAACTCTGCCTCATCTAGTTTCCCCAGAAAAACATTTTGCAATAATTATTTGTGCAAGTCATATAGCAGGAACTAGACATGTCAAAAATACAAACTGGCACCGGTTCATTTTCATTTCTGTACAGTGGCTATATGTAATACATTTTGCAATACATTACACACATAGCAGCGTTTACTTTGAACTCAGAGGGCCTGATGCTGTGAGATGCTGACCATCTGCTACATCAGTTGACTTCAGGATGAGCTGATTCTTTCTCTCTCTCTGGTATTTTTAAGGTGCCTGCCACATCAGCAGTTACAGGTGCTCAGTTCCCCTCAGGTTCCAGCTGTACATTTTGAGAAATTTTGGCCAGGATTTTCAAATGTAGGTGCCTAAAATTAGGCTCCAATGTCCATATTTCGGCACCTGATTTTCAAAAATGCTGAGCACCCCAGCTGCTCCCAGTGACTCTAGTTGCAGCTTTTTATGGTGCTTGGCATCTCTGAGAGAGCCAGACAGCACTTCCTACAATAAAACCTGCAGGAACGGCAAGGGAAGGAAAACCCAGGTGAAGTTCCAGGATCTAGCAAACTTTTTAGGAGGCCAGGGGCCATCTGCACTAAAGTCCTATACTTCCATGACAACTCTATACCATGAGTAGCCTCCAGAAACTCCTCCTAGGCATTGCTGCCCTCAGATATCACGCCGCCACCGACGGGACTCCACATGCAAAGTAATTACAGCCTGAGGACACCGTCCCTTTCCTGGGGACCATCCAGGGTCTGATGTTCCCCCAGCCATACACCCACCCAACCTGTGGTTGTCCACTCCCTCCACACAGATCTCAACTTCCGAGAGCTCTCGGGAGGCTTTGGAAGGCAGGCATGCAGTCGTGGAGGATGCTGATCCCCTTCCCAGCTGTGCAGAAGGGTAGCAAAATTGGGCCCAGGCTCAGGCCCTTAAGCCTTATTTCACTGTATTGTCTTACATTAATCATATGTTTGCACTAGGCTGTGTCATCCTCTGCCTCTCAGTCACAAGGCAAAGTGTGAATGACAGCAAATCACACCCCCAACTAACTACTTTATGCATAAACAAGGGGTAGGCAATGCTTTCGTGAGGTAGCTGTTGGGTACTTAACACTGCATTTATGCCCTCTTAAAAATCAGACCAAATAGGATTCCAGCCTCATCCATGTGACAAAATTTCCAAAGTTCCCATGCTAAAATTCTTCTGGAAATTGAAGACCTCATGGGATACCACCAAGATTTTTAACATGCTACCTTTTATGCTGCCACCACAGGAAGCACAGAACTGTATATTAAGGCAGTTAATATACTGTAATTTAGCTGATCACTGAATAGTAATCCCACAAGGCCGGCAAGAACATCAAGAGCGCAGATTTTATAAAATTCCTTTTGACGTGAAATTATATACTGTTTGCAATAACAAACTATGGATAGGGTTATACACAGAGTTTCCTTAGAACTCCTTCTGAGCTTGCTTATCGGATGTTCCCCAATATTCTTCTTCAGGAGTGAAGCATTTTCTGGACAGTCTGTCTCTCTTTCTGCCTATCAACTCAAAGAACAAAGTCATGCCTACTTCAGAATGAAAGTGTTAATAATCATTAATCTTCAACATACACATTTCTGTTGTAAAGCAATTGGCTAATTAGCTCTGAGGTGTACCCCAATAACTTTCAACCACTCAGGCTGAAGGCCACTAGGATGGTTTCAACTGGTAAAACAAGTCTGTTTTAAAGAGGCCCCATTTCAGGTTGTACAATGTCAGCCTGTTTCACAACTATCACCCATTTGTCACTCATTACTTAAGGCTCTGTTCACCATTAAAGATCCATGGCCTTTTGCTTGGAGCCCTTGCCTTCATGCCCAGACCAAGCAATTGCATGGAGATGGGTCACTGTTGTGAGAATTTGGGCCAGAGAAAGCCAAGCAGGGCTGCACATTTCAGGGGTCTATTCTGGCTATGCTCACACATGTCCCCTCTCTTTGTGCAATATAAAATAAAAGAGTAACATGGTTTGTTTCCTACTTAGAAATGCAGTGTAAATTTTCAGAAATGTGTCATTTAAACGTACATATTTAAAGGTGGCAGATGCTGAAATAAGTGATCTGCATGAAGAAGGAAGAACCAGCCCAAAAATATAAAAGTTACATATTTCAGAACTGATTAAACAAACAGAAGTGTGGGGGGCAGTTGTGTAGTTATATCTGATGTGATTTACCATATGTACCACCTTTCTTCATAGTTTGTGCTCTCCAGTTCAGAAGAGAGAAATGGCTGTCATTAAAACAATTATAAAAGGTTAAGGAGAAAATGTAGAATGGCATGAAAGAGCATCTACAACTACAAATGCACAAACTGGGAATGAAATGAGCACAGAATTCACCGCTTTTTTTGGACAGGGGAACCATCTTTGACCTTTGCAATTTACTGAGCAACTAAAAAGCAGTGCAAAAATCACTGAGTGAAATCCCGGCACTATGGAAATCAACTGGAGTTCTGACACTGACTTCAACAGCAGTGGTGCAAGTAAGCCGGTACGGTCAGGTACGCCATACTATTAAGACATTTATTGCCGGTACGCCATACCGGAAAGACTTTTTCAAGAATGAATTGAAGAACCCTGAGCAGATACAAATTTATACCTGCAGATGTGGATATCCACAGATAGAAATCCGTATCTGCTGAACCTAAGGGCTCTCCCAGGAACCACAGCAGAGAAAGGAACAGAACGTGATGCCACTGCTCCCAGCACCACCAGCTCCTCCAGCACAGCTATACCACCCCCAGCCCCGCCCTATGGCGGGGCTGTACAGACCCCAGACAGGAGACGCAGCTGCATGGAAGGGCTGGGGGTAGGGCTGGGGCGGCATTTACAGCTGCAAGCATGCTAGATTAACATTCCCTAGGCCCTAAAATTCTCAGTAACTTAGTAGAAGAGTAGGGTTCTCCAACAGAAAGTGGACAAGAAAATGAAATACTCTGTGCTTATGTAAGACTCTGGTGACTGGGAGTTGCAAGTCCCCCCTGTGCCAATACACAGAGAATAGGAGCTATAGAGCGTTAGCAGCTTACGCTTTTAGCTCTGAAAGTCCCTGATGCATCGGCCAAGTGAGCAGATAGAGAGATGGAATTCTAGATATCTTTGATCAAAGAGGCAGGTAATGTTGTGAGCATGGACGTGCATGTAAACCTTGCTTTTCAAGTCTAACCTAAGGGCTTTAAAATACTGTATTCCAATTGGCTAATAAAAGCTGTCTTCTTTTGAAAAGGCTGCCCTGGGTTCTGTGTCACTGAATAGGTAAGTCTCTGACAGGGTCTAACTCATTTGGAACTGCTGGAGAAACAGAGGTGCTGAATCCAAAGACCCAGTCTTGAAGTGGTGGAGCTGCCGGGTCTTCCTTGCAAAAGTGGAGGTCTAGGGCCAGTACTAAAGAAGTATTCTTCCAGAGATCCTGTGTAAAGGTCAGAGGCCTAGCATGCCCAGAGGATCGATGGCCGCTGGTGGTAGCAGTGGGATGCTGTCTGAAATCATAGTGTTTTGCAAAAAGCGACCACAACAGTAAAAACAAGCTTAGTCAAAACTACTTGTCATAAATATAAAGGGAAGGTTAAACCCCTTTGAAATCCCTCCTGGCCAGGGGAAAGCTCCTCTCACCTGTAAAGGGTTAAGAAGCTAAAGGTAACCTCGCTGGCACCTGACCAAAATGACCAATGAGGAGACAAGATACTTTCAAAAGCTGGGAGAAGGGAGAGAAACAAAGGGTCTGTGTCTGTCTGTATGCTGGTCTTTGCCAGGGATAGACCAGGAATGGAGTCTTAGAACTTTTAGTAAGTAATCTAGCTAGGTATGTGTTAGATTATGATTTCTTTAAATGGCTGAGAAAAGAATTGTGCTGAATAGAATAACTATTTCTGTCTGTGTATCTTTTTTGTAACTTAAGGTTTTGCCTAGAGGGGTTCTCTATGTTTTTTAATCTAATTACCCTGTAAGATATCTACCTTCCTGATTTTACAGGGGGGATTTCTTTATTTCTATTTACTTCTATTTTCTATTAAAAGTCTTCTTGTAAAAAACTGAATGCTTTTTCATTGTTCTCAGATCCAAGGGTTTGGGTCTGTGGTCACCTATGCAAATTGGTGAGGCTTTTTATCCAACATTTCCCAGGAAAGGGGGGGTGCAAGTGTTGGGAGGATTGTTCATTGTTCTTAAGATCCAAGGGTCTGGGTCTGTAGTCACCTAGGCAAATTGGTGAGGCTTTTTACCAAACCTTGTCCAGGAAGTGGGGTGCAGGGTTTTGGGAAGTATTTTGGGGGGAAAGACGCGTCCAAACAGCTCTTCCCCAGTAACCAGTATTAGTTTGGTGGTGGTAGCGGCCAGTCCAAGGACAATGGGGGGAATATTTTGTACCTTGGGGAAGTTTTGACCTAAGCTGGTAAAGATAAGCTTAGGAGGTTTTTCATGTAGGTCCCCACATCTGTACCCTAGAGTTCAGAGTGGGGGAGGAACCTTGACATGGTGGCATAGTGGTGGGATTAACCTGAAATCATTTTGAGATCCAGTTGAGATTTTTTGAACTAGAAATACAGATTTTAAAAAGAAATTATTTTTTCCTTTGGAAAGGAAGTCCAGAAAGCAGTTGAAACTGAAAGCAGATTGTTTTTTCTCTGCTTTATGGCCAAGCAGAGACAAAAGGGGATTATCTTGTGAATTGCAGGTTTTCTTTGCCTGGAGGCAGGGTACTTAACTCCTGCAGGGAAATTCACAGTCTTCCAACCCAGAGGTTTTTTTTTTTCTTTTCTTCCTAAAAGTAAATAGGGGGTGTGTGTTCTACCCATTTGCTTTTTCTTTGGGCTGGGTAAGCAGGTTTCCAAGTAGTTGGAGGTTTTTTGCTTTAAGTTGGGCCCAGAGCAGAGACAAGGGAATTGTCTTTTTCTGTAGGCTGACAATCACTATCAGAGAATAGGTATTCTATTCCAGCACAGCAAAATTTTACAGCCAAGTTTTGTTTGTTTATTTCTAAACCTCGGGTGTAAAGTTAGTTAAAAACAGAGAGGTTAGAATGGCAAAATCCGCGGCTCGACTACAACTCGAATTAGCCAAATTTCAGGCTGAGGAAAGACAAAGGGAACATGAAAGACAGATAGAACTCATGCGGCTGAAGAAGGAACAAGAAAGGGAGGCAGAACAACACCAAGCGGCTGCTCACAGGAGAGCTATGGAAGCGAGGGACAAAGAACTGGAGGAGAAGGAAAAAGAGAGGAAGTATGTGGAGGAGATGGAGAAGATAAAGGCTCATCAGAATATCCCAACAAACCCTAGTAATCCTTCTCCAAGTACCACTTCCCATCCCAGAAAGTTCCCCACCTACAAGGCAGGCGATGATACTGAGGCCTTCCTAGAAAACTTCGAAAGGGCCTGCCTTGGGTACAACATCTCTACTGACCAATACATGGTAGAGCTGAGGCCGCAGCTCAGCGGACCCTTAGCTGAGGTGGCAGCTGAAATGCCTAAAGAACACATGAACAAGTATGAACTGTTTAAATCCCAGGCGAGAGTCAGAATGGGGATAACACCCGAGCAGTCTCGTCAGAGGTTCAGAGCCCTAAGGTGGAAACCAGACATGTCATTTACCCGACATGCCTACCACATTGTGAAACATTGGGATGCCTGGATATCAGGAGCAAGTGTTGAATCTCCAGTAAATTTGCCCTTCCTAATGCAAATGGAACAATTCTTAGAGGGTGTTCCTGAGGAAATCGAAAGATACATCCTAGACGGGAAGCCCAAAACTGTAATCGAGGCAGGAGAGATTGGAGCCAGATGGGTGGAGGTGGCAGAGAAGAAGAAAACTGGTCGCAGTTGGAGCGGAGACCAGAAGGGACCACCCCAGACCACACCCTATTACCGGGGGCCGCCCAAAGCCCCACCTACCTCCCAAAGAACCCTCCAGACCCCTTATCGTCCCACCACCCCGTTCTCCAGCAACCCTCCTCGCCCCAGTGACCCGTCAGCTGGACGATGTTTTAAATGTAACGAGCTGGGGCATGTAAAGGCCAACTGCCCCAAGAACCCCAACAGATTACAGTTCATTGCACCGGAATCACACCAGAGGTCCACAGGCCCAGATACCTCCCAGATACCCTTGGAGCGGAGGGAAACTGTGAGTGTGGGCGGGAAGAAGGTCACCGCGTGGAGGGACACCGGAGCACAAGTGTCAGCTATCCATGCTTCCTTAGTGGACCCCAATTTAATCAACCCAGAGATCCAAGTGACGATTCAACCCTTCAAGTCCAACTCTTTCAATTTGCCTACAGCCAAGTTGCCTGTCCAGTACAAGGGCTGGTCAGGAACATGGACTTTTGCAGTCTATGATGATTATCCCATTCCCATGCTGTTGGGGGAAGACTTGGCGAAGCATGTGAAGCAGGCCAAGAGGATGGGAATGGTCACCCGCAGCCAGGCTAAACAAGCCGTGAGGCCTAGCTCTGTTCCGGAAACTTCTATCAGGACCCGGTCAGAGGTGATGGACCCGGACCCCAGGCCAATGTCTGCAACAGCAGTAGTGGATCCAGTCCCAGAGACCCAGACGGAACCAGTCCCAGAACCGGAACCCGCCGAACAACCAACACCAGACCCAGTGTCAGCACTGAATCCAGTACTTGCAACCTCAACACCAGAGGGCCCCACCGACCCTGAACTGGCAGCAGCCGATAACCCAACACAAGAGGCTCAGCCGGAGCCTGAATCCCCACATAGTGCACCAGCGGAGAGCGGTTCACAGTCAACAGAAACAGCTCCATCCCCTATATCGCTTCCAGAGGGACCAAGCCTAGGTCCACAATCCCATGAGAAACTGATGTCTCCAGCATCAAGGGAACAGTTCCAGACCGAACAGGAAGCAGATGAAAGCCTCCAGAGAGCTTGGACGGCGGCACGGAGCAACCCACCGCCTCTCAGCTCTTCTAATCGATCCAGGTTTGTTGTGGAAAGAGGACTTTTATACAAGGAAACTCTTTCTGGTGGACACCAGGAAGACTGGCATCCTCAGAGACAGTTGGTAGTTCCAACTAAATACCGGGCCAAGCTCTTGAGCTTAGCCCATGATCACCCTAGTGGCCATGCTGGGGTGAACAGGACCAAAGACCGTTTGGGGGGATCATTCCACTGGGAGGGAATGGGCAAGGATGTTTCTACCTATGTCCAGTCTTGTGAGGTGTGCCAAAGAGTGGGAAAACCCCAAGACCAGGTCAAAGCCCCTCTCCAACCACTCCCCATCATTGAAGTTCCATTTCAGCGAGTAGCTGTGGATATTCTGGGTCCTTTTCCGAAAAAGACACCCAGAGGAAAGCAGTACATACTGACTTTCATGGATTTTGCCACCCGATGGCCGGAAGCAGTAGCTCTAAGCAACACCAGGGCTAAAAGTGTGTGCCAGGCACTAGCAGACATTTTTGCCAGGGTAGGTTGGCCCTCTGACATCCTCACAGATGCAGGGACTAATTTCCTGGCAGGAAATATGAAAAACCTTTGGGAAGCTCATGGTAAATCACTTGGTTGCCACTCCTTACCACCATCAAACAAATGGCATGGTGGAGAAGTTTAATGGAACTTTGGGGGCCATGATACGTAAATTTGTAAATGAGCACTCCAATGATTGGGACCTAGTGTTGCAGCAGTTGCTCTTTGCCTACAGAGCTGTACCACATCCCAGTTTAGGGTTTTCCCCATTTGAACTTGTATATGGCCGTGAGGTTAAGGGGCCATTGCAGTTGGTGAAGCAGCAATGGGAGGGATTTACACCTTCTCCAGGAACTAACATTCTGGACTTTGTAACCAACCTACAAAACACCCTCCGAACCTCTTTAGCCCTTGCTAGAGAAAACTTACAGGATGCTCAAAAAGAGCAAAAAGCCTGGTATGATAAACATGCCAGAGAGCGTTCCTTCAAAGTAGGAGACCAGGTCATGGTCTTAAGGGCGCTCCAGGCCCATAAAATGGAAGCATCGTGGGAAGGGCCATTCACGGTCCAGGAGCGCCTGGGAGCTGTTAATTATCTCATAGCATTCCCCACCTCCAACCGAAAGCCTAAGGTGTACCATATTAATTCTCTAAAGCCCTTTTATTCCAGAGAATTAAAGGTTTGTCAGTTTACAGCCCAGGGAGGAGACGACGCTGAGTGGCCTGAAGGTGTTTACTACGAAGGGAAATGTGCTGGTGGTGTGGAAGAGGTGAACCTCTCCTTGACCCTTGGGCGTATGCAGCGACAGCAGATCCAGGAGCTGTGCACTAGCTACGCGCCAACGTTCTGAGCCACCCCAGGACTGACTGAACGGGCATACCACTCCATTGACACAGGTAATGCTCACCCAATTAGGGTCCAACCTTACCGGGTGTCTCCTCAAGCTAAAACTGCTATAGAACGGGAGATCCAGGATATGTTACAGATGGGTGTAATCCGCCCCTCTGAAAGTGCATGGGCATCTCCAGTGGTTCTAGTTCCCAAACCAGATGGGGAAATACGTTTTTGCGTGGACTACCGTAAGCTAAATGCTGTAACTCGCCCAGACAACTATCCAATGCCACGCACAGATGAACTATTAGAGAAACTGGGACGGGCCCAGTTCATCTCTACCTTGGACTTAACCAAGGGGTACTGGCAGGTACCGCTAGATGAATCTGCCAAGGAAAGGTCAGCCTTCATCACACATCTCGGGCTGTATGAATTTAATGTACTCCCTTTCGGGCTGCGAAATGCACCCGCCACTTTCCAAAGACTTGTAGATGGTCTCCTAGCGGGATTAGGAGAATATGCAGTCGCCTACCTTGACGACGTGGCCATATTTTCGGATTCCTGGGCAGACCACCTGGAACATCTACAAAAAGTCCTTGAGCGCATAAGGGAGGCAGGACTAACTGTTAAGGCTAAGAAGTGTCAAATAGGCCTAAACAGAGTGACTTACCTTGGACACCAGGTGGGTCAAGGAACTATCAGCCCCCTACAGGCCAAAGTGGATGCTATCCAAAAGTGGCCTGTCCCAAAGTCAAAGAAACAGGTTCAATCCTTCTTAGGCTTGGCCGGTTATTACAGACGATTTGTACCGTACTACAGCCAAATCGCTGCCCCACTGACAGACCTAACCAAAAAGAAACAGCCAAATGCTGTTCAGTGGACTGGAAAGTGTCAGAAGGCCTTTAACAAGCTTAAAGCGACACTCATGTCTGACCCTGTACTAAGGGCCCCAGACTTTGACAAACCGTTCCTAGTAACCACAGATGCATCTGAGCGTGGTGTGGGAGCAGTTTTAATGCAGAAAGGACCTGATCAAGAATTCCACCCTGTAGTGTTTCTCAGCAAAAAACTGTCTGAGAGGGAAAGCAACTGGTCAGTCACTGAAAAAGAATGTTATGCCATTGTCTACGCTCTGGAAAAGCTACGCCCATATGTTTGGGGACGGCGTTTCCACCTGCAAACCGACCATGCTGCACTGAAGTGGCTTCACACCGTCAAGGAAACTAACAAAAAACTTCTTCGGTGGAGTTTAGCTCTCCAAGATTTTGATTTCGACATCCAACACATCTCAGGAGCTCCTAACAAAGTGGCTGATGCACTCTCCCGTGAAAGTTTCCCAGAATCAACTGGTTAAAATCGTCCTTGAGATGTGGAAAATATTGTTAGTCTTTATGTACTTGGTAGTATATTTAGAGATGCATGTGTCTTATTAACTCTGTTTTCCTAGAGCTCCAGGAAGAAATCCCAGCCAGTGTTTCACCCTAGCTGAGATTTGGGGGGCGTGTCATAAATATAAAGGGAAGGGTAAAGCCCTTTGAAATCCCTCCTGGCCAGGGGAAAGCTCCTCTCACCTGTAAAGGGTTAAGAAGCTAAAGGTAACCTCGCTGGCACCTGACCAAAATGACCAATGAGGAGACAAGATACTTTCAAAAGCTGGGAGGAGGGAGAGAAACAAAGGGTCTGTGTCTGTCTGTATGCTGGTCTTTGCCAGGGATAGACCAGGAATGGAGTCTTAGAACTTTTAGTAAGTAATCTAGCTAGGTATGTGTTAGATTATGATTTCTTTAAATGGCTGAGAAAAGAATTGTGCTGAATAGAATAACTATTTCTGTCTGTGTATCTTTTTTGTAACTTAAGGTTTTGCCTAGAGGGGTTCTCTATGTTTTTTAATCTAATTACCCTGTAAGATATCTACCTTCCTGATTTTACAGGGGGGATTTCTTTATTTCTATTTACTTCTATTTTCTATTAAAAGTCTTCTTGTAAAAAACTGAATGCTTTTTCATTGTTCTCAGATCCAAGGGTTTGGGTCTGTGGTCACCTATGCAAATTGGTGAGGCTTTTTATCCAACATTTCCCAGGAAAGGGGGGGTGCAAGTGTTGGGAGGATTGTTCATTGTTCTTAAGATCCAAGGGTCTGGGTCTGTAGTCACCTAGGCAAATTGGTGAGGCTTTTTACCAAACCTTGTCCAGGAAGTGGGGTGCAGGGTTTTGGGAAGTATTTTGGGGGGAAAGATGCGTCCAAACAGCTCTTCCCCAGTAACCAGTATTAGTTTGGTGGTGGTAGCGGCCAGTCCAAGGACAACGGGGGGAATATTTTGTACCTTGGGGAAGTTTTGACCTAAGCTGGTAAAGATAAGCTTAGGAGGTTTTTCATGCAGGTCCCCACATCTGTACCCTAGAGTTCAGAGTGGGGGAGGAACCTTGACACTACTGTAGGGAGAAAGTGGTTTATGTTCTGAGTAGACAGAAGGAAAGGACAGTTAAGGAAAATGACATATGATCAACTCCTTAAGAGGCAGACAGCAGAGCTGTGCAAAGGGAGAGTTAAACTTTAAAAGTGAACCAAGGCACAACTGTTTGACCTACTACATGAGGACAACCAGGCAAAGAATTAAAATCCAGTCCCAGACAAGGTTCCCAGAGGATCAGGCTGGGGGAAATAGAGACATAGATACAAACAGAGTCAAAGCAGGACAATCACAGTATCTGCAGCAGCCGAAGCAATCGCAGGGTGTCCTCAAGATCAAGTTCCCCAACCTAAAAGCTAGAGCGGCAAAAATTGCAGCTGGAAAAAAAAGAGGTTTCAGGTGGAGGAACAGGAACTGAGCTGGAATGTCAGAAGCTGGCTGATCAGGAAAAGACAAAACCGAGTGAGCCAAACATGAGAAACAGCAGCAAAAGCAATTTGGAAACTGAGAACCTGAGGAGCAAGAGATCACATGTGAATGGTAAGTAGGGAGAAACTCTGGGATGCCAAGATCACAGGAAACACATGTAAATTGGGACAATAATTTAGAAGGGGGGTCTTGATGCCTACCCCACTGCCTTTCAGAAAGCTTGCTATTTAAATCACGTTCCCCCTGTGGATAGGTTCCAAGGTCTCACTCCCTTTCTGACGCCCAAAGTATAGAGGTGTGTATAATCAAATGGATGGAACTGATTCAGGGAGTGAACTTTTTTAAAAAGCCTTATTGCTTAAGTTTGAACTGATGCCTGAGGCTTACAGAAGACGGTTTGGGAGCATGCAAAAGAATATGGGGGTGACATATATGGAGGTTGCAACCCAGATGGAGGAGCACCTCCGCAAATGGGGAAAAGGTGCAAGAGTTACTATCCTGGATGCTTGTCTGATTGGTGGCATTAGAACAACTTAGGAGGTGTGTCCCCATAACCTTAAAACATGGCTAGTGCTCCAGAACCCAAGGCTTGCACTGTGCAGGCTGACTGGCAGGTGAATTTATGGATAGTAGGCCTGGTTCAGAAAAGAAAACCCAAAATGGGACTGGCCCAAGTCAAGGTCCCATAAAGGGGTTTCTCAGAAATGGGATTTAGGTAAACCTGAAGTGGAGGTATTGGCCAACTCAAGCAGACCATCAATGAGAGATCCCAAGGACCCAAGACATTATGTCTGTAATAGGCCTAGGCATAAGTGGGCAGAGTACCTGAGACTCAGTTTCCTGGGGTCTGGCCATGGCCCGCTAAGGGTTAACCTAGAAAATACAACTGCAGGGAATGTCAGCTCCTCAAGTCTTTGGTACTAACAGTATAATGGAGGATTCAGAGGCCTCCCCACCAGCTCCTCTAGGAGATAAAATGTTCAGAGTGCTGAGTTTAACCCTTAGGCTCTGGTGTACCAAATTCACAGGGTTTCCTCAGGTCAAGTAGTGGGTGTAGGCAGGAGGCTTGGGGGGGGGGGGGGTCAGAGCATAAAGGGGAATGGACAAAGGTCCAGGACTTGTGGGACATGAGTGCTGAGGTACCTCTGGCTCTCCCTAACATAGCTGACCCCAATAAGTTTGTATCCAATGAGTATCTAACCCTGGGGGGGTGTTTGGATCCCCAGTTAAGGTGCCTGTCCCAAAGATATACTTGAAATCGGGTACCAAGAAGGGGCACAAAGAGGTTGGGGTGCATGACCAGTTACCTATGGGGGTGCTGATAGGAAATGATTTGGATGACTAGCCTGTCAGAGGCCGAAGCACCTTGATTCTTACCAGGAGCCAGAGAACATCACCATGTCCTCACCTAGGGTCACAGACCAGCATGCATGGGGCTAGAAAGCTGCTGCTTTTGGCTTGGGAGAATGCACTCCCTGGGGCAGAGCTGGACAGAGCTGGGATTGAGACTTCAGCCAGAAGTAGGAAAACTGAGGCACAGCTTAGAAGTGCTGTGACTCAAATTCCAGCCGGTGAGGATGGATAGGTTACTCTCCCTGCCCCAGTAGCAGAGTTTCAAACAGAGCATCAGAGTGAGTCCTCTTCAGAGAAGCTGAGAATGATAGCTAGCTCTGGCAGTATAAACCTGCAGTATAAACCTGCAGGGTCTGCAGGAAAGATTCCTGTGGAAGAAGGGATACCTTTACAGGGAATGGGTTCCCTCCAGGGAAACTGAATTTTGGGGGGATAAGGATGGAGTTGCAGGTCCCCCTAGGAGTAGCGGAGCTGCAGGACTCTTCCTTGCAAAAACTGGAGGGCCTAGAACTACATGGGTATACTGCCAGAGACTGTGTAAAGGTAAAAGGCCTTGTGGATCCATGATAGCTAGAATTTCGTTTTAAAAATTATTGTAACAGCAAGCAAAAGTAGTCCCTCAAGAAATGAGCGGGTGCTCGACAACCTTGTTACCTTGAAGTGCCTCATTTCTCCCTCTGAAAAAAGGATTTGGGATATAAATTACTCTTAGCTCCAAGAGAGGCTCCCATTCTTCATTTATGGCATGTAGCAATTCAAGCCATTTCCAGAGGACTGCATGGCTACCAGTATACTGCTAACGAACCTGCACCAGTCTGCATTAGGCATTTGACATAAGCCAAAATGCATGCAACAATATGTTCCTCTGCAGAGGCGGAAAGAGCACGCAGATTATCTCCACGTGTTCCAATGCTCTCTTTTTCGATCCCTTCTCACCATCTTTCCTTGGACAATACTCACGGAAGTAAAAATGTAATTGATCATCAATAGAACAGGAAAGACATCAAGAGGAGTTTAGTCAAAGTGAGGGCAGTGGGATTAGACTTCTCTCTATTTTGCCACTCCATAAAAGGTGCGAGTCTTGGTCATATGCAATTGTGTGGGAGGCTGATCATGTGGGGTGTTTTCTTGCTTTACAAGCCACTCTTACATCTCCTCCTTGTTCCACTGTATTTAAGTGTTAAACCAGCAGGATAGGGATGTCTGTTTTTGATACATACTTTGTATAGGTTTTAGGTGCTTTCTCTTCCAGAAAGCTAGACTGTGCTGACCTGTGAATTGGAGCAAATGACAATTTTGGAATAAGATTTAGGACACAGCTGCTGGTAAACTGAGAAGGAGCTCAGAATCAGAAAACAGGGAAGACTTCTGGGTCCAGTTTCTTTTCTTTGGTTATTCTAGAAGAATGGGGAGGGGAGTACTCGTATTGTCTTTCCCCCTCATCTGAGCCTCCAGCTCTAGTTGTGTTCTAATGTCTGTCAGATGCAGATCAATATTTCACTGTGCTGTAATTTCTTCTAGTTTATTTTATGCTGTAACATACTGAATGTGAGTATCATCAAGGCCAGATTTTCACAACTAAATGTGCAAAAATGTATATGTCATTACTGCACTTGCACATGTATGCTGAAAAACTGTTCCAGCAAATGGCCAGCCAGACCCATAACTAACTATCTGACTGCACGATTACCTGATTCACAAATGCATCTCAGTAATTACACATACAAGCCTGGTGCATAAATGTGAATGCACAGTTTTGAATATCTGGCCCTCACTTACTTGCCCAACATCAGACAGTAAGTAGCTAGCAGAACTGAGAATGAAACCCTAAAATCTTGACACCTCATCTATGCTTTGTCTAGCTATTCTAATGACAACTGAGTTAGACTAAGAATGCCTGATGTTGCCTGTTCTCAGTCCTACTCACTGAGCTGTAGCAGCAGGGATTCTTTGTGAAAATTAGACTTTAGACATCATAAAAGATAAATGGTGCATGAATGTCTGATGCAGAATGGTTATAATCATAATTTGTATCCTATTGCTCCATAATACTTGCCGGTAATGTTTAATTTTCCAAAATTATTACATTTCCAGTTCATAGGAGTCTTTTTCTTAGCATATGCACAACATGCCTCAGGCGGCATATGACCAGATTCATCACCAAATTTGGACTGCTGGTTGAATCATTAGCTTCCCCGGCTCGGGCCAGGTACTGACGGGGAGTGCGACTTGAGCATTGATCAATGTCCCCCTTCATAGGAGTGAAAACATGAAAGCGACTACATGCTTTAACCCATTTTTCCCCCAATCATTTTTAACACAATGTCTGGTTTGAGAATGAAATCTCAAAAACCAAAAGTTTCAAACCAACCAACCAACTTATTTTTCTTATCTGTACTTTTTAATCTCTCTACATTTCAGACTCCATTCCTTGCATTACGTGATATGAATAGCCAGTTCTTGCTATCGTTCTCTTGCACGGCATAAGTAGCCTGTGTATTGCTAGCTGGCATTCCTCTGCATCTTCCTTTTCTTTTCTTCAGAGATCTTGCCTCTCTGCATAGGAATCTTCTCAAAAGGAAACTTGGTGAGAAGAAATAGAACAAGCCAAATTCTGCCCTTACTTTTAAACCGATGGCACAAGCATGACTAAAAGCAGTGCAAAACAATTACACAGAGAATGACTAATTAATCCTTCCCATAGAACTACACAATAAAAACTCAAGTTCATTTAACTTAAAATTTGTACAATTATATCCTCTTATAAGAATACGCTACGCAATCATTTGAACTGTTGCTTTGCCTGGACAGTTATGAAATACCACTACATCTTGTATACAGAGCTGTGTCTAGTAAATTCACCACAACAGGCTGGACAGCTTTCACATTGCACAAGTCTTGGTGCTGATGGTCTGAAGGGTTTACTAAAAGATCTAAAATGCTTTATTGTCCTTGTACTTTTCTTAGGGGGGCTGATTTTTTAAAGTTTGCAAATGCCATTTCATATGCAATCACATGTGCACAACCGTATGCCAAGTTTTGCCTCTGGTTACCATTACTTGTTACAATATTCAAATTGTGTACTGGCTATTTGCATGTGTAAATAAATCTGCTTGTGCACTCTCAGTGATTATACATGCAAATTAGGAAAGCAATTGCACGTGCACTTTTATTCACAGCTGTGCACAATTTTGAAAATCAGGCTCAGGAAGCGATGGACAAATCTTAAAGGGTAAAAAAAAAAAAAAAAAGAATGACCTACCATTAGATAATTACCATTTCAATATATTTTATAAGCAGGCAGAGTTCTTTAAAAACAGAATTATCACCATACAGGCAGATAATGGCTCCCTGGAGATATGTGGACTTTTAAGTCTATTGTTCTTTTAACAGATGTCCTTAAAAATGAGGGCAACTGTATTAAAATTAATGGCTCTATAATACATACAAACTGCATGAATATGAGCACTACCCTTTCTGAATAGACCATGTGCAGCACATTGTCTGTTACAATGAACAGTGCATCAGCTCTGAATGGTTGTGCTTGAGCCGCCAGGCATGGAGTTACAAGTGGAGCTTGTAACATTATGTTAATTAGGTCTAATATTTTAATAGGCAGCCATATTAGAACACACTCTATATTTATTTTGCCTTCATCTCTGCAACCATTGCCATTCATTGTAGGATGTTCTGTGCAGTCTTACACTAACAGCAGCTCTATGTGACTAACAGTGAATATATTCACAAAATGATAACACAGGCCGATTTGAATTTAAACATCTGCTTGATCAAATAAAACCTTTAGAGTAATGATCAGAAGTGACCCTTTATTCCAAGTTTCAGAGTAGCAGCCAAGATTTTCCATTTACCAAACACTAACAAAAACCAGTCTTCAATCTTTCTTTTCCCTTTCATAAAAATTCAGCCAGAATCAGAAGCCTGAATTTAAACAAAACAGTGTGTTTTTAGAACTGAGACATGGCTTGTGAAAGTTGCCATTCTCTGGTTAGGCAGCCCCCCTCAGAGTGTAACTGCTGTTTCAGACAAAGTTGTATGGCGTAGTTAGCCATACAACTTTCAGCCAGGCTCAGTTACTGGGGCATGTGAATATTAAAAGTCAAATACTCCAACATCACTTACATTTTCTTTCCGAACGTTTTAACATTTTATAACAGAAACTACCACCAAGTTACCAATATCATGATGTTTAGAAAATAATGTCATTATACATTGTCACTGGTTTCAGGTTAAAAATCTCCTCATTATCTGAATATTGTTCTGACTGGTTAAGATTTAATAGCAAGAACAAAGTTTTTAAAAGCTCATGAATGGTGAACTCAATACTAATAGGGCCCTTTCAACCTATACACTGCACACATACCTCACATAGAAGGATCCACATTAGCTCACACAGTGAACTTGGTATGAGGTATAGTCTTACACAAAGTCAGCTGCTCTTCTAACAGATGCTGTGTTACTTATTTAAGGATTCATTGATGGGTGATGATCTATCTTCTTTTTGACATCAAAGTAGATGCACTACATCTATTTTATAATATTCAGGTGTTCTTGGAAGCAAAACACTTTGCAGATTACATTAGTGTCTGCTTAGTGCAACACAGGGCTTGTCTGAACACAGTTTCTGTACTGTTATATCAGTTTAAAAACTGACATATTTAAAGCAATACACTGCCCTAGTATTGTTGCAGTATAAAGGTGCTTATATCAGTATAGTTTATTCTCAAAAGTTTATGGGATTCTAAACTGATATAGTAAGAGCACTTTTTAAAAAACACAAAACTGTATGTGGACCAGCCCAAAGTTGCATGGAATTGGTAAAGAGAAAATTACACCCACACACACTCGCCTATGTTGGCTCTTTCTACAATATGGAATGAATGGAAAGCTAAAGAAATCCTGTTCAAGAGAGCGGCTTACAAATCCAGCCCAGTTCTGTTCCCTTTGTGGGATTTCTGCTATTGACTTTAGTGGGAGTGAGATCAGACACCCAGTGAGATCAGAAATGGGCTGAAAATGCAAAACTGGGAACCCAATTCATTTGTTTGACAGACCCAAAATGTAGGAATTTGTCAAATCTGAGGTTCTGGTTCAGGCTCATGAGTATTATTATCTAGGTGGGAAGAAAGTCTTTCTCCGAGTTGCCATAACCACTTCTGACAGCTTCTCCAAACTTTGTACACAAATGACATGAAAAGCCCAATCCTGCTCTCACTGAAGTCTAATGGCAAAACTCTGTTTAGATGGACGAATTAATGTTAGCAGATTGAGATGTGGCCTGAGTAAAGATACACTTCTCAGAGACAAGACTTGCAGTGGAAGAAGCCTCCAGAAAACAGACCAACAGGTTAAATCAAGAGTGGGGAAGGAGATTTTAAGAATAGTTATTCTTTTATGCAACAATTAAAAGATATTTTTAAATGAGCTACAAAAAGATGAGATAAGATAGAAACAAAACAAAACAAAAAAAAGAAAACTTGTTTTCCTCTCAGTGGATGAGACAATTCCTTCCCATCTTCAGAAATAAAACATTCTTCATGATCTTGAAGTGCATTTAACAAAAAAGTCACAGAAAGTTAGCATTTTATAGCCCCAGTCTCAATTTTATGCACTAAATATAATCCCTTATACTTGAAGACAACATTAAACAATAAAATCATAATATATTCAGCTGGCTGAAACCACTAGTGCTACTTTATTAGTTTAAAAGTCTTAGTATTTGCATGGGATGCCTGAAGGTCAAGTTCTACTTTAACTTCCAATTTCTCCCTATAAATTGACAGAGTATACACATGTGTGCAGCATGGATATGGGGTATGCTTATGTTAGTGTACATTAAAAAACAAAAAACAGAATCTCATGGGCAAGCAGGATAAAGTTCCTCTCTCTGGAGTTCCTCTCTCTCCCAAGAGTTGACCAAGTTTAAACCTGAGAAGTGCTGCTGGTCAGTGCCAAAGCACTGAAACTAGCAAGATAATTTTCTAGAAATCAGTAGCAGAAATAAATGCAGCAAAATGAGCTCTTCAGCCTTGTAACTGTCTGCTGAATCTACCACCATATAAATACCTTTGAAGGTAGGGCATTTCCAATGGAAAATATAAGAAACAGAACTTCTTTAGTAGCATCTGATAAATGTCCCAAAGAAAAACTGTAATTAGAGTAGGTTATGTCAGCACCCAAGTAATCTCCATCTTTGTTTGCAAGATCGGGGGGATCTCTCTCTCAGAGCATATGCAATATGCCCAGGCATTTGAGGGCATCATTATCAGCCAGATGGAGCATCGGTAGCCCTACATCGAAATAAGTCAGTGGGCATTCATCAAGGATATGTGACCTTCTGAAGTTGACCGCAGCTGCATCGTGGGACATTTGAAAACATCGTGTATACAGATTGGCCACACAGTTGCCCTGTCCTACTTGAAACCAGTTCAGAGATGCTTTGGCAGAGATCCCTTGGCAGATCAAAACCTGGTGGAGAGACGGTTGGGTCAGTGACGAGCGAGTGATTAACAACTGTCATTGCTGACCACTTGTTGTGCCAAGCAGATGACCATAAAGGGCATCTAGAAGACAGGTGAGCTGGTGGGTGGCACAAAGCTGGGCTGCTGTTCTCATTGATCTCGGAAAGCAGCATGACAAACGCCTTCTAACGGCGAATATGGCAAGGCACTATGTTACTAAGTATTGGCAGCCATGGTGGCAATGGAGTCGCATACAAAGTCCTAGTAACAATACACATAGCTTTGCTAAGCTCTACATCGACCAGCCTCGTGTGAGACGAGTGACACCAGACAGGAGCACAGTACTCTGCTGTTGAACAGCAGAGGGCAAAGGCTGATCTTCTAAGTGCCCAGGTGCTCACAGCCCAGGTTGAGCCAGCCAGCCAATTTTCTGAGCAGGTTGTTCCGAGTGCTGAATTTGGCTGACGTCTTCCTCAAGTGGTTGCAGTACATTAATGACCTATCCAATGTCACACTGAGGTGAACTGGGAGACAGAATCTGCCTATGGCCCCAACCAAATGTAGCAAAGCAAACTTAAAGTTATGCATGTACTTAAGTGCTGGGAAGGACTGAAATTTATAAGAGTAAGGTACAGGTTGCCCGATGGGATATAAACTAAAGGATATTTTAGTTTTAATTGAAGTTACTGCTCATAAAGGACCCAATCCTGAGTGCCTGCATACCTAGCACTTTTCAGGAGACACTCAGCACCTCACGGGATTGGGCCCTCACTGACTGATCATGCAACCCAGACTCAGACTGGTTTTACTGAGGTCAGAGAGGGGCTACTCAGATCAGTAACAGCTGCAAGACTGGGCTCCAAATACAGTACTTAAGTAAATTAGAGATCCGTAGCTCACTACCCCAGTCTGACCTCTTGGGATCTTGAGAAGGTTGCACATTAAAATAAGTTTTGTAGCCTCAAGTGAGAATTTGTCTTCATTAGTAAACCATCACAGTGCAGCCTGATCTACACTGGGGGAGCATGAGGGGGAATCAATCTAAGTTACGCAACTTCAGCTACGTGAATAACACAGTACTTAGATCTACTTACTGCGGTGTCTTCACTGCGGTAGGTCGACTGCTGCCATTCCCCCATCGACTCCACCTATGCTTCTCACTCCAGTGGGGTACTGAAGTCGACAGGAGAGCGCTCGGTGGTTGATTTATCGCATCTTCACTACACGCGATAAATCGACCCCCACTGGATCATTCGCTCCGGAGGTAAGTGTAGACATGCCCTCAGCTCTGAAGAGCCTCTGGGATGGGATAGCAAAGGGCTTTGCCAGTTTGGATTGGCAGTGTGGTGAGGGGAAGCTTCCACATTGCCTGTGTATGCTAGGCTTTCCTTCCTGAGCATTACATTAACCCACTTTCTTTAAAAAGGAGAGAAAAAGCAAAAACTCATTCTGGACAGACATTAAATATTGCAAAGAGTTCAGTAATCTATTCAAATCTTTTTAAAAAAATCACTATTAGCTAGCAATTTTACAGCCATCATATTTTACCAACATAATTGGTTTCTGTATATATATTTTTTAAAAACTGCAATTAACAAGCAGGATTTTCTTGGCTCTTAAACTGGAATATGAGATATTAACACCCCAGGGTAACATGTGTCCATGTGTTATTGCATGATAACATTTCCATCATCTTAGCTAACAGACTACACACTTCCTTTCTAATTCTGCTAAAATGACTGTTCTGTTAAGATAGCATTCCCTTGTTAAAAAGCAGATCTCCAGGGAGTTCCTCTGATTAAAATATAAATAAAATGTGTGAGGGTTTACAATTTATGTTCCAGTAATCTGTCTTCCAACATCACATGCACTGTAATCCCTTTCCTCCTGTATCATATGTCCTGTAATCCTCCTCATTTTCCTAAATCACATGCCCTCAAATCCTTCTCCATTTTGAATCTCAAACTCTTCTCCTCCACATATATATTATAATCCTGCTGCGCAATATGTGCTGGAAGCCTGCTCTGGCAGATGGATTTTCATTTTGCTCAACCTTATAGGTAACTGGTAATAAAAGTGTTTTATGTATCTAGTATTCATAACCCTCGTGGTTATACGGGCTGTAATTTAATGTCTGTTGCGGTGCTATTCATAAACCATTCAAACTGTACTTTTCAGCTTTAGAATACCACTTGACTGAATTACTATTTTGCATTCAATCTGGTGGGGGATGGAGGGTTATTCTGTATGGAAATCATTCATAAGCATTTTGCAGCACACTCAAGATAATGTGAAGTTTACAGAAAGAGCAGTGCTTTACAGAAGGTATATCAAAAGTTCTTATAACTAGAGAGGAGTATTTGGAATCAAAGCCTTATAAAAAGTAGTTTTTAAAAACAGCACTGAAACTAAGCCCTTGAAAATCAACACATATCTTCCATGGGAATTCAGTCCCTCTGTACCAGCTAGCTGCCATAATATAGAGGACTACCAAGCCTAGACACTTTTAGTACATGTCCCAGGCCTGAAGAAGAGCTCTGTGCAGCTTGAAACCATGTCTCTCTCACCAGAAGAAGTTGGTCCAATAAAAAGATATCTCCCCACCCATCTTGTCTCTCTACCAAGCCTAGAGCATTGATTTTGCTGACTCAAACTGTTCTAGCAAGTCCATTAGGGATGCAAACACTGCAGGCCAATCCAATTCCAGAGATATCCAAGCAGGATTCTAGTATTGTCTCATATGCTTAAGACAAACCTGCCTTTGAGGAACTTTGAGATACCTCCTCTTTGATGTTCTCTGTTCTGGGGCTCCTATACTGCTGTAACAATAAGATATATTAACTGTGATACTAACTAGTTTAATTTTATCACACTAGAGTAAGCTGCCTCAGACCTTTGTGGAAGATCTATTATTTCAACAGTGTAAGCACACACCACACCACCAGAGTCGTTCTTTACGCCTGTAGATTTTACTCCTCAAAATGCAAAAATCACAATTTAAAAGTTAAAAAATTAATTAAGAGTAATGACTGTTACAACTGATCCCGTCTGTAATACATGTACAAACCATTCATATCAGCTTAATCAGGAGAATTAACTTTAGTGGCTTCTGTCATAATAATCTATGAGGATAAGTGAGCAGGAACTATAGATTATATAGATTATTAAATACGACATTCCCTTCAGGCCAGATATGACAGGTGTAAAAAATATTTTAACAAGACTAGTAGCAAAGCATTAAATGAAGCAACATCCTGCCATATAGTAAAGCAGTAACACAATGGATGAGTTTTAAAAAAAAAATTATACACTGTTAAATGGAAAAGTCCTAAATAAAGTTGTATCTGGTTGTAAAAAAAACAAAAAAAAAGTCTTTAGTGGGAGCTCAACCTAATCTACGAGAGTTTTACCATTGATTTCAACAGGAATAAGATGTAGCTAATTCTGTTTTGTTATTATACTTTCTTCCAAAGCAGTAAAAAATGAACCATGCACCAACAACTAGTGACAGGCAAAAGTGTTGTAAGAGTCATTACTACCTTAAGCATACTAATAAATCTAAGAATTTTAAATTAATATGTCTGTGTATTTTTAAAACTATTTTGTCAATGAAAAGGAGAGATTAGAGAATCTGAAATTAAACAACTTCTGAAAAAGGCATATTTTAGGGTTGACAACTTTCTGCTAGCAAAAAACTGAACACCCTTGCCCCTCTCCCTGCTCTGCCCTTCCTCCAAAGCCTCACCCCTGCCCTGCCCCTTCTCAAAGGCTCCGCCCCTGCTCACTCCATCCCCCTTCCTTTTGTCGCTCAGTCGCCCACCCTCACTCACTTTCACCAGTCTGGGGCAGAGGTGTAGGAGGGGGTAAGGACTCCGGCTGAGGGTGCGGGCTCTGGGGTGGGGCCAGGGATGAGGGGTTTGGGATACGGGAGGGGGCTCTGGGCTAGGGCAGTGCACTGGGATGCGGGAGGGTGTGAGGCCAGGGATGAGGGATTTGGGATGTGGGAGGGGGCTCTGGGCTGGGGCAGTGCTTTGCGATGTGGGAGGGGGTGAGGCCAGGGATGAGGGGTTTGGGATACAGGAAGGGGCTCCAGGCTGTGGGGGTGGAGCTGAGGGGTTCAGTGTATGGAAGGGGGCTCCGGGTTGAGGCAGGAGATTGGGGTGTGGGAGGGGGTACGGGCTCTGGGCTGGGTGTGTGGGTTCTGGGGTGGGGCCAGAAATGAGGTGTTCAGGGTGAGGGAGGAGGCTCCTGACCTTGGCAGTGGGTTGAGGTGCAGAGGGGGTGAGGGCTCTGGTGTGGGGCCAGGGATTAAGGATTTGGGGTGCAGAAGCAGGCTCTGGGCTGCAGCTGAGGGGTTTGGAGTGCAGGAGGGGGCTCTGGGCTGGGGCAGAGGTGCGGGGAGTGAGAGCTCTGGCTGAGGGTGCGGGCTCTGGGGTGGGACTGGGGATGAGGGGTTTGGGGTGCAGGAGGAGGCTCCAGACTGGGACCGAGGAGTTCGGCGGGCGGGGGATCTGGGCTGGGACCAAGGGGTTCGGAGGACGGGAGGGGGTCAGGGGTGCAAGCTCTGGGCTGTGCTTACCTCAGGCAGCTCCCAGAAGCAGCGGCATGTCACCCTCTGGCTCCTACATGGAGGTGTGTCCAGGTGGCTCTGCGCACTGCCCCGTCTGAAGGTGCTGCCCCCGCAGCTCCCACTCGCCACAGTTCCTGGCCAATGGGAGCTGCAGAGCCAGCGCTTGGGTAGAGGCAGCATGTGGAGACCCCTAGCTGCCCCTATGCATAGGAGCTGGAAGGGGAGTGGCGCTGCTTCCGGGAGCCACACACAGCTAAGGCAGGCAGGGAGCCTGCTTTCGCCCTGCTGTGCCGCCGACCAGACTTAACAGCCCAGTCAGTGGTGCAGACCAGAGCCGCCAGGGTCCCTTTTCAACCAGGCATTCCGGTCAAAAACAGGACACCTGGCAACCCTAGCACATTTAGAGCAAACAGATGGATCTAACAAGGGAACCAAATAGTTAAATCTTGAATTTACTTGTCGCCTTACTGCAAAACTCATTATTTTCACTAATTTGAAAAACAGATTAAAATATGGGCCTCAAATGTTTTGAAGATATTTTCATAGATTGGTCCCCACTATTAAGGCTTATGCCTTGTGCAGAGTACATTGTTATCTTCTGACAATTTACTTTCACCTTTGAAACTCAGTTTAATTGTTAAACTCAAAAATAAATTATTAGAAGCATCATATGGGATATTTTGAAACTAGAAAGGGACAATAAACTAGAATAATGTTCTGTTAGGAGTAATCCCGCCTTCTCAGGCGGAGGGAGGAAGGAAGGGATGAAATGACCTGGAAGAAGAGGCCTATGATTCTATACTGTGGGAGAGGAGGAAAATGAAATAAAACTTTTTGAAGTAATACAGACACATCCTGGAGGTGAATGCATGGCTTGTATGGATGGTATCGCCAGGAAGGCTTCTGCTTCCTCGACCATGGGACAGTGTTCTGAGGACAGCGGAGCAGAAAAGGGGTCCTCCTATTTAGGAAGTGGAAGAGCATTTTTAGATACAGACTGTAATGCTGTGTGTGAGTGAGAGTGAGAGAGAGATGTGGTCAGAATTCTCGGAGTTCTGAGACACTTTCTTGAACAAGAGAGAATTCTGAGAGCACCCAGCTCAGCAGACAGACTTGCTCATCGACAGGGAAACAGTGTGCAGCAAACTAGGGTGTGACTCTATAACTCACTAGCTTGCAGTGCACTAACTGGCCGGGTGGACCCTGCAATCATGCACTAACAGTTCCACAGCGCACTCTGACAGCAGTACAGGATTGTTGATCCATTATGGAACTTTTAGTGTGTGGTAGCAGGCTCCCCAAGGTAACTTAATTTGTGGCAGGCTAGTGCACTATGCATTGACAATGCAGCTTGCCATGCACTAAGTCTCCATGTGGACAAGCCAAAATATTATGTTATAAAACCTCTCTAACTCTAATGAAGAGATGTACAATAAAAACCTCCATTGAGACCAAGTGGCAGCTGAAGGAACAAGGCCAATATTTCCTGTGTCCAGTGTGGCTGCTGCAGAAATCTATATAGTGGGCTTATCTTTTTAGATCTGCAGAGGAAGGCACATTTTTCTTTGAGGGAGAAAAAAGGCTGAAGCAACAGTTTTCAAGATCAAATTAACTTTTAACCTGAGCAGACTGGACATTTTCCTGCTAAGTTCTCTGCTTCCCTGTGTTTGAAATAAATCTAAAGCCCCTGTTTTTCTTTACTGTAGCATGATCATCATCCCAAACATGTGTTTGTATGAATTCTATTTTAGGGAACAATTTTAAAGGAGTGAAAGAACGGTCATAAATGGTGAATGTCTGCTACCAGTCCTAGAACACAACGCTGCTTATCCACATATGAAGACCATACCGTTTTGCTGTTCCTCTGGAGTCTGAGGCAACTGGCAAACCTCTCTACTTTGGAGTAGCCCCAGAGCTGGCCAGTCAATACCTAAGTGAGGGTTTAGTTATTTAATCTAACCATGCCTTTGAATTCTTGTTCAAGTTTACAGCCCTTTTCCTTTAATCTGTAAACCATTTACTTCTATCACCAGGAATTGTCCACCCACACTGGAGGAATGAATATGGTTTAATCTGGCCACAACTTTATTCATTTATTGTATCTGGGAGTAACCGGCAATAAACTCTACAGTACAGATCATCATTGTTTCCTTAATAATTTACACAATCCCCACTCTGCTTCCAGCCATCCCATAGTTGGGACCATGCTGCCCCCTCTTCATAACAGGGGTAAAGGGGTTATAAAAGCAGGGGCGGCAGCTCCCTGCTGTGCCAGATGTAGGAGCCCCGAATCCCATTCCTCAGCTCCCTTTGGGAATGCTTTCCCTTTACATCCTTTTCCAATCCATTATATCCAGTAGTGGTAGCCCTTCCATACCGAGTACCTACACTAGACATCCACCACAAGCTTCATGTACAAAATTGCAACTTTATAACCTAAACCCCCAGCCCCATGCCACTGGGTCCCAAACTCACTGTCGGGAATGCAAAAAAACCCAAAACAATCGCATCTCAGCCAATCTGACAGTGAGGGCAAAATTCCTTCCCAGACCCTAAGGAAAAACAGGAGACTAGTGTGATGCCCATAGTGGATCATGAAGGAACCCAATCCTTTTTTAGACTTCATGGGTGGGAGGGTGGGTGCTGCCAACCTGGTCCAGCTGAAAGAGGTTTCTCTGGGACTGCACACGGTAGAAATACCATCCCCCGTTCCAGTCAGCTCAAAGGGGAGTGCCGTCTCACCCCCACCAAATCAGGTCCAACAGCTTCTTGCTTCTACCCAACTCTGTCCAGGTAAACTTTCTCCTTCCTCCCCCTATACTACCAGTTTCACAGGGAGCCCTTAAAGGGTCAAACACTTTTCTTCCTGCCAGCCAAAGACCCACTTCATACAAACTTCATTGTGTTTATGACCAATGATGGGCTCCAAGCCACTGAGTTTTAATTCCATATCAAAAGCTGAGGTCAGGTTGCCAATTTTGGTTGGATGTATTCCTGGACGTTTCATCACATGATGGAATCTTTAATTAAAGATTAATCTTTAATTCCTGGAGACTCCAGGACAATTCTGGAGGATTGGCAACCCTAAAATGAGGAGGGGTTTAGATTCAAGCCCATATCTAGTTTAACACTCAAGGCCAGATTCTGCTTCTAGGTATAGTTATGCATGAATGCCACTGACTTGCTACAGATTTAAACTTGTTTAGCTAAGAGTAAAATTTGGCCCTAAACTTGTTTAACTTGTTCATGAAATGCCAACTGGTTTAATTAAGTTTGTGTAATTTCACACAAACAGACTGCACCTAGTTATCTCTAAAGAAATATCGACTAGGACTTGTTCAGTGTTTCTGAAGAAATACAGTAGTATGAATTAGAGCTTAGCTCATTGCTGTTCCATGTCATTAAGACCAAACGTTATATTATATATTTATTATACAATCTGTTTACTGGTTCACTGGAGTGCTCACAGCAAAAGCCATTAATTAACAAACCCCCAATATGATGTTTTAAAATATAATCTAAAATCCGTTTGGCAGTTATGACTAAGGACTTAATTAAATGAGAATGTTACAACCAATTCCGCCCTCTTTGGACAAACTTTCTGGCTCATTTAGTTATTTTTGCTTTGTTTCATTTTATTATGGAAGTACCTAGAGACCCAAGCTAAGATGGAGGCCCCATTATGTGATTCATTGCTCAAAAACACACAGTGAGTTCAGGTCCCAAAGATCTTGGTATACTGTTCTGAAACAATTTACTCTTATCTGCCCCTATGTGAGTTATTTTATTTCGCATGCGTGTTGCAGTATTTTGAAAGATTACTTCCACCCAAGCCCTTTTGAAATTACAGCATGTGTTAAGTAAAGTGAATGTTTACAATTCCTCATGACTCTAATTACGTAATACAATATTATTCTTTGGAAACAGCAAGAAAAGTCCTTGGTATTTTAGAGAGCTGGTGCTTCAGTGTACATTAAGGACTGGCTGACAAGCTAAGGAAGTTTTATTGCTATTAGAAAGGCGAGAGGGAATATAAAATAAATAATTCTATGCTCTTGAATATTTTTTAATTATTTTTCTTTCTTTAAAAAGAAAAATGTAGTGGTTTTGGAAGCCCTAGAGACTGAAGTCCTCTATTTAGCCACTTAAAAGGGACAACAAAGGCAGCTGCAGTGAAAGCTATCCCACTCTGTCCAAACAATATGATCCCAACATGATCTAGAATGACCACTCTAGAGTTGAGGCCTATTCAACCTTTAGCTTCTCTACGGAGATTTAGGGTCAGATGCTCAGCTGGTATAAGTCAGCATAGATTTACACAGACTGAGCATCTGGACCTTAAAAGTTAGTCAGACCATTGTCATAAGGACTTTATCTTTTAGTTTAATATGCTTTATTCTTGATAATGCTGTTTACATATTTGCATATCAAGTGTTCTACAGTAATGGTCTCGTTTCTTTTGTAGCTGATGGTGGCTTTAATATAAAGGATATATTTCTACTTCAGTTCTAAAAGATGAGACATTGGGCTCAGATCTGTTCCCTCTGGAGTAAATGACAGCCATGCCACTGACTTAATGGGAGATGAATTTGGCCCAAGATGATAGTTGACAAACTTCAGCTGTCTCAAGAACTCCTACATTCTGTCAGCTCTTTTTAATAATAAAGAGTGGGAGTTCTTAGACAGGAACTTGTACTCATATAGCCATCAATATACACGGGGTAATTTCAAGGAAAGATGGAAGAAATGTCTGATCCGTGCAGAAAAGTAAAACCAATTCTGACCATACCTTGTGTTAGAAGCAACTGATCTTGCTCTTTAAGAAAATGACTCAGGAAGTATAAACCTCAGGCTTGCCCTTTTCTGTTTCCCAAAGCTTTTGCTCTGCTACAGCGGATCTGCTATGGACTGGCACTCTGAGGGCCCTCACTACCATTTACCTCAGTGCGAGCTGAGAGCATTCAGAATCTTACAGTACTGGGCCTTCTGTGCAGAAGGATTGTCATATGGTTAAGATACAGAACTAGTAGTCAACAGATCTGGAATCTGTTCCCTACTCCTCCACACACTTCCTCTGCATGAACTGGGCAAGTCACTTAATTGCCCTGTGCCTCAATTTCCCTATTTAACAGACAGAGATAATACTTTACCTCAGAGGGGTGTTTTGAGGTACTCACTATCATGTTGAGCACCCAGAAATTGCCTATAAATAAAATATTAAGGTGAATTGTACTTTCTGAAACTTTGGTAAATATTTTTCAGCAGTCATGCAACAGTAATTTAGTTGTACAGCTATGTATTTTAATAGATGAGATTGTTTAAATGATCTAGCTACATTGTAATGTAGTCTTGCACTATTCATCGCTATTTCACCACTGCAGAAGCCCTAACAGAACATAATTCCCAAAAACTGCGATTCACAGAGTCCAGGGGACACACAAAGGGAACCTGGGGTTCAGATTGATCCTATCTTCTGTAAGGCACCAAATCACATTTACAAGTATTGCCAACAACTGTAGCTGGTCTATCTGGCTCTAGCTGGTTTGTTTAACATTTCACCCAAACTCCTAAGCCCCAGAACACTTTTTACTAGCTTGACCTCGCAGTTCAAAGAAATTACCTAAGTTTAAGCGTGCTGGCATTGACAGTTCGGCGTATCCTCCCTAGGACATTCTTATTTCTTTCAGAGGACAAACTACTGTGGCTGCAGCATGCTAATTATAACTGCATTCAAAGAGAGTATCCATGGAAACAAGGAGTGACAGAACAGTCATTGAGATGTTTTATTTTGTACCAGATATGAGAGGTTAAGAGAGTCAATGCAAGTCTGATCATCAGAAACCCTGGCAATAGAAAAATGTGTTTGCTCCTGAAATAAATAGTCAATAACAAATGTAGGCAAATAAATTCTACTAACTTCCTTGAAAGTTACCTGTACGTTTAAAGACCATCCAATTCTAATTCTACAATCTAGAGAACACTAAATCAACCAGCCAGCCTTTTTCCTTTCTTTTCTTTTTTAACTACAATTCTACTCTTCCTAAACGGAAATGTGTGGGAGGGATAAAACTTTAACATAACTGCATATAAATCTACAGTTGCTTAATCTTTTGCTGTCCTCAGCATTTTACTGAGTTTTAATTACATCTGAAAGCATGGATCCACTGTGTAAAAAAGGAGCTTTCTTAATCAACAGACCTGTTCCGAAGACCTTATGTATATTAGAGTCAATTACCAACTGCAGTTACAACAGTAAGTTTTCACTCCTATCAGCGCTGAAGAGCTGAAAGTAAGCTGGACAGTAATACTTCTTAAGAACATAAGAATGGCCATACTGGGTCAGACCAATGGTCCATTTAGCCCAGTATCCTGGTTTCTGGGAGAGCCTGGTGCCAGACACTTCAGAGGGAATAAACAGAACAGGGCAAACATCAAGTAATCCATCCCCTGTTGTCCACTCCCAGCTTCTGGCAGAGAGACGCTTAGGACACCCAGAGCATGGGGTTACATCTCTGACCATCTTGGCTCGTAGCCATTGATAGACCTATCCTCCAGGAACTTATCTAATTAGTCTTTGAACCTAGTTATTGTTTTGGCCTTCACAATATCGCCTGGCAATGAGTTCCACAGGTTGACTGTTGTATGTGTGTTGTATGAAGTACATGTATGTGCATGACTGTGTGTTGTATGAAGTACTTCCTTTCATTTGTTTCAAACTTGCTGCCTATTAATTTCATTGGGTGACCCCCTGATTCTTGTGTTATGGGAAGGGGCAAATAACACCTCCTTATTAACTTTCTCCATGCCAATCATGATTTTATAGACCTCTATCATATCTCCCAACCTTAGTAGTCTCTTTTCCAAGCTGAACAGTCCCAGTCTTTTTAATCTCCCCTCATCTGGAAGCTGTTCGATTTCCCCTATTCATTTTTGTTGCCCTTCTCTGTACCCTTTACAATTCTAATATAAAACCTGGTAGATGTATATGCAAAGACAATGGCTTACTAAGTGCCAATGAGTTATACATGTGCGAACTTGCTACAGGTATCACTGGGGAACTAACAGGAAGAAATACAGTTACACAAGTGTAAGGGAGGGTCTGATCTGGTCTGCTTTATTACTAATGAATATGTGCAGGAAGCAATGGACCCAGTTTGACTCTCAGATCACAGTTCTGTCAGTGATATATTTATATCAGGGCTGTAAGTGATATAAAATATCTATCCCTTTAAAATATTTCCTTTTCAAACTGAGCAGATTTGCTCTGGAAGTCACTGAGATACAATAAAAATGGACCTTCACAGTGGAATACTACAAAGGCATATTATCTTTAGGAAACAGATAAATATCCAGATCCTCAATCCTGACACCACTTGGGAAGAGGAGGAACTTAATTTATGTGAGCACACCAAATGGATTGCTGTCAGGCAACTGCTTTTTAGCACCCTGTGACTTTATTTTGCAGAAGGGTTCAAGTTAGAGCTTCAGTATAGCTGTGAATTATACTGTTTATTTATATTTATTTATTTCCAGTTTAATTATTTCCCCAAATGTCTGTTTTTTGTTAAACTCAATGCACACAGAATTAAAACATTACAAACACATTTTCCTTTGTATCAGGACAAATGGATGCCAAAGTCTAATGTCTATTTCCAACATACTGTACATCTTTAAATAGCATTTGGAGTAAAGTTGCAACACCCAAATATGAGAAACAGAGAGAAATACTCAATTTTTCCTGTTATGCTTATTAATTTTATGCAGTAATTCAAAGCAGCGCTTTTACTAATTAAAAGCATGACCTACTATTTTTGCCTGAACTCATTTCATATCTTCTCCTTTTCCTTCATCTGTAAATTTTAAGGTAAATGTACTTTAACACTTATATATTTCAGAAGCCATCTGTATCTAAAGTGAAATACAAGGTAGAAAAATGTATTAGGTGTTCCAGTCAAAAACCTCAACCCAAAGGCCCAGACTTTACTACACTGGAGGTATGTCTTGGAACCTCACTTGGTCCTGTCCCACTAGGCAAGATCAAAGAGTGTTATAACCTCATTATGGAACAGTGTTACCACCCATGGATATAACACAGTGTAGTCCTGCCATGCAGGCACCACCAACCTCTGTTAGGACTAGATCCCCTGCATGGTACGGGTGTGCTATGTCAGTGCTCCCTCAGTGTCATTCAGGCTCTGGGCACATTCCTGACAGTAACCAAGAAGCTGCACTGCACAACATTGCTCTTCTGGCAAGAGATAAAACTTACAGCAGAAGTCATTAAGTAAAGGCCCTATTAAATAATTCTCCCATCTGATCAATTGTTGTCTTAGTCAGAGGCCATGGCTCCGAGAAACAGATGCCAATGAATCATGCTGCTAGTGTCTGAAGGAACACTTAATAAAATTAGACTTACTAAGAAAAATCAATTGACTTGTTTATAATGTTTATAAAGACACACACAATGTATATGTATATAAATCCCATACCAACCCCTCCCCTCCAAAACACACTTCAGGTTAAAAAGCCAAGCACTGAAAATTAGGGAATGTCAGAATTAAGGTTGCCTCTGCAATTTTAATTCAGCCTTCCTTATGCACATGCATTAAATACCATCTTTAAGTACATAATATTAACATACTATTCCCCCACCCACCCAAGACCCTGCTTCATTTAGTTCATCAGAGGGATGGTACTCAGTGAAGGAGGCAGCTGTTGCAATATTCATTTATGATGCAATTCAGGAAAGCACTTTAAGAAGATACTTAATTTTAAAGTATATACTTGAACATGCACTTAAGTTTCTCAAATGGGCCCTAAATGCATGGTCCCAAGTCTTATCTGCTGCACTGAATTACTAATTTCCCCGTGGGCTTTCCCATGACTCTCCTCACAGTGCTATCTGAGTATCTCACAAACGTTTGTGAATGGATCTTCACAAGTGCCCTAGGAGGCAGAGAGGTTTCATTATTCCTATTTTATAGAGAGGGAACAGAGACAGAGATTAAGGATAAAACATGCAAAAGTCTCCACTAATTTTGGGGTGCTTCAATCACTGGGTTGATTTTGTTTTTGAACCAATTAATGTGATACACGTTAGCAAGCTTTAGAAATCACACCTCCATAGAGCACATTACCCCATGATGTAGACAGCCATAGAGTGGCACAAAGAGGACTGAGGGCTTGAGCCACAGCCTATTGACATTAGCTGAAGTCTATTAATTTGAATAGGCTTTGAACTAGGCCCTTAGTTGGGCTGAGGATCTAGGCCCAATGTCAGAGATCTAGATGTGACAGTGTCATAAATACAAAGGGAAGGGTAAACACCTTTAAATCCCTCCTGGCCAGAGGAAAAAAACTTTCACCTGTAAAGAGTTAAGAAGCTAAGACAACCTCGCTGGCACCTGACCAAAAGGACCAATGAGGAGACAAGATACTTTCAAAGCTGGAGGTGGGAGAAACAAAGGGTTCTCTCTGTCTGTGTTGCTTTTGCCGGGTCCAGAGCAGGAATGCAGGTCAGAACTCCTGTAAAGAGTTAATAAGCAATCTAGTTAGATATGCATTAGATTCTGTTTTGTTTAAATGGCTGATAAAATAAGTTGTGCTGAGTGGAATGTATATTCCTGTTTTTGTGTCTTTTTGTAACTTAAGGTTTTGCCTAGAGGGATTCTCTATGTTTTGAATCTGATTACCCTGTAAGGTATTTACCATCCTGATTTTACAGAGGGGATTCTTTTACTTTTTCTTCAATTAAAATTCTTCTTTTAAGAACCTGATTGCTTTTTCCTTGTTCTTAAGATCCAAGGGTTTGGGTCTGTGTTCAGCTATGCAAATTGGTGAGGATTTTTATCAAGCCTTCCCCAGGAAAGGGGGTGTAGGGCTTCGGGGGATTTTTGGGGGAAAGACGTTTCCAAGTGGGCTCTTTCCTGGTTGTATTTGTTAGATGCTTGGTGGTGGCAGCAATAAAGTCCAGGGACAAAAGGTAAAATAGTTTGTACCTTGGGGAAGTTTTAACCTAAGCTGGTAAAAATAAGCTTAGGGGTCTTTTTATGCAGGTTCCCTCATCTGTATCCTAGAGTTCAGAGTGGGGAAGGAACCTTGACAGACAGTCAAGAGAATAAAAGTGGTTCATGAAACTGAAAGAGGAGATAAACTCACTCGGACAATGAGTGTTAAGATAGAAATTGAGGGGATCAAGCTAGGCCCTGGAGGATCTAGAGAAAGAGACAGAAAACCTAGATGCAATGTAGAGAGAAAAAACTCTACAGGACAATCAGCAAGCTAGGAAGAGAACCAGGAAAGAAGAGCATCTTGGAAGCTCAAGTTGGAATAAGATAAATGAATGGTGGTTGTCTGTAGCATCTGTAGATATCACAGTCTATGAAAACTAACAAATAAAGAGTTATAAAATATTCTTAATTATAATAGATAGCAGGATTGTTATTGATTTGTATAATTATAGCACCCACAATGTGTTGTACAAACACAAAGAAAAACAGAGTCCATGCCCTGAAGAATATACAAGCTAAAAGGATTTCATAATTCCATCCACCCATAGAGATGCAGAAGAATCACATTTCTTTAACACATGGTACAGTATATGAATAAACCCAGCATTCAATTAGATGTAATACTCTCTGTAATCAGTTTAAGAAGCTAAAAAAACCAAATAAGGTATCATAATTAGCTTCATAACAGCATCTAAGAGACACTAAAAAGCTGAAGTGCATATTACAACCAAGGTACAGTACATTAAGGAGCCAATCCTGCCTTTAGATACCCAGGCCAGTTTCTATCTTTTTCAGAAGGAATTTCACAGTGTATCTGAGCACAAAATGTTTTTCAGAAAAATTTGAGAGCAAACAGAGAATTCGTAGTCACATATGCAAAGCCCCTCACATCAATCAGAATATTCTCTCAAAGATTTCAGCTCACGTTCTCCCCATATTACAGCCTCCTTTTGCTGTTCTATCAGTAGACACCAGACCTAAAGCATGCTAATGACAGGAAATTAACCTTAGTGTAGGGGGATGCTCCAATGGCATAAAGCTATGTTGCAATGGCTATGCCATCCCCTATCCGTACAACAATCCTAGGGGCACGACCAGGAGAAAAGGGGCATGACAGACACTTCCCTACACTCCAGTGATCGACCACCACTGTATCTGCCCTTTGTAGTCAGCACAAGTTAGAGCAGCCTATAGGCTTACTTACACTGAGGGACCAGGCTGGTACACAACTTGCTCAGGACTGGGGAGGCACAACGGTGGCTTAGAGACATTTCCGGATCAGTCCTGCTTGGGCTGTGCTGTGCACTCGTTGGCTGCAGTCAAAGATCTGGGCCATTAAGATTTGACTTAATAAATGAATAAAACCCACTCAAACCCACTCCCCAACAGAAAGATTTTCTATGTCCAAGAAAACAACAGTTTGATACAAGTCAAAAGTCCTTTTCATTTCCTACTAAAATATAAAGCACTTCGACGCACCAGAACTATGACTTGCCATTCTGTGCATGAGAGTTGTAAGGAAAGGTATTCATTGAAATTGGAGTGTAAATCCTTTGTTTTTCCAGCTCTGTAGATCACTGTGGTCAGAGCATGTACAATATCAGTATTAGAAACCACGACGTAGGAAGTCTGATCTAATGGGCAGTGCAGGGGTCCAGGTCAGAGCAAGAGTCAGCTGCCAGGCACCAGAGCCAGGAGGTTGACCTAGAGTCCGGACCAGAAATCGAAGCTAAGGATCAGAGCCTGGGTCTGATACCACATGCCAAGATTTGAGCGAGAGTCAGAGCTGATCATCAGGAGCAAGGTGAAAAGGCAGGAACCGGAGAGAGGCAAAGATCAGACATGAAGCAGGAGCAGAACAGGAATCAGGAACAGGGTTTGATTAGGCAAGAACAGGGTCCGATTAGGCAAGAACAGGGTCCAACATGGTGGTAGCAGCAGAAGGAGGAAGTCTGCAGAGTTGTTCGGACAGCCCAGCCAGGTCACTTCCTGGATTAACCAGCAGTGTGGGCTATTCAGTCGGCCGCAGGTCTGGGTTGTGCTGATACAACTTTCTGTGGGGCTTGACTTCCCAGTTTTAGTGAGATGGTGGTTTGCACATCTCCCTTGGTGGCGAGGAGCGAATGTCAGAGATCCAGGGCTCCCACAACCCTGGGTTCTAGATGTGCACCTTTGGATCCTTACACCCAGTTCAGACAACTGGATCATCAGTGTAATTTGGATAGAAACATTAACACAGCAGCAATATGCATCCTAGCAGTTGGCAGAGAAGCCTAGACAGTAGTAGAATAGAATATTTTAGCATAGTTGCTTTTTTAAAAGAAACTTATTAGCAACTGACATGGTGATATTCAAACCCTAGATAACAATTAGAGCTAGTCAGGGAGTACAAAAGTGATTAGCAAGTATATCATAGAATCATAGAATATCAGAGTTGGAAGGGACCTCAGGAGATCATCTTGTCCAACCCCCTGCTCAAAGCAGGACCAATCCTCAATTTTTGCCCCAGATCCCTAAATGGCCCCCTCAAGGATTGAACTCACAACCCTGGGTTTAGCAGGCCAATGCTCAAACCACTGAGCTATCCCTCCCCCCCATATCCAAGGAATCGTGGTGAATTCACCCCATAGTTAACCCTAAAGTTGTATTAGTCATTGTCCATGTGCATTCAGATGACACCATTATCTTCATTCAAATGTTCACTGCAGTAACAGTCTAGTTGTCTGTACTGTCTGGGGTTTGTCTCTGTTAGAGCCCAACCCCTTGTGACTTTTCTGTGTATCTCCTCCTCTGGTTCTGTGAGCATGATGCCAGTTCCTTCTGGGCAGCCATGAGCTAAGCATGGAGTCTCACCTCCTCTTGTCTACAAGAAAGCTGTACCGGTTTAACTTATATCAGTTTTTACACCAATTTAGTTAAACCAATGCCAACCCCTGTGTGGACACTCACTCTTACTCTGGTTTAAGAGTGGATTATTACAGTTTATCTTAAATCAACATAAACTAAACCATACCAAAATAAGCCTGTTTTTATCGTTACCCCTGGATCTCTAGCATCTGTTTCTCTGCTGACAATATTCATTAATCCCAGAGCTTTCACAAATCTTAACTCTCAGGGAAGAATCCACTTAGTATTAATGGATGCCTTCTAAATTTTACAAGTGAGTTCAGAACACTGCAGCAAGTGTTATCTTCCATTAAATACATACAAAAGGGCCGACATGGGAAAAAATAATAATTTTCCCCATCAGGTTCTCTGCCTTTACTGTCTTTTCATAAAATGAAAAGGATCCCTGGTATTCTTCAGAGTCTGAAATTTGTTTCATTCAAATAAAAACTCTTAACTGATATTATTACTAATAATTTGCACTTGTATGCCCCACTTCATGTGACTGTTTCAAAGGGTCTTAATACACACAGGTAGATAAGCATTGTTATCGTTTCCCAGGGAAACTGAGACACAAAGAAACCAAGCAACTTGCCCAAGGTCAGCAGCAAGCTAGTGACAGGGACCCAGCTCCAGTACAGCATGTAACTTTAAGCACGAGTAGTCCCACTGAAGTTACAGATGTGCTTAAATACTCTGCTGGATTGAGAGCAGAGTCAAAAAGACACCATTCCTTCTTCTAACTGCTGTACCACCCAGCCCCATATTAGAAGTAACACCGAGGTACTTTACTGGAACTAGTTTGTTTTCTCTAGTGCTGCCTGTTTTCCTTGATAGAGCTGAAAGCTTCCAGCTGTAATTCTTTAGAGGACGCCTAGATTGCCTGATATTGCCTAGACACTGATCTCCATGCACTTGGGGGCCGGATCTGCTCTTCGCATGCTTGCTTTCCAGACAACAGCTGCCCATCACACCAAGACTTCGAAGGTAACAGCAATCGCTATGGATGTGTTATATTTCAAGATGAGTCAGTGCAGCCGGCATGTGAAGAATTAACACCACCAATTATCATGTGACACAGGGAATGTGCACGTAGTCTCCAAAGCAATACTTCAAAATATGGCAAAAGAATTCTCTCTCTCTCCTTTGCTTCCTCTCTGACGTAAGATAAACACATTAATCTCTTTCCTCTACTAACAGGAGTTTGATTTGGAGCTGGATTATTTTTTATAGTACCTAATTAGGTAATTCGTATTTGCAAACGCTCACATATCAATGCAAAAAACACACTGATTGTAATAACTAAGCAGTTCATTTCAGTATGTGTGTGACAAAAACAACTACAGACTTTTGATTTAACTGTCTGATTATGAATAAAGGCTGATTGGCCTTGAAGTAAATATACTGAACCAAACAAACTGCATTGATCTAGGAAGAAGAGCCCAAAGTATTAGTATAAATCGCGGGCAGTACACTAGGTAGGTCTAAAACTTCTATGTGCACAGTTTGACAGACAGAACTAGAGTTACAGGTTTTATCAGCTGTAAAATAGCTTTTGCCTGGCTAAAGAGGAGCAATGATCTCACTGGAAAACAAACCTATGTTAGCATTATGAGTGTTTTCAGTCCCTTAGTAAGCAACATGCAGTTCAGTGGCTTGACAGAGGACCTGCAGTACCATGCAGTGGATCAGAATTTGAGTCCTTTGTTCCCCGGGCTATTAGAGGCTGGAAGCAACAATAAGAAAATCTGGGGATAGGAAGGAAGAAATGTGTGCTGCTGCCCATCAGAGTGTGAGCCTCTGAAAGGAGTTTTTCATCAGACCCCTTGACACAACTAGTACTAAGCAAAAACATTCACATCAGGTAAAAAACCACTGAAAATGAGCCTTGTACCACTTCACAAACTTTAGCTCAGGCTTACTAAGGTTTGGCACACATGATCTGTGTCTGTTTCAGTGACTTGCCAACTCCACATCAGCCTCCCTCACTTCTGATCCTCTTCATAAACTGAACCTTACAGGGTTTTCATAACCCTAGTTACAAATGAGGCTAGTACCAGGCAAATAGAAAGGTCAAACTATCAACCCCAGCCACCCTAACACCTTTGGCTAGAACATATTCAAACTTGTGGGCATTTTTCACAGCTCAGAGTTCCTATCAATTAAGGTACCCAGGGCATGGACTTTCTTGAGCAGGGATGCCTTTTTTTTTTTTTTTTTTTTGAGACCCTGCCCCTTGTGCCCCCCAATGATGTATACCTTTTCCTGGTTGCTGATCCATCAGTAGCTGCCTCCACTCTTTAGCTGTCCAATGTCACTTGCCACTTGCTATTATGGGCTGCACAATGAAACTTATTGGCTCACAGAACAGAGCTGTGTACTCAGAAAGGAGGGGGAGGTGCATGAGAGGGAACCAGAGAAGGGAAGTGGGGAAACAGGACAGCTACAGAAGAAGGGAGCCAACATGAGAAAAGAGAAGAATAGAGGGGAACAAGGATCCAAAAAATGGGAAAGGGTAAAAGACAGAGCCAGCCAGAAAGGGGTGGGAGAGAAGGGAAAATGAGAGGTGACAGAGCACCAGTAAAAGTAGTGTAGCTGCCCTATAAAAGAAGCAGACATGCAGAGGCACACATTGATGAGAACAAAAAAGGAGAGCTGGGTCCAGAAAGAAAAAACAAAAGGAAAGAAATGAGACACAGAAATTCTAAATTACTGAGTTTTAAAATACAGTACACATATTCCCTCCTACATCTCTGCAGTATGTTCTTGGAAGATATCCCACAGTTCTGCTAATGTAGGACAGGGTCTGGTGCTGCTGATAATTGGACTTGGTTTAACTCTCTCTGCCATTAGGCACATAACTAAGCCCGTGGGCAGGCCATGTAATTTTAAAATTACCTGCCACTGCAGCAGATTTTTTTTTTCTGAATTTCAGGGGGGGGGGGGTTAAATCCCACTCTGACAGTGATTAGCACTAAAAGCGACTGTGACAAAGACAACCTGCTCCCTCTATTTAGTTCATTTGTGATTTAACCTATCCTCTCCATAGTTCCCACTCTGCAAAAACTCAAATGGGAGATGCTACCCTTTAAAATGAATGAAAAAGAGCATAGCACAAAAATATTCTTAGAGAGCGAAAGCAGGAAGGTTGAAGTGATGTGGGAATTAAGTTTTTTGTCGTATGTTTAAAGTTCTCTATAGCATTAGATTTTTATTTATTAACATTGTTTATTATTATCCCCAATGTTAAACAGAGATAGTAACAGCGAGAAACACCAAGGGCCAGATTCACCCTCATTACGCTTACATTAGCTAGCGTAGACTCTGAGATTTGCAAAAGCACCTTAGCGAGTGGGACATCTCACTCCCATGGTCTTTCAATGGGAGGTGGGCACCTAACTCCATTCAGTGTTTTGAAAATCCCACTTTGGAAGAGGGGTCTGGTGGTGAAAAGCATGCTCCATGGGAGGAGGATGCAGTTGCTCACTGGGTGAAAGGGAGGGGGCAGTGAGTCACTTTGCGATTAGGAAGGACCCATGATCAGGGTAGGTGGTGAGTGTAACATTAGTGGCTGGCTCCATTCAGCATAGCTCTTTTGGAGCCTGACAGAAGTTAAAACTGCCCTGCAGTGGAAATCCCAAGCGAGGTTTGTTAACAGAAACTCTGCCAAGAGTTTAAAGGGATGAGGTGTGGAGAGAAGGGGCAAAGCTCCCTCTTCTCTGCTATAAGTAGAGGGAGAGCTTTCTCTCCTCTCCCAGGCTTGGTACAGGCTCCCCTCTTGTTCAATCTGCCTTAACAATTGACACCACCTAAACTCACTGAATTAATGCCCTTTGGACTCAAGGGGCTTGTAAATGCATAAATTTATTTCTCTATGTACCAGCTTTTCTGACTTCAGGTTTGCTTGGGACTGAGGTAAATCTAGTTCAATAATAATAATTAACACCTGGTGTCCTTAGATCCTCTTGGCCAGCTCCTCAGATGGTGTAAATCAGAGTAGGTTCATTAACTTTAGTGGTGCTGCACTACCTTAATTCACCTCAGGATCTGGCCCTCACTAATTAATACCCCCAACCTCCATATTAGGTAACTACTGTGACCCTCATTTTGCAGACACACAGAGATATTAAGTGTCTTCTCAAGGCAGGTGTTGAGTCAGTGGCAGAACCTTAATGAGAATCCAAGAGCCCTTGGCCCCCAGCCCACAAAAGGCAGTGTGGTCAAGTAATAAGGCACAGCTGAGAGATATGAAGCTCCATAGCCCACCTGTAACTAAGAAATGTTGGTACAGGGAAAAAAATGTGTGTGAATGTGAAAAAAATGTGAAATGTGAAAAAAAAAATAGGCCAGTGGTTTTCAAACTTTTTTCTGATGACCCAGCTGAAGAAAATTGTTGATGCCTGTGACCCAACGGAGCTGGGGGTGAGGGGTTTGGGGTGTGGGAGGGACTCAGGGCTGGGGCACAGGGTTGAGGTGCGGGGGTGAGGGCTGCGGGGTGGGGCCGGGAATGAGGGATTCAGCATGTAGGAAGGGGCTCTGGGCTAGGGCAGGGGGTTGGGGTGTGGGAGAGGGTCAGGGCTCTGGGCTGGGGGTGCAGGCTCTGGAGTGGGGCTGGGGATGAGAGTTTGGGGTGCAGGAAGGGGATCCAGGTTTTGGGGGGGCTCAGGGCTGGGGAATGGGATTGGGGCGTGGGGTTGGGGCACGAGTTTACCTCGGACAGCTCCTGGTCAGCGGCACAGTGGGGTTGCAGAGGCAGGCTTCCTGCCTGTCCTGGCACTGCAGACCACGCTGCACCCTGGAAACAGCCAGCAGCAGGTCCAGATCCTAGGCGGAAACACGCAAGCGGCTACACGTGGCTCTTGCCCGCAGGCACCGCTCCCCCCTTCCCCAGCTCCCATTAGCCAGGAGTGTGGAGCCAGTGCTCAGGGCAGTGTGTGGAGCCCTGGCCCCCCTGCCTAGGAGCCAGACCTGCTACTGGCCGCTTCCGAGGTGCAGCGCAGTGTCGAAACAGATAAGGACTAGCCTGCCTTAGCTGGGCAGCACCACTGATAGGACTTTTAACGGTCCAGTCGGCGGTGCTGACCAAGCCGCCACGACCCACTGAACTTCCATTCCGTGACCCAGTTCTGGGTCGTGACCCACAGTTTGAAAACCACTGGGCTTACCTCTGGCATCTATAACAAATTCTGAGCCTCATGCAAGTGCCACAGAAATATTCTAACAGAGCAGTAGGATACAAAACCTTTACATTTTTTAGCATTAACAGTCTCAACCATCTAAAATATAATTTTTAAAAAAAAACCTTAAATGTGCTCTTTGAAGCCCATACTGCTGCATGCCCAAGACTGCTTTGAAGTGTTCCTCTCTGCATGGGAAGAATGCCAGGGAGTAAATCAGTGAATTATGACTCAGCAAAATTTCTCCAGAGTTGAGCTTTCAGTTCAGAACAAAAGCAGCTGACAGTATAGTTCATGCTATCCTAGGTGAAGCTGTACATGTGATGTTGGGGACAAGTGGCCTGATTTCCAGAGGTATAGAGCATTTACAGCTCCCAGTGATTTCTAAGGGAGTTGTAGGTTTTTAGCCCCCTGAAAATCAGGCCATGTGAAAACAAGGAGAAATGATTTTTACAAGGACCGTGCCCAACGTTTACAAAGAACTACTAAAATCATGTCTCAATTATGGGTTTTTCCCATCTGCCTTGCTTTTCTGTGTCATTCTTTTCAGCAATGAAATGTATCTATTATAAAAACTAGGCAGTTGTATTCCTCAATCTGTTTTCTAAATACTTATCTAACCTCTTACACCCAAATCCTCAAAGGTATTTAGGCACCTAACTCCCATTGACTTCCCTCCCATTCCTTCTCTGCAAAACCTCACATTTCCTGTTGCAGTTCTGCAGTTGCCACATATGGAAAAAAAGATATTTTACAAGCTCCACTAACAACTTTGAAGCATCTTGTTATGGTCACTATAATTCTGGCCAAGGACCATTTGTAGTCCATTGACACCTCTCCTAACTGGCCAGAGGGATCTGTTGTAATAATTGGGCCTACAAATTTACTCTAATTGTGAGCTCAATTGTAAGAAGTAAGTGACAGTTCATAAAATGTCACAACAGCCCACAAAAGTAACTGTTGACGGGAAAAGGTGCAAAAGGGAGATAAACACTGAATTAGTCCATACAAAAAGGCCTACTGGTATAATTCAAGGACTCTTTTTACAGATCATGCCTGGTAAACAAGAAGGACGTGGGACCAAAAATTAATAAGCCAGAATTGGTGCATAGGAAATTAGGCCTAATTGGTGAACAAAATAATGAGGGGATCAGCTGTTCCGTCCATCACTCCCTTTTGGGGTCCTTAAAAGAAAAATCTTATGGGAAAAATTGGAGAAGCAAATGCAACAATTGCTAACTGAAAGAAGGGCAAGGAGAAAGCTTTACCATCGTGGGTACCATTCTTGCCATTTCCTGGGACCATGGGATCCATTGTGATACCACTGGGCTTTCATTGTCCTAATCCTGAAAAATGTCCTGATTGGGCCAGACAGAAGGACCCAGATGACACCTCTACCTGTTCTGGATAAATCCTAAACACCCAAACTGGATTTGAGACTTTGGTGTTCCCTCTCCCTCCCCCCACATTCTTTTCCTTCCCTACCTTATTTTTTCACTTTTCTATCTCTTTCCTTTTGTTTTCTGTTTAATAAGAGTGGTTTAGCCAGCAAACACCGTATATTTTGCAACACTGCTGTAAACCTGTAACAAAAAAAAACAAAAACAGCTAAAAGCAATGTCCTAAACAGCCTGATGCTGGTACACATTTGTGAGGTCTCAGACTGGCTGACTAAACCATGTGCTATGCTTGTGGTTTTCCAGCAGTGAGACTGAAGTAAAAGTCAACACCAGAGATAGAAGCTGCACTTTCTGTCTTTGCTGTTCTCTTTTCCCCTTTTGTATGAGTTGGTCTTGTTTTACCTTTGAGGAATGGGATCAGGCTTTAACAAAAACATCTCCAGCCCATCTCAACTAACTTTTTCTCTTTTTCCCAAAGGACACTTATTACCATCTTCAATATCATCTAAAAGACTGTCAAACAAAGGGGTTTTCCTTATTTAAAAAAACAAACAAACAAAACCACTCTCCAGATAAAGTGAAAGGGAAGAAGAGATATGGTTAAAATAAAAGTCTTAATCCTTTACATTTCAAATGCTTTAGCTGATTTCCATGCCCCCCCCCAGCTTGAATAAAAAGGATAAAAAAGGTGTTTAATGGTATATTTTCAATGATATTAAGCAGGCTGCAAAGAGTCTTGTGGCACCTTATAGACTAACAGACTTATTGGAGCATAAGCATTGGATGCATCCGACGAAGTGGGTATTCACCCACGAAATCTTATGCTCCAATACGTCTGTAAGGTGCCACAGGACTCTTTGCTGCCTTTACAGATCCAGACTAACATGGCTACCCCTCTGATACTAAGCAGGCCGAGATCTCTGTATCGTAAGCCTGAGCCATGTTTAAAACTGTTTAACGTTGGGCAGTCCTAGGGTCATGATAACCCCTTTGACTCTCTGGGCCCATATATTCCATCAACATTAATAAAACAGGTCACTCAGTTTGCCATGTCTAAGCCAATTCTTTTCTGAAAGATGACTGAAAAAATTGCAGTTAGGTTCCATGTCTTATTGTTGCTTAGTTGCTTCCCCATCACATTTCTTCAGCTTACTAGTAAAAAGATGTTTCTTCTACCTGCCCATTGTGCAGCTTGGGACCTGAAAAAATATTAAGCTGGGTTTGCTCTGACCTGTACACAATCAATCAATTTACACACCAAGTTCTGCCCATTGTTAAACCCATAGGACTAGGGTTGCAAAGATGTAGCCAGGGAAGAATTTAGCCCTGCAATTGAAACTTAGGGTATGTCTACACTATGGAGACTATACGGCATAGCAGGGTTGCTGTAGCTATGCCAGCATAACTCCATAGCTTAGATGCAGCCTGTGCCAAGAGAAGAGGGTTTTCCATTAGTGTCGAATCACCACCTCCCCAAGCAATGGTAGCTGCACTGATGGAAGCATTCTATCATCAACACAGCTGTGTCTACACTGGGTGCTAGGTCAGCAAAATTATGGTGCTCCAGGGTGTGGATTTTTCATGCCCCTGTCTGATGTAGCCATGTGGGCCTAACTTTTAAGTGCAGACCAGGCATTAGTAAACATTCTGTTGATGAGTTGGGAACCTGAATAGAATCCAGCTCACTTTCAAATGGTGGTGTTAGTTCTGCCACGCTCATGGGAGTAAAAAATAATGAATACGTAGTTCATCACTGAAGATATGACTATGTACATACAGGGAGTACATCAGCTCAGTAAGGAGGTACCATTTTCGCACAGTCTCATTTCAGAGCAGACTCACACTTTAAGCAAAGCACTCCATATACCATGCCTATCAACCCAGTAGATCAACCATTTGTGCAACAGTCTATTTCCTATACAACAATTATATCCACTGCATCTTTTTTTTCTAATGCACGAAGTTCTAATATACATAAGCTCATTGTAAAATTCCATTCTGACAATCCCTCTGTGATGAGTTAGCCCCCATTCCAGGGTGCCACTTAATGTACTGGGGTACCACTGAGCCTGCTTGTTCCACCAGCCTGTGTTCCCTTACACTGTCCTGCTGAGCCTGGCCTTCAAGCCTCCCCCAGCACACACACAAGTAGGGACACACCCAGCTGCAGAAAGACACAGACACTAAAATCAGCTCTGCATGGGAAGACTCAGCTAAGGAATTGCCCAGCACTCAAGTGTACTCCTCCTCTGGAGTGTACAGCCAAAATTGTGTTGTCTTGCATTGCACAGAAAACTGTACAGCATAAGCTCATTAAATTTGCTCCCTCCCTCAATGTGGACAAAGATGTTCACAGCTTCCCCTCACCCCCACCCCAGTTATGAATTCCACAAACGAGGTTTAGAGAAAACAAAACAAGTTTATTAGCTACAAAAGACAGATCTTAAGTGATTATAAGGGATGGCAAACAGATCAAAGCAAATTACTGAACAAATAAAACAAACACACAAACTAAGCTTTATACATTAAAGAAACTGGTTACGAGTAGTAATTTCTCCCCTAAATGTTGTTTTAGCATTTCTTTCATAGGCCAGACACTTTTTCCAGCCTGGGCTCAGCTCTTCTCCCTCTTTTTTCTTTGTTTCTTAGATGTTTCCGCAGTCATCCTGGGCAGGGATTCAGTGAAGAATGACCCCGATTAACTCACTTCCCTGCCTTAAATAGGATTTACATATGGTGGGAATTCTTTGTTTCACAGTTTCATTCCCACCCACTATTAGTGAAAAATACTAGTAGTCCAAGATGGAATCCAGCACCAGGTGACATGATCACATGACCCTGCAGTGTCAAAACAGCCAGGAGTCAAAGGTTGTTTGCAGCATCCCAGGAAGCTTCTCAGGAAGGTGGAAGATTTGCATCTTCCAAGTCCTATTGTTCTCCCTAATGGCTCATCCAGGCTGATTGCATTCTGTCTGGTGGGCATTCCCCAGTTATAAATCCACTTGTAATTGTTAGATAGTCAATATTCCTAATTTCAGATACAGAAATGTTACATGCATACAAATAGGATAATCATATTCACGAAATCAAAACCTTTCCAATGATTCCTCACATGACCCATCTTGCATAGAACACATCTTAGTTATGCCATATTCACATCATAACAATATCTCTATGAAGAACATGGGGCATACTGTCACACCCTCAACAAAATCTTAAATTTCTAGGTGTTTTCCTTCTTTGACCTTGACTAATCTCTGTGTTTTCCTGTCTGAATCAGAGAGACATAGTCTAGTGCAGAAGAGAGCGTCAGGAATTCTTGGGTTCTAATCAGAGTTCTAACACTCATAGAATCATAGAAGATTAGGGTTGGAAGAGACCTCAAGAGGTCATCTAGTCCAACCCCCTGCTCAAAGCAGGACCAACCCCAACTAAATCATCCCTACCAGGGCTTTGTCAAGCCAAGCCTTAAAAACCTCTAAGGATGGAGATTCCACCACCTCCCTAGATAACCCATTCCAGTGCTTCACCACCCTCCTAATGAAATAGTTTTTCCTACTATTCAACCTAGACCTCCCCCACTGCAATTGAGACAATTGCTCCTGGTTCAGTCAAAACACCACTGAGAACAGCCTAGCTCCATCCTCTTTAGAACCACCCTTCAGGTAGTTAAAGGCTGCTATCAAATCCCTCCTCACTCTTCTCTTCTGCAGACTAAATAAGCTCAGTTTCCTCAGCCTCTCCTCGTAAATCATGTGCCCCAGCCCCCTAATCATTTTTGTTGCCCTCTTCTGGACTCTCTCCAATTTGGCCACATCCTTTCTGTAGTGGGGGACCCAAAACTGTCAGTTTCTTCTCCTTCACGCTTCACCTTTGCTTTTCTTGTCATTTTTCCTCTCTTCCATTCATACGTAACCTATTAACTTTTCTGTACTTTTGGTAATTTCTTTGCCAAAAATAACTGAGTGTTTCTTTGGTTCACCAGACTAGCTTCTTATAATCCTGATGTATTGATAGCTGTTCAGTACACCTTTCCTTTGGGGATATACATTTATCTTTTAATAATTTCCTTTTCCCGCCCCTCAATGTCCTTTCTCTGATCTATCTTCACTGAATTTTGATCACCTTTCCTGAAAGTCTTTAGCGGCCCACAATATTTGTGGCAACATAGGATTTCTGGCAAGAAAGCACCTTATCAAGGTTGGCTTCCTTACCCACACAAGCTGGAGAGAGAGTTCAAAGAAGGGAAACTAACAGAATAAAAGATTCAGAAAGTAAAATATACAAGGAGAGCTAAATAGATGTAGACTGGAGAACAGCTAGCTGAGGGGCAGCTGATAGTGATTTACAAGTACAAAGATGACAGAGAGCAATTCTTCAAAGACGACATGATGAGCAATACTGGGTCTGTTTCTCCAGTGTTTATCAACTTGAGACATCATTTACCCCAATGTGAAATGGTTGAAATTGTTGCCATCTTGATTTGTTTGCATTTTACGCTCACTTTGCACTGGTGCAAATGACTACACCCAGTGCAAGAGAGCAGAGAAATAGGCCCAATGGACTTGAAGTGCAAGTGGAACATTTTCTATCAACTCAACTTATGCTAGGAGAATCATAAGCTGTAAAAAAGCTTTCTAGAAACAACAGAAATATGAACTTACAAATGCTGTATCACTAAAGGCAGTCTACTCCCCCATGGGGCAGATCAGGGCAGGGCAGGGCTTGGCCATTAGTAGTACAGCTCTTTAGAGAGCCATGCAGCTGTTGTATAGGGTAGAATGAATACAGTCAACATGAAGGGCAGCACAAAAGAAGAGATTATACACAGGGTTGCAGCTTCCTTTCCCCAGAAAGTCACATCCCTGCCTCCTGCACAGGTCCCTCCCTCCAAATCCTTCACCTTGTGATGCACACATGAAAATGCCACACAGAGATACAGCATTTCCTGGATCCTCTCTTCCCCTGTGTAACAGGGTTTGGCTGCCTCCCATGCACCCGCTCCTGGAAAGGAATGTCTCTGGGCTACCCTGTTAATAACTTCTCCCTCAAAAGGCTCCTTACTCAGATTCCACACTTTTTCTGAGGTCAAACTACTTCATTGAGGGTTGCATTTATTAACAGAAAATAATTCAAAATAAAACTCAAAGTCCCAAATTAAAGTCCCACAAACAAACATTTCTCTTTCTACTGCCAGGTCTCCTGGCCTGAGGAGCTTTGGCACTCTTTCCCTTACCTACTCAGGGTCTCTCCTGTATTACCAGGCAACTCGCAGCCCTTCCAAACTACAGTCTTAATCCCAGGACATCACTAGAGCCTGCTCATTCCTCCTAGTCTCTGTTCTCCCTAAACTTCCTCAACCCCCTATAGTTTCCAGCAGCTCTTTACAGGGGAATCACCTGATCCCTCTCAGGTGAGGCTCATCCTGTAGACATAGTGGGTTCAACCCCAGGCTCTTCCACCCATGGGCAAGCCACCTTGTTATACCCTCCAATGGGATTTTTTTCTATTTTCTCTTCATTTATCAATAACTATCACATTATATTCATAACAGAAGCAAAACATTAAAGAAAAGATAAAAATCAGTATCAACAATTCCTAACATTTTGTCTAGAGGCAAATTCCCAAAAACATCTTGAAGAAAGAAAGAAATCTGCATAAATCTCAATCTTGTAGTTTTAATCTCATACAGCAATTAGGGCTTCTTAGATTAATGATTGTTCTTATACCAAAGAGATATTAAGCTATAGTCAGCGCTCTCAAAAGTCTAATAAAAAATCTGTTGGCTCAACATCAGGACCAATGGGATTTTAGCATGACAAAGCACAATATTCTTACCAGTGAAGTAGCTTGTCTAGCTACCAGTGCTATAAAAAAATAAGAAATTTAATTTAACAAGGGAATATTTATGAGCAATTTTAATTGCAAGGGTTACAGTGCTTGAGTAGGGTTCTTGCAAAGTCATTATGATGTGCAAACCAGAGACAGAAGTAGGCGTGGTATTGTGGGACTTACTCGTTATGTTTCATGACTCTTTGCAACCTTCATTTATTTTATTTATTTATTGCAAGAACAATAGCCTATGCCTTTTGCAAAGTTTAAAAAAAAATATATACCACATTGCTAGACTCAATTTGAAAAATTTCACAATCCAGAAAATAGAAAAACAGCTATATGGAAAGAGAGAGCTATTTCTGCAATGGTATCTATTTCTTCATGCTTTTAAGCAATACATTTCCTCCTTCTCATTAAGTGAGCATGGTCTGCCTATCCTGGAGCTAGTAACATGGCTTCTGTTGTGTCTTTCACTCTTTCACAGTTCTGGTCTCTGTGCCAGCACTGGGTGTCACCGAGTACAGTGGTTCTCAACCAGGGGTACACATACCCCTGGGAGTACACCAACTCATCTGGATATTTGCCTAGTTTTACAACGGGCTACATAAAAAACACTAGTGAAGTCTGTACAAACAAAAATTTCATACAATGACTTGTTTATACTACTCTATATAATATTCACTGAAATGCAAGTACAGTATTTATATTCCAATTGATTTATTTTAGAATTATATGGGGTTAAAAATGAGAAAGTAAGCAGTTTTCAGTAATAGTGTGCTGTGACACTCTTGTTTACAAAATCAGATATAAAAATACAAGTAATTTTTTTAAGTGAGGTGACACTTGGGGGTACACAAGACAAATCAGATTCCTGAAAGGGGTACAGTAGTCTGGAAAGGCTAGAGCCACTGACCTAGTAAACTTCTCTTAGGATGCATTTTCCCTCACACTGCTATTAGGCCTGTGCACTCAGGTTCCAGACACACACGTGAAGCCAAAGAGTGTCTGATAAGGGAATTCCCTATGGCCCCTTGCATCACTCACTCCATCTATGCAGAAGGCATTCTGGTGCAGGCCTGGCCCAGGAGTAGGGTGGAGGCACTATGGCTTCTCTAAATTATGCCAGAGGTTGGTTCAGCATGCAGCCAGCCCCAGGAATTGGGAGGCACACAGATGACTTAGGGCTAGTCTACATTAGAAGTGCTACATCGGCACAGCTGCACTGATATAGCTGTGCCACTGTAGCGCGTCTGGTAAAGACGTTCTTTGCCGATGGAAGAGAGCTCTCCTGTTAACATAATTACTCCACTTCCGTGAGAGGTGGAAGCTATAATCGGTAGGAGAGCATCTCCCGCTGACATAGTTCCAGCGTTGCTGTAACTTGCATCGCTTGGGGGAGGGGAGTGGCTTTTTCACACACCTGAGCAACGTAAGTTATATCGACATAAGTGGTAATGTAGATCTGCCCTTAGAGACATCTTTGCCCCTTCTGTCCTGCTCAGCTGAGGATCCAGTCCACAGTATTTCCATTAAATTCCTAGATACTTGAGATGATCTGATGGGGGACGGAAGGGGACTCTGACTTATCCATTTCACCAGACATTTGTTCTAAGAGTATCTACTTTGGGTCAGTTTTGACCAGTGAGGGAGGCAACAAAGTTTGGAGAAATAGGAAAGCAGTCCAAAAACAAATATTACTAGTATGGCCTAACGGTTCAGCAAAAAAACCACAGAAAATGGATTAGGTTTGAAGTCATCTTTAGGTGAGATTGTTCGGTCAGTTCTAGTCACCACTGAGCAGAGTCCATTAAAATTTTGTTTTACGATAAATAGAGGTTACAGTAAACAAACACTGAGATTAAATTTAAATCAATAATTCCAATGCAGATTGAAGATTTAAAGCAATTCTCTGTATATTTGTAGGTCTCAGCACCAATACATAATAATTAATGTTCCAGAGAAATTGCCAACATGCTATGCCTGTGGTTTTCAACCTGTGGTCCATGGACCCTTGGGGGTCTGCAGACTACATCTAAGAGGTATGCAAAAGGTGACTATGAAAATAAAGTTTCAGATCCCATATTAGGCATTTGATTATTCTGATCAATGAAAAGTATGTGAATATCCCCACCAAAGGTCAAAACCCGGAAGGGTTGTCATTACCGTAGAAGCCCACAGTTTAGCGCCCTGTATCATACTCTGTCAAATGCCATGCCAAGCACAGCATTTATAGTTGAATTCTGTTTAGTCAGTTTTCAGTCTAAGACTTCTATAGTAGGAGTCTGCGGACCACTATTTCCAAAGGGGTCCACACCTCCATTCAAAATTTTTTAGGGGTCTGCAAATGAAAAAAGATTGAAAACCACAGGGCTAAGCAATTGTCAGCTGACTACTGAAATTTCTCAGACTAATTTATTAACTGCAAAATCAGTATAAATACACACTGTGTGATATCCAAGAAACTGAGGAACACATATGGAAGTGGGACTTCCAAAACACACATTTTCTAAAACACTTTTCTAAAACTGTCACTCTCCTCTCAAAAGCAGTGTTTTATCTGGGATGTATGTCATCCTTTTGGATTAGAAAGAACCTCACACATGGTGAAATGGTTTTCAATAACCTCTCACTATATTAAACTGGGTTGTCTGGATGGGAGCCAAAGCCTGGAATGCCTAAAAGGGACTGTGTTTGGTTTCTGGTTAACCAGGGTGGTACGGCGGAAGCTCATCTGTGGCTGGCTTGGTGAATCGAATTATAGAGTAAACCACCATCTTTGGGGATTGTCTGCCCTATTTCTTGCAATCTGCCTTGAAAGTGGCATTATCAGTATCGTCTATCTCAGGCACCCAGCCACAACTCCATTCACTTCCATTCACTCCATTAGTTAAGAAGTCTTTGAAAGATACTGAAGCTACACATCAAAAACATATACAGTGGGGTCAAAATTATGTCTGGAATTTAAGACTTTGCAGAAAAGGTGGGGGGAATAAATGCTCTGATTAAGATAGCTTAGGTGTATTAGATGTTGACTCTGGGAAGAAGATACAGTCCATGCAACTTGAATTTTAACCTTGTGACGCAACTACAAATGCTTATCCATTCGGATTACTCAATTAGCTTAACAAGCCAGACATTTTTCCTAAGAAGATGTAGTCTGTGCAATGGTAGTGCTTCTGTTCTTCCTGATCTACTGCTTACAGAATGGCACAGACAGGCCTTTTCACTTCTTTTTTAATTATATTAATATTTTTAATTAAATATTTAAAATTTTAATGTGCGTTTATTATACATTAATCCTCCCCTTGCAGCCTGTATCTTGTCATGTTTCAGTACATTTCCGCAGCCTCTCTCCCCTGCTGCAGCTGCAATTGCAAAACTGTACTTACCCTGTGGCTGGAAAGACAACACTGGACTTCCCTTTAAACTGCAATTAATGCAGCATGATTAACTGGAGTGAAGATAGTGCTCACAAAGAGCTTTGGATGCACCTCAACATGGCCGGAAACCAAGACACCTATTCATGCAGCCAACTGGGGATGGAATGGTGCAGTTAGGTGCTTGTTTTATGGACCTATTGGAGGACACATTTCAAAGTAAGTGTGGGAGGGTAGTTATCTTGTGTAATCTTGTGGCCAAGAACAACAGCAGGCACTTGTCCATATGTCCATCAGAAAAAATTAGTTGCCCACCAGTTATGCTCAGTATGTGGCCATGTGGCATCACACTAAAATAGGATTTCTGTCATACTGATAGCAAATGATACTGAGGAGGAGGAGGAGGATTAAATATTCCAAAATCCATTTCTGGATTAACACTTTGTATGAAGAAAATTGCTACTTTCTGCATACAGATGGTATGAATTACAAAGAAAGAGAGAACATCAAATCCAAGCATGACTTGAAGATATATTTCACAACAAGCTATAATATTATTTGATCTTAACCATAACTGTAATAACCTCTAAAAGGAATATATGCTTATGTAAATACTACTTTTTTGTATCTAAAGGTTATTTTCCCCTCAAAGTGAATCCAGCTATGCCAGATTATAACTCGGTAAATTCAGTATCTATGAGAATTTGACAGAATGCATAATTACTTGTTCAAGTTTCTGGAAATAAACACTAATGAAATTATTCCTAAATCTTTGCAAAGAAATGTACAATTCTCTAGGTGATTTCCTAACCAAACCTTATGGATAAGGAATAGCATTTGTTAGCACTGCACAGAGTTAAGATGTTAATACAAATAAATCCTCAATGCTTTAAGAAATTCTTTAATTGCAGAAATAAGTGAACTGAGCAACAATAATTTATATTCCTTTTTTCATTTTTAAAACTTACAACAAGAAGGGCTGAGTAATACAGTAAATTAATAATAAAAATATCTTACTCTTAAACAATGCCTGCCATTCATGGATCTCAACCACCTCATTTAGCCTTAACTCCTTGGGAGGTAGGTAAATTATTAAGGTTTCAAATGGGGGATACTAAGACACAGAGGGGCGAAGGTCACACAGAAAATCCGTAGCAGCCAGGTATAGAAACCCACTGCTCGACTCCCAGAGACGTGTCTAATCAATAACTCCAGCCATCAGCCTTTCTCCTGGTTTCATTACATAAAAAATTACATTAAAGGAACGTTAAAGTTGCAGAATATAGCACTCAGAAATCAGGGCATCTTAAAGCTAAGACTGCCTGCCTGTTAACTCTGTAGTCGTATGCACATGTTATGATACAGTCTTTAATTATATGTTCATGTGTTATTTCCCCAGCATCCCAGTCTCATTTACCATATACTCTCTGCCTCACTCAATGAACTTCCAGACCCAGCCATCTTCTGTGCTGAATCCTGTCTTACTCGCTATCCAACCTGTGTTGGAGCACTGAAGCAGTGATGTTTTCAAAATACATATAAAAATCAACATGCAGATACAAGGACATAACATTGAATTTTGAACCTCCAGGCCTGGATTTTGCCCCTTTAAATATGTCCCACTTGTTAGAAAATTGAGGCAGGATTTTGTACCATAATTCACATTCCCTCTTACTCATCTTTCCCAATGTCAAAAATGTTGGTGTTTTCTTAACCAGTAGTAAGTACTGCATATCAAATCAAATGGTATTGTGATCACCAGATAATAGTTAGATGCACCCAATTTCCATCTTATTTGTCATCACTGATCTCTATCCCTAGAATTCCGTTTAGGATAGCATTGTTTTCTGCTCAAACAAAATTAAAAAATAGGCCTGTTCTATTTCTTGAAACATGATCTTCCCTCCATACATTCTGCAAGTTTGTAGTCCTGATCACTACTTGAGTCACTGAAATCCAACAAACTTAGCGGCTTTCCTTATCGATGAAAACATTTCCTGATCTACCTTTTATAATCCACATTAAAGTCTATGATGACATTAGTCACATGACTACTTTTGTACTAAAAGTTTTTTCACCCAAATATTTATTATTTCTGTCTGCAGATTCAAATATCACTACTCACCAACAGACCCTGGAAGGGTTTGCAAATATTAATTTTTAGCTGTAAATAAAATCTGCTAAAATATGGCTGCCAGTTTTATGAAAGACAACACGAAACAAAGAGAGAGAGAGAGAGAGAGCGCTCAAAAGTCTACCAACAACCATTTTTCATTGGTGAAGTTTTGCCGTAAGCAAGAAGTGGTTTCCTCCATAAATGAAAGTTATGCATCACAGTGGATGAAAGCTGGAGGTAAAAGGGTAAAATCAGCTTGCTATGACAACTTGTACCCTAAATATGATTATGTTTTTACCCATGTGACCATCAATGATCACAAACAAAACAGTGACAGCTTAGGCAGTGAGGATGTTGAGCAGATGATGAGAGGGTGTGGGGTAGGGACATGGGACAAGACACCAGATCTTTTTCTCCATTCTCCTCTAATCTCTTATTTTTATTTAGTTTTTGTGCTGGAGATAGAGTCAGATTTGGAGAGCTGGAAACAGTAATGGGGGTGGAGTGTACAAATTCCCCAAAATTAAAGAGGATAGAGAAAGAACAGAGGATAAACCAAAGCTGGAGGTGGAATGTATCCCTTTTATTAGCACCAAGGCCCAATCCACAGAGGTATTTAGGAATCTTAACTTCTATTAATTTCAATGGAAATTAGGAGCCTAAATACCGTTGTGGATCTGGACAACCACCTTTTTATTTATAAGACTAATAGATACAAAGTCTGCAGCAACAACAAAAGAGGCAAAGAAAGATGCATTAATAGCAAAAACTACAGGAAAAGAATCTACTTGTCCTCCCCACTCAGATCTCCACCTACCCCTCATTTTATTATTGCTAGAGTTCTCCATCAGGATGACTGAGACACCCCTATGTCACTCATGTAAGCAGCACCCAGCTAGGATTTTTTACCCTCAGATGGTTAGGGGAAACTTATTGCTACCATTGGAGCGCAATTAAAGAAGCAGTGAAAGACACACTACAGTTTGTGAGCAATTACCATTCAGAGGGTAAAATATAGCATCCAAAGAGGCAGGTCAGGCTGTCCACTCTTCCTGATTGTTTGGCTTTGCTGTTGTCTTTTTAAAAAGCACTTGTGACGGGCTGGGAATGGGATTAAAAGCAAACCAACCACCCACTGTAAAGGAAAATCATGTAATAATGGACAGTATCCCTCCCAGGCCTGGATATACATCTTACACACCCCTAGGCACAGCATCTTCAATGCCCCACCTCCCCCGCCCTGCCTACAGCTGACCTTTGTGTTTTCTGTAAAAAAATGAAACTTTTAACCCACTTTTAATTTTTAGGAGCCCCTAGAAAGCCAGCGCACCTCAGCACATACCTACTGTGCGTAATTGGAAATCCAGCCCCGATCCCTCCTGACATAAAGGAATAGAAAAATGGTCCTTCCACCTTCTGACATCAATTACTGAAACCACAATTACTTTGTACTTGTCCTGGAATTGGAAAACTCACTGCAAATCCTGTCCCACCTCCAGGATTAGAGGGAGCCTCCCAGCTGTGTGGGGACAGGGCACTAACAGAAACAGACCGGCCAGAGGAGGGCAGTTATGCAGATCCCCTTCTCTGGGATCCTCACTGTATCCCATAGATGTTCAAAGACCTTGGAGTCTACACCAGCAATTAGACTGAAGGAGTTGTCTGGGCTGCAGGTGGGAAAATCCTGTCCTCTTGTAACTCCAATTCAGTTACTCTGCTAGGCACAGGATTTTGGCCAAAGTGAGAAAATTCAGTAATACAGCTTAGGGAGCAGACACCACAAGTTGTACCTGTTCATGTATTTGGACAAATATAGCTTAGTATTAACTACACATGCAACTTCAACATTTGCTAGTCAATGCACTGTGATATCTCTTGTAAAAGTGTTAATAAATGAAGCCTTAATAATATGAGATCTCACTATAGCACTCTTCTTTCAAATATCTGCTGAGAGATTGCGACACTACCAGTTTTGTGGAACAGTGCAGATAACAGGAGTGCACAGATTAGTAAACGTCTACAGGATTTTAGTTCTTATGGTTTTTTAAAAGCTATTAGTAATGGAATTAATCCAACAATTTAACAGACTGAGCCAAAAATAGCAAACAAACATGCCAATGGACCACCTCATCTCCCACCCCCACAGTTTACAGCAACATGTGGAAGTATAACAGGCATAAATATAACGAACCTCCATTCCCATTCTAAAGTTCTGTCTGCTACATAATTCAGTAATACCTAGTGTGACCAGATAGCAACTGTGAAAAAACGGGACAGGGTGGGGGGTAATAGGCACCTATATAAGAAAAAGTCCTAAAAAACAGGACTGTCCCTTTAAAAATGGGACACCTGGTCACCCTAGTAATACCCATCATTACAAGCTTCACTTTCTGATACCACAGTGCTGCTGCTGGATTGTTACTGGGTTTGTTTGTTTGTTTTAATGGGGGGAGGAGGGGCGTAGGGGGGGCATGGCAGTGCTATGACTTAAGGCCCCAGTCCTGCAAATACTAAAGCATATGTTTAACTTTAATACCATGAACAGTTACAGTAGTGAAGTCAGGCATGTGCATAAGTTCCTGGTACTACTCATGCATGTGTTTAGCTTTATTACCACAACTGGTCCCACAGACTGATGTACATGCTTAGCCTCACTACCATGACTACATATGGTAATAAAATTAAGCATGTACTAATGTGTTTGCAGGACTGATATTTATGTTTCCCTAGACCATGACTGTCATGCAATACCTACCAATACCGGTCAGTGAAGTTAATAGATTATTATTTTATTAGTACTTGGGAGGTGTATAATTTGCATGGCAGTAACACGAGCAAGCCCCAATCTAGGATGAGGGTCCCATTACAAACACATAATAAAAATACGGTTTTACTCCAGAGAGCTTACAATTTAAGTAGTTATACTACTAATAAATAGTTATATTAATATAATAAATACATTATTTATATAATACTTGAAACTTCTACAGGGCATTTCATGTGAGCACTTTACAGATAGGACTTTTCAAGGCCTAATTACAGCACTAGTAAGATAACAGACTATTGTTAGTCTCATCAACCAAATCTGTAAACAGAAGCAAAGAGGAATGACCTGCCTCTGATCATACAACAAGTCGAAATGGCAGAACTTTCAACAGAACCTAGGAGTCCTGGCTCCTAGTCTTGCTCTGAGCACCAGACATTGGTTCTGCTCACAAGCGATAAAATAATTTGTTTATTAATAGGTTTTATAAAGAGTTCTGCATGCTTCAAGACATTTGCCAAAGTTAGGAAAAGTTTCACAATGGAAATTTTTAACATTTTGCAAGGCAAAACCCAGAAGTCTTGGTTCCGCTCCATTTGCGATTCTTTCTCCCAGTTTATTTTTCATGTCATTTGGTAAATTCCAAACCTTGATTTTCAAATTCCCCTATTCACTTTCTTAGTTCCATTATGTCTCTATTGTTACCAGACCCCACTGCTTGAAAATATGCAACTCCAAATCAGCAGTCTTAAAACTATGCTTCTAACCTTTGCATGGAATATATTTTCCCATTCTCTTTTTAGCCTAATGTTAATGAACTGCTGTCAGTATCGACTAAAGATTTTAAAAAATAAAATAACAGGCAGTAATTTGGGAACAGTGCATCTGTTTCTCTAAAATGCTGCCTCTGCTCTCCTCCTGTTGTGTTATCAGCTCTGATCTTTGATTCTGTTTTGTATTCAGGCTAGAAATAAATTTAAATTCACTAGGCTCCCATTCTGCTGATGTACTGGAAAAGAAAATCAAATCTTTTGAAAGACTATGCCACCGTGGCCCCAATTCTACAAACACCTCCACATGTGCTTAATGTAATGCATGTAAGAAGTCCCGCTGAGTCACACTTCTCATGTGTGGAAGTGTTTGGAGGATTGGGATCTGTAACTTTAATTTCACTGCTCTTTCAAACATACAGCCAGTGCACAGTATATTTTTAAAGATAACATCCCACATAAATACCAGCTATTGACTCCATAATCAGGCTACAGATTGCCAACAATAGGAATCTGCCTGCAGATTAGTGGCATTATATGGTTTTATGCATTGCCTCACCTAAATCCCTCCTTCATATTCAGATACATACAGAGAACAATTGTTGTGCATAGACACACAGATGCCATGTTTCAAATTTCTGCAGAAAAATATGCAATAAAGCTCCAGTTGCCTGAATAAGCATTTTCCCCTTTTGTGAAAAAGGGCTTTATTATTTAAAAGAAAAAAATTCTTTTGAAGAATAAAATATACTCGTAATTAATAATCCAGGCATTGAAGAATACCCCTCTTGAGCTCTTTACTTTTCAGAAATTGAGGATGCCCTCTAATGCTAACAATAACAGTGCATAATAAAGGAAAGATTTAATTATTGTATGCAACTATGTGATCTCAAATGATTTGCTTTCTTTTATTATTGATCTCCAGCTCTTTTAAAGCCTATTAACCCACTCTGATAAAAATACATTCCAATAATGGCTGTTCCTTTTCTTTCTTTTTTCAAACTGAGAAATTAAAAAGTATTAACTTGTTAATTCAATCTCGTGCATTTTAACTAAATCACATCACCATCCTGAAAATATAAACAAATCCCATTAGAGCACATAATGAAAATCTCACTGTGAAATTAAGTGCATGATGTTGTTTTGTTATAACATAGTCCATCTCCTGGCAGGAGCATACTTCACAGATCAAGAAAAGCCTGTGGATTGTTTTCAAAGAGAGAAAAGGTTGAGAAAACAAAGTGAGTGGCTAAGGGCCACCTTTTAAATTGTTGCATGTCCCTTTGGCTCAACACTTCGCAGGATTAGGTACTAAAATACCTTTCCATATTCCGTCAGCAACTTCCTCCTTATAAACCCCCATTCATTTTCCCTTCAGTCATTCCCAAACCCTAAAATAGATAGTGTTTTTGGAGCCACAATCCATCACTTTGTAACTGTAGTGGACCCACAGATCTCAAGGGTACTTACACCAAGCGATCAGCAAAATCCTGCAATACTAGTTCTTGGCTTCCTTCATCAGAAAGAATGAGTCCCCAGAGCTGTTTTAAATCTTTAAAAGCTTTGTTTGCAAAAGCATATGTGGATATTATTTATTTTGGTCGCTATTGACAAGAGACTGGATGGTTCTGAGGACTGGTAATGGCATAAGGAGTCCTTTACCTTATCTGTTTCAGATCCTGCACAGATTGGTACTGGCAAAGCAGTATTATCATCGTCAAGCATTCAATAACTGGGACTCTCCCCCCAAAAACCATGAGATTCACTCACCTCCCCTGGGGTAATTCCCCCCCCTCCACCTAGGGCCAATATTGGCCTTTTTTGTGGTGAGAGGGTTATCCTGATGCACACCTATCTCCAGTGCTCGAGGTTGCAGCCCTTTCTCCATCACCTCCAGAACATCTTGCTGAAGTTCCAGCTGTACTTTTCCCCACTTTTTATTTATCCACACCCTATCCATTGCCCTACTAAACCCAGAGACTTCCTCATCAAACTCCTCTTGCCCTAGCCAAAGTGGCCATCTAGCAGCACAGGAAGAAGAAGCTGGATGGAGACAGTATGATTTGCTATGATTGTGGGGCCTCCTTACTTCCACTTTTCAACTCACATATCCAGGCACAGTTCATTTGGGCTGTGTCCAGTGCTTAATTTGTGCCAGGGTTTGCCAGGGCTGAGCCTCTGCACCTCTAGGCTTGGAAGTTCATAGCCCTGGCACCTCAGAACTTGCTGCATCAGTTACGAATGTAAAAAAATAGCTTGAGCCTCATCAGCACCTCTTTCATTACAAATTAAACACTGGCAGCATCCACTGATTCCCTTCTCACCTTTTTAAAGCAGTGGATACAGTCTGGAGTTCTCTGCTTGGTATCCCCTTTTGTATCTCTTTTTTGAACCTGTGACCCACTCCTGTTCCTGTTTTGTTTTTCATTGTCCCAAGCCATTCAGCTGATCCCTGTGGGTTGTGTTTTTTTAATCCTTCCCCTCTGAAGAAAGGGAGGTCCTTCCTGTTCTCATTACACAGGAATAAAACAGATGAGCGCCTTTCACCAGCACAACATTCACTTTGCGTTTTTTCTAATTTGCCTTGGTGACTGCAAAATAAGCTTTAAGACACCTGAATGGAATAGTCTCTTGCAGATGGGACTCCCACAATGCAGGTAGGTAGGCCGCTTGGAATATTTACTATGTTCTACTTGTCACAACATTCAGTAATTCACGAAGGTCTCCCACCCATTAGTACAAATTAGCAAGTTTCTACTGGATGTGAATTGCATAAATGAGAAGCAAATACAGATGATGTATGCATACGCACATGCACACTATATACATATATCACTTTTTCCCACCTATAAACTACTTCTCATGATTATAACTTTTCTTCACTTTTATGTCCAAGAGTAATTTTCTGTTTCCAGAATTAAAGGGAGCATGCCAGGAAGAATATTTGCTCCAAAGAAATAATACCATCTACAGTTTATTCAAACCACAATACTTCACAAATCCCTCTCATTCTTTCAAATTATTTACTGGAATAAACATTACAAGAGTTCAAGTGTGTTGGCCACAGGGACATAACATTTATTATCTTCTTGCTATTTGTAGCTGCTGTCTAGATACTAGCACAGATATCACATTGTACTGAAACCAACAGAAGGGGGTATTCACAGATATAGTTCGTTGCCCTTTGTCAGCTACCAGCAAAGCAACAGCACAAAAACTACTTATTCTGATGCAAAAATCTAAAAATAAATACTGTATTGCTACATTATTTGTTAGTCAGCTGCTTTTTAATAATCTGATCATGTCCAAGAAATCCTAACTCTCATGGAAAACTGCAAGTGATGAAAAACCAATTCGTTGTACTGTACCTTCCAGTACAAATAATAAGAACCAGAGCCATTATTCAAGGTATTCAATTATTTCAAAATACATTGATTATGAAGGACCCTAATACAGTTAAAAATATTTGTAGGCTTCATGGCACAAAAACTTGCGCAAGGCCACAGGAGCTACACACAACTGGTTCTGCAAGGGCCACCTGATTCAGCAAGATCTCTCCCTCCTTTTGCATGTCAAGCTGTACAGAAAAACACACACACCCCACATCGGGTAGAAGCTTATATATAAAAACCCTGGTACGCCCACATCTTGAATACTGAGTGCAGATCTGGTTGCCCCACCGCAAAAAAAAAAAAAAAAAAGATATATTGGAATTGGAAAAGGTTCAGAAAAGGTTAACAGAAATGATTAGGGTATGGAACAGCTTCCATATGAGGAGAGATTAATAAGACTAAAACTTTTCAGCTTGGAAAAGAGACAGCTAAGGGGGGGGATCTGAGAGAGGTCTATAAAATCATGACTGGAATGGAGAAAGTAAATAAGGAAGTGTTATTTACTTCTTCTCCTAACACAAGAACCAGGGGTCACCAAATGAAATTAATAGGCAGCAGGTTTAAAAACAAACAAAAGGAAGTATTTCTTCACACAACACACAGCCAACCTGTGGAATTCTTTCCCAGAGGATGTTGTGAAGGACAAGACTATAACAGGGGTCAAAAAAGAACTAGATAAGTTCATGGAGGACAGGTCCATCAGTGGCTATTAGCCAGGAAGAGCAGGGATGCAAAACCATGCTCTGAAGAGTCCCTAGCTCTGTTAGCCAGAATGGCCAACAGGGGATGAATCACTTATTGATTACCTGTTCTGTTCATTCCCTCTGAAGCACTTGGCATTGGCCACTGTCAGAAGACAGGATACTGAGCTAGATGGACCATTGGGCTGACCCAGTGTGGCCGTTCTTATGGTCTTAAGCTTGGGAAGTTCATATAAATTCGAGATCCCCTTCCTGCAGGCAACAGCATGCTCACTGGAATTTATGCTTAATCCACAGCTACAGTCCTGGAAGTTATTTTAGTCCCAGACTGGAATAGATTCCCATCATGACCATGCTGGAAGTATGTGCTTGGACAGTCAAACTATAAATTATTTTTTAAAAGTTGTTTTAAAAAAACAAATATACTGGGCTTCCTGCCAGTGGAGAATTTCCCCCTTCTTTGGAAAACATACTAAGTTTGGTGGTGGGATTGTTTTGTTTTTGTTCCCTTTGGGCCATGACTTAGCAATTGGCTGTGGTCAATGAGGAGGGACATTTTAATGTCTTCAGCTTAGCTTCATGAGTGGGACTGAAATGTCAAAGTGACTGTTTGGGCAGAATCATCTCCAGGGGCTTGATTCATTGCTGCATCTGAGTTCTTCTCAGCCAAGGTACCAAGGGGGCAGAAATGACTTTATGCCTCTCTGCAACTCCACTATTTTGATGCTGTTGGGGCTGCTTTGATCCCTATTACAAGCCAGAGCAGAGTCAGGGATGTCCTAGGTGCACTTGGTACCTATGGCCCAAGAGTTCTTTGGTCAACAGCTCAGATTAGCTGGGGCCTGTCAGCACTTCACTCATGCCCCCTACTGACCCACTGTGACAGAACCTGTTGAGGAATGACACAGAACCTTTACACCAGCTATATGCCCTGCTGGGATTTCCCCTGATAGAGATATTCCCCAGTGGTGTTATGTTTTTTCAAAAGGGTTGTAGTTATTATAAGTAAAGGTAAATTCTAGAGGCAAGATAAAAGCTTTCTTGCAATGAATAAACTACTTAGAAGGGGACCACAAAAGACTTGGTACCAACATATTCATATTGAACAATGACAGGAAACAACAAATGGACGTACCAGCAAATTAAAACAAATGTTTAGGTTAAATTTACAGGGGGTCTTTTTGCCCCAATCAATTGGTGTTTGGAATCCATTGCCCATGGAGGTAAGGCAAAATACATTTTATAGGGATGCAATGGAAGGAAGACAAGAAGGCCATTTCTTAGATACTAATGGCATCTAGAAGTTTGTGTGATTAGATGGTTAATAATGTTGAATCTTGTTACAGGATTAAACTGATCGCTAAATCTGAAGTTCTGCAGGAACTTCCCCCGTCTGGTATTCTGGCAAGGACCTTGCAGGTTTTCACCTTTCTGTGGAGCATTGCACAGGAGTGATTTATTCGGATTAGGTGGACTGAAATCACCACTCTGGACAGGGAAAGAGGTGGCTTTGTGGGTTCTGGTGAACTTCAGTCTTTCCCATTATCTATTTATTAGAAATATCACTTATCATATGTAATCCCGAAACCTTAGAAAGGGCATGCATACGATTATTACCTCATCTCGCTTAGTTTGCTTTTTTTCAGTGTAGCAGTTCTTAGCCTGTAGTGAGCCATGACCCTGAAGGAGGTCACATTCCTTTATCTAAGCGATCATGGTCCTATTCTCTCCTTCTCCCACGAAGATTTTCCTCAGCCATTTTAGCACCAGCTCCTACAGCAAAAATATACAATGTACCTCGGTGCCAGTTCCTGCAGCACCTTCTCTGAAGTAGCATGAGAACCAGTGCAAAAGAATTTGCAGTTCAGCTAAGGGAGACCAGTTGCTTGTGGCTGATGTCTGGCCATGGTATGATCAAGTTTAGGAACCACCAATCCACTGCATTGCCTAAATCAGATGTTATGCTTTGGTTAGCCTTTGCTGTAACACAAATAAAACAGGTAAAGAATTGGAGAACAGAGTTAGTGTTCACTTCTAAAAGCACAGGAATAATCATGTTTCCTTAAACCCAGACTGCCGATAACATCAGAGACAGACTAATCACCCACCTCACAGGCTTAAGTGTTTTAATGGTTCTAAATCAATTCAATCTATGTTATCCTGATCAATGCTTCTGTTTTGATTGTATTAGGATAACAGTCTCCATCAAGCATACTCAGGCTCCCATGTGTTTTTTAGCATAATATCCAGATAGGAAAAAAACCACGCAATTAATATACTCTAGCCAATTGCTTTTATATGTTTGCCTGTCTCTGGAACAGGTACCAGAGCAACAGGAGGAAACAGACACTCACTGTTGAGCAGCTGTGGATGGCTATGTGCCTTTACACTTCAGGAGTGAGTGCACAGCAAATGGAGTGCTTCAATATCCAAGTGAAGATAGATTACTGAGCATGATTTGATTACAAGAGCAAGCAGCATAATCAACCCACATTTGTCTATGAGAGCCCTGTGTTTGCTACTCTACATGCTTTCTACTGAAGCATAAGGACACATAACTGGCTATCGTGGAGGAAAGCAAGCCAGTTAACTAATGAAAACAAAAAGGCTAGAAAATACTGGGAACTGGACTGGCAGAAACACACTGCAGAATAGACAAACTTAATTCCTCCCTGTCCTTAGCCATCTCCAAGAAATACTGTCCATTCCAGTTTTGACATTATTTATCTGCATAGTGGCATAAGGATTGAAATGGCCTCATCCCGTAGCAGCTTCCGATCCAGGAGGCATCAGCACACATGACACAACAGGCAACAAAAAGAGTGTCATATGGACTTTATAGCTGAAATGTTTCATGGAACAGGTGGGTTATTTATGAGGCAGTTTTGTTTGTTTTCTTGCACAGGTTTGCATTTTCATAGGTGAGATGCTCAAATCTAGTTACAGTTGTCCTCAGTTAAAACCTTAGGACCAGATTGTCCTTTGCCCTGGTGAGGTGGTAAGAGAACTCCCTCAAGGCCTCATCCCTCTTGGATCTCCCCCTAAGGCAGTATGACTGCACCAATGCAGAACTGTGGTTAAATGCCACAGTCTAGCCCTCGGTGTCTATTCAAAACAACTTTTCTTGAATCAGCAGCACCTCCATGCTGTAATTCAGCACTTGCTTTTGCCATTTTAAGCCAATTTATTGTAACAAACCACATTTCATATCTGATTGTAGTATTTGTTATTTGTTTCCAATAGCATCTATAATCTGCTGGTCACTGTACAAACACAAGAGAAGGCACAATCCCTGCTGCAAAAAGCGTATATTCTAAAAAGGCAAAACAAGGAGAGGGACAGAGGAGAGAAGTAAAGGGTACAACATACAAGTAAAATAGCCAGATGGTGATCATTGGCCATGTCCTGAAAATGGGTTCTCTCTTTTTTAAAGTAGAAAGATATATCGACTGTCCTTAAGCATCCCTCAGCCTTGTCATTGTTTACCAGTTAGTCTTGTAGATACCCCAGCAGATGTGGGTCTTCAGTAGACCCCTTACATAAGTGAAGCCAAGTTTTTCTCCACAGGATAACTCTATTAGAAGCTGAAGTTCATTATAAAGAGAACTGCAACTTCCACATCATAATGCACTAAAACAATTCAGACTTTTCATTCTACTTCACCACATCCAGATTCATAACTAGCACAATGACAGGTTTCAGAGTAACAGCCGTGTTAGTCTGTATTCGCAAAAAGAAAAGGAGTACTTGTGGCACCTTAGAGACTAACCAATTTATTTGAGCATAAGCTTTCGTGAGCTACAGCTCACTTCATCGGATGCATACTGTGGAAAGTGTAGAAGATCTTTTATACACACAAAGCATGAAAAAATACCTCCCCCCACCCCACTCTCCTGCTGGTAATAGCTTATGTAAAGTGACCACTCTCCTTACAATGTGTATGATAATCAAGGTGGGTCATTTTCAGCACAATTCCAGGGTTTAACAAGAACGTCGGGGGAGGGGGGGCTGGGAAAAAACAAGGGGAAATAGGTTACCCTGAGCTGTAGCTCACGAAAGCTTAGGCTCAAATAAATTGGTTAGTCTCTAAGGTGCCACAAGTACTCCTTTTCTTATAACTAGCAAAAGACACTTCCCCTGCATAACACTCATAATCCTGGGATTTTGTTCAGACCACCATGAAACTAGCCAGTGTTTTGCTTACTAACAGTAACACAATAACAGAAATAAAGTACTGGAAAGAGATGTTCAGCACGCCAACTAAATTGAGTATATTAGTTCAAAATAGTATCAAACAAAAGGGCTATAATTACCTATCATAAACAAAACAAATTATTTTATCTCTAAACCTGTCTTGAGGTACAAGCATCCATGAACTGTGCACTGTTTCTGAAAAAGTAATTGATACCCTACATTTCCAACAACAGCTATCATGCAGGATTTCATTCTGAATGTTTGCTATATATGGCCAGTAAGCATGTTGCAAAATGTTTTAATTAGTCATTAGGTATTCTCAGTGTTCAAAGCCATTTGTTGTTGTTGTGACAATATTGGTAACAGGCTCTTAGCTCACAGCCAAAGGGACATGTAGGAGTTCCATTGAAGATGGTGCAAGTTTGGACTTTTGCTAAGGCTATACAATTTATTTTACAGAGGACCAAAACTACTGCAACCAACAGCCTCTCATTTTTAGGAAGGTACCATTAAAACAAACCTTGAGTGAGAATTAAATTTAAAACCAAGATTTGCTCAGAAAAATGTCTAGGTAATGTGATTTTTTTCACATTCCTGGGCTCTTGAACTATTTAGAGCAATGATTCTTAACCTGGGGTGCACGTACCCCCTGGGGGTGCGAGATACCCTTTCTGGGGGTGCAAGACATGCCAGATTTTTTTAGAAAGTAAATCATCGAAAACACAAATTAATTACAAGCACGTATATACAACTACTTTGTTTCATCAAACCTATGTATTTATTAACATTATACATTTTGTAACGATTACTGTAATATACAAACAAAAAAATATATCTAGGTTTAAAGAACTGACCTACTTCAACAATTTCTGATAAGGGGTGCAAGAACATATTTTGATTTTTGATAAGGGGTGCAAGAACATATTTTGAGAACCAAAGGGGTGCGGGCTGCAGTAAAGGTTAAGAACCACTGGTTTAGAGCATTAGGGCTATAATAACAGAGTTGGCTGAACTGAAAGCAGCTGTATGAGCAAGAGCTTAATACACAGATGCTACATTGTATGTATATAGAAATATAACTGAGAAGTGGGTGGTTTCATATGAGCTATATACATTGGGTGGGATTTTCAGAATCTCTCATCATTAGCCTAACGCTGCTCCCATTGAAGTCAATGGGAGTTTTATCATTGACTTCAATGGGAGCAGAGTTAGGCCAATGTTGAACATTTTTGAAAACCTACCCACAATGTTTTGCATTTACTGTACACAGCACCTTTCCTCCACAGACCTCCTTGATTTTACAAAGTTTGGTAAATATTCCTCTCCCGACATTACCAGACGGGAAACCTACACTCAGAAATCCAAAGAACAAAGAATCTACTCTCCTGTTTCCCAAACCCCTGCTCTCACCTCAGATTAACCAGATAATTAGCCAGATTCTGACCTCAGTTAGACTGGTGTAAATCTAGAGTCATGCAAGAGAGTAATTCCAGATTTACACCAGTGAAACCAAGATCAGAGTCTGGCCAGTGTGTTTAAACATGAAAACAGCATCTAAATGCTACGTATTATTATTTCTAAGAATGCATGTTTGCAACAGAACACAAAAACAAAAGATAAGCAGCAAAGGAAAACTGAAAAGACATTAGGGCTAAAACCATATCAACTGCTTCACAGGACAAGGTCTTCAATGCAAAACTTTGCAAAAGCTTGGTGGGAAAACATGTTGCATCTGTAGTGACACTGATAAGAAGAAAACACTCTCTGTGTCTGAAAAAAATGTGCTTTATCCATTTCCCAAGTAGAGTAGTGCACTCTTCCATTTTGAAACTATTAGCAATGCTAGGTGTGGAAGGCAGACAATAGTGCAGCCATGACACAAGACCTGAGCCACACATAAATCCAGCTTCAAAACCTTGGCTTCCTAGAAATGCATGAGCACTGCCTTCCATGTATTTAAATCTGATAACAGAAGAGGTAAATGAGACAAATCCACAACTATTACTGAAGATGCATCCTTATGGCACAGTGACTGCATTCCATTTGTATGAGGATTTATGATCCCACTTCCTCTTTTCTCTTTCAGTGGTGTGGTTGGTTTTTTTTTAAGCAGCAAGCCAGTCCAGTGGTCTAGTGGTAACAAAACACACTGCTTCACACAGAATCAGAGTTCTGATGTCCAGCGCTTAACCCTTTTTCTCACTCTGGCTGGGGCAAGGAAAGCTATTGAAGCCAGGCAGCTCAGGCTCTGAGAGGGAGAGCCTCACTCTAGCAGTCCTCCCCATACAGAGAGCTGAGCTGATGGACTTTGAAGAGACGACTATCCAGCCCTCTTCTGTTTAGAACAGAATTGCTGTTAAGTGGCGCCTTATGAGATATGGGCAAAAGAAAAAATAAAAGGGAAAGATAGATTTCAGAGTAACAGCCGTGTTAGTCTGTATTCGCAAAAAGAAAAGGAGTACTTGTGGCACCTTAGAGACTAACCAATTTATTTGAGCATAAGCTTTCGTGAGCTACAGCTCACTTCATCGGATGCACACTGTGGAAACTGCAGAAGACATTATATACACAGAGACCATGAAACAAGACCTCCTCCCACCCCATTCTCCTGCTGGCAATAGCTTATCTAAAGTGATCACTCTCCTTACAATGTGTATGATAATCAAGTTGGGCCATTTCCAGCACAAATCCAGGTTTTCTGACCCTCCGCCCCCCCCCCCCACAAACTCACTCTCCTGATGGTAATAGCCCATCCAAAGTGACCACTCTCTTTACAATGTGTATGATAATCAAGGTGGGCCATTTCCAGCACAAATCCAGGTTTTCTCACCCTCCCCCCCCCCCCCCGCCAAAACACACACACACAAACTCACTCTCCTGCTAGTAATAGCTTATCCAAAGTGACCACTCTCCCTACAATGTGCATGATAATCAAGGTGGGCCATTTCCAGCACAAATCCAGAAACAGTGTTCAGAGGACTCATTCCCTCATTTTAAAAGTAAAATCTAAGGACTCTTACATCTATCTGGAGAAACCGATTCTGGAAAAAGGTGATTCTTCTTTTAATGCCTGTTTCACATAGAAGAAATGCATATACCATGCACTGTCAGTTTCACCCTGTGCATTGTATGAATGAGCCACCTCATCTGTCTTGAGATTTCCAACAGGCTTCTAAAGATATACAACACAAGTACACTGCATGTATGAGTGCGAGAGGGTGAGAGGCAGGGCTGTTTTTTATTTTACATTTTAATGTGTATCTGGTTTTGAAAACAGGAAACAAAGATATCGATGTACGATCTAGGAGTGGACCACAGCTAGCTGTATACCACAGTAAAATCGTAGCGAGACAAGGTGGGTGAAGTAATACATTTTATAGGACCAACTTCTGTTGGTGAGAGAGGTTAGCTTTCAAGCTACACAGAGCTCTTCTGCTTGCCTCGCTCATCAACTTCCAATGAAAGATATTACCTCACTCACCTTGTCCCTCTAATATCCTGGGATCATCACGGCCACATCAACAGTGCAGACAGTAAAATCATGCCAAGTAGTAATCAGTCAGGCTCTAAGTCACACTACTGCATCATCATCATATTGGTCTGAGTGGCAGTCATTACATCTGTTTGTATGTTTCCTTGTATTGGCTTGACTAGTAAAAGTGATCATATTGTTGCAAACAAACAAACAAACAAAATGCTGATTCATTCACTAGGAGTTGATCTATAAATGGTTTAACAGTCTTGTTGAGAAATATCAGCTGGAGGTTAAGAAAAGAGTATAGGGAGAACAATCAAGCTATTGCTAAATGGAAGGATTCACCAAGCTTGACAGAACTGCCATTAATCCACTGGGTTATTAACACAGCACTAACTATAACTCTGCTACAGTTATGTCTCTGGTGACATTTCTGTATACTCCCTTAAATTCAGAGGGATACAGCTCAGAGAAAGACCGCCACTGTAGGCTGAAACATGCCATACAAAGAGCTAATCATACAAGGAGTTCTATTAGATGCAGCAGGCCTGAGCCTGCTGCATTTAGGCTGCAATTTTGTTAATTTCCTCCAGAGTGGTGACATCATCTGTACCCACACTGATATGGAGAGTGTGCAGGGAGAGCAACTGCTCCAATCTATGTATCAGACCTGAATGGGAGTAAAGATATTAGATTGTTGTTTCAGTATATCACAATTAAATAGTATTTTGGAGGGGAGAATTCAATTTTTCCTCCCCAATATGTATTAACACCTGCATGTTAGTATAACAAGTTCTGACACAAGTCTGTTCCATCAGAAAGTAATCTAGCTCATTACCCTCTTTTCTTGTTGGAGATCTTTCAGTGGGGTTGTGCTTACTCTGGTGAGACAAATCACTAAGCAACAAATAAGCCACTACAGCTGAATTGTGCATTACCTGTATTTTGAGGCAAGTGTATTGTAATGATGTTTTTATCTGCTTTTTCACTTGGAATTCCAAGTTTCCAGGGGTTCAGAGTCTGCCACCCTTTTTCAGTTTGGGTAGTAGCTTTACTCTGTGAATGGCCCCATTGGGACTGCTTGTAAAGCGCTCACTACTCAGTCTGAGCAAAGGTGGCAGAATCAGCCCCAAGTTGTTTTCACATAGAATTTTTATGACTTATCTGGGCTGAAATTTAGCATAAGAAATTTGGCTCAAGAAACAATAGTAAATAAAACAAAACATCCATTTGGGCTCATTATAAGTTCTGCAATATGAGCCAAATCCTTTTTCCTTACTTACATGGGACCTAATCCAATACTTAGTGCTTCTTAAGATTTGGTCCATCAGATGTCACACTGACTTCAGCTGGGATATCTGTGTGAACAAGATGAACAAACTTGCTGTCATAAATAAAGCTAACAGGATTTGGCCTTAAGAGGTTTGCTGTCTGATGTGGCAAATAAGTTATTTAGGCTATTATTTGTACCATATCAAGAACTCTTTTGAACCCGGATCTTACAAACACTTACATACATGCATAGCTTTACTCAGGGATGTTGTCTCATTGAAGTTTATGGGAAAATTCATGTGAGTAAAGTTATCAACGTGTTTAACCATTTACAAGATCAGGGCCATAATGAGTATCCATAAAGGCCATGAAAATACCACTGACAGTGACACAAAAATTCCTGAAATATCGCAATTGCCCAATAGACTAAAAAGGTTACAGTTATCAAGTAACCAAAGTTTCAAAAATTGCCCTCACTATGCATTTACATGATAAACAATATTGCCTTTGAAAAAGTTTCTATGTTCTGTTGGGTAAATAATCTGTGTTTTTAAAAAATAAAAATCCTAAATACATATATTCACAATAGTGTAACAATACATGTCTTTAAAATTCCCTAGACACATATTTACATGATACCCTATTATAGTAGGCTCTGTCAATATGATGGATTTTTAAAGTCCTTAAATATATATTTACATAATCTATTCTTTTAACAGTCCTGAAATACATATTTACACAATAGACTAATCTCTCTAAAAAGCAATTGCAATCCATTCTGTCTAATCTCACACAGTTCTGTGAGGGATTTGTCTCTTTAATTTTGTCTTTTTCAATACTATCATTTAATTTAACTCATGTGAGGAAAAAATAGGATAATCGAGAGCCTAATCCTGCTCTCACTGAAGCCTCTGACACAATTCCCTATTGACTGTAAGGGGTGCAAATTTGAGCCACAAAACTGTAACACAAAACATGAAAAACTGGTATTTAATTCTTAAATCTTTCTAGACAATGTAGATTATCCAGTGAATGATGCTACATACTTCTATACTTTGGAATACATAAGCACAAGAAAACAAACTAAGGGTAGAATTTCCATAGTCTAAGTAATAGATTTGTCAGATACACAGTCATGGCACAAGAAAATTAATGAGAACTCTCAGAATTTGCAGCCGGCTAATAGTTAATTGGTTTTAATTAGGGGGTCAGTCTCCTAATCTAGGGCCTAATCCTGTTCTGAGATTAAGCATTTCTCATACTTATAGCAGATAGGGATCTTACTCATGTTAATTTTAAGGATCAGCAAACCCACATCCGATATAATTTATGGCCTTGTGATTTTTTTCCCCAATGTGAGAGTTTATTTAATGCTTATGAAGCTGAAATGATAGTAACTTCCAGCTAGAGCCATGTATTGTGTGGGCAGGTGCTGTGTGAGGGTCCCCGCATAGCTCTGCCATATGCACCTTAATTATGACCTGCACTGCAACACCACCATAAATCCAGTCTAGAAACTCTCCTGAGCAGATATCACAACTTTGTGGTGGGTTTATTTCTTAAATAGGCAAAACTGCAATCGGAAATCAGAGTTTCATTTCTGACTGTCCAAAGTTTCATCACAGAGGTGAAAGTCTAGTACACTAATTCACGATACTGCCTAGGCACGTGTTAAACTGTTATTACTCCTTTCATGTATTCTCCCACTTTTCTATATTAATTTTGTAGCCATATTTCCTCCTATTGTGAGAACTTTCACTGTCTACAACTCTCTCATTTAGAGGCATGGATCAGGTTAATTGTTGAATTCATAGAGAGACATGGATAATGTATATAATAAAAAACACATGGTCAGCTAGGAACAGAACATTTTTTCTCCAAAAAATAACAGAACTTTGATGTAAATTGTAATGCTTTTGAACAAGGTGGACATACAAATGTCGACATATACCTCCTTTCCCCTATCCTTCCCCCCTCCCCACTGAATTAAGATGAGTAAGCCCCTAGCCATTTATCAAAAGCATTACAGAGTAGCAGTAGCTGCTCAATAGTTGATGATACCATACTAGGAGTCCAATTTTCTATTCCCTCCCTGCAATTTCCCAAACATAACTATCTTCCTGAAGTGTCACATAGCATGACTCATCCCAGGGTAATCGACAGACTTGGTAAAATTCAGAAAAGTTTTAAAGTTATGGAATCTGAAAACGTTAACAAAATTGTCGCGAACTGAACTAAGATTGCACAGGACACAAACAAAAACAAAAAAGTATTTTCTCATTACTGTTGAAACCAACTCTATGGTGTTAAATCAAAAACTCACCAAAAATCCTTCTTTATGATCTTCCCTCCCAAAAAGAGAGAAATATGGATCTAATCTGGTCCCATTTTAATCAATGGGAATTTTGTCATTGGCTTCAATGGGAGTAAGACCAGGTCCAACAGTAGCACAGTTCTGACTTTACCACCTGACTCTGCAACCAAAATGGCATTTCCTGGGCATTTCATAAACAATATTGGCCAATGAGAATTAGCAGGACTGTATAGAAAAGTTCCCCTGTTAAGAATTAGTGAGCAGTCTGTTTTAAATATTATGACAGGTTTCAGAGTAGCAGCCATGTTAGTCTGTATTCGCAAAAAGAAAAGGAGTACTTGTGGCACCTTAGAGACTAACAAATTTATTTGAGCATAAGCTTTCGTGAGCTACAGCTCACTTCATCGGATGCATTCAGTGGAAAATACAGTGGGGAGATTTATATACATAGAGAACATGAAACAATGGGTGTTACCATACACACTGTAACGAGAGTGATCACTTAAGGTGAGCTATTACCAGCAGGAGAGTGGGGCGGGGGAGGGGGGGAACCTTTTGCAGTGAATCAAGGTGGGCCAGTTCCAGCAGTTGACAAGAACATCTGAGGAACAGTGCGGGGTAGAGGGGGGGAATAAACATGGGGAAATAGTTTTACTTTGTGTAATGACCCATCCACTCCCAGTCTCTATTCAAGCCTAAGTTAATTGTATCCAGTTTGCAAATTAATTCCAATTCAGCAGTCTCTTGTTGGAGTCTGTTTTCGAAGTTTTTTTGTTGAAGAATTGCAACTTTTAGGTCTGTAATCGAGTGACCAGAGAGATTGAAGTGTTCTCCAACTGGTTTTTGAATGTCATAATTCTTGACGTCTGATTTGTGTCCATTTATTCTTTTACGTAGAGACTGTCCAGTTTGACCAATGTACATGGCAGAGGGGCATTGCTGGCACATGATGGCATAGATCACATTGGTGGATGTGCAGGTGAACGAGCCTTTGATAGTGTGGCTGATGTGATTAGGCCCTATGATGGTGTCCCCTGAATAGATATGTGGACACAGTTGGCAAAGGGCTTTGTTGCAAGGATAGGTTCCTGGGTTAGTGGTTCTGTTGTGTGGTTGCTGGTGAGTATTTGCTTCTCTGTGAATATAAATCTCCCCACTATATTTTCCACTGAATGCATTCGATGAAGTGAGCTGTAGCTCACAAAAGCTTATGCTCAAATAAATTTGATAATCTCTAAGGTGCCACAAGTACTCCTTTTTTAAATATTATGTTACAGTAATGCCATGTCTGCTAACGATGCAGCCTAGCGATAATTTTTCCTTGGATTGCTTTTTAATCTTTCTTTCGACGTTACTTCAAGTGCAGGAAAAGACAGACACATCTCTGGATATTAGCTGCTCACAACATGTATGAAGACCTGGAGGCAAAACTTCAATGAAGCTACTCTGATTTACACCAGATGAGGATTTGGTTTCGGGAGTATTTCTCTGCCAAGAATCATCAAAATATTTCAGTCCACTAAATTTAACAGCATTTGCCATGTGGTTATTTCTCTCTTGAAAGATTCCAAGAGGAAGCAGTTATGTACAAATGTAAAGTTATCTTTCCTAATTTCTCTGAAACACAAGTTATAGCTGAAAATAAGGCACTTAAAGTCTGCAACTTATTTCCTCTTCTTTGAATGATTACTATAAATGTAAGTCTCACTAGATGGTACTCAGATCAGACATTTTAGTATTAAATGGATTTGCAAATATATATGTGTATATAGCTTTAAATGGTTGCTTATAATTACCTCATACAATGAATAAAGTTTGTAACACATAAGCAAAGATACCAAATAATTATTTAATATGATTGTATTTATTACATAATGTTTTCATGTTCCTACCCAAAAATAATTATGCTAAAATAACATTTAAGCTACATCTACACTACCTGCCGGATCGTTGGGTAGTGATCGATCTATCGCATCTAGTGTAGATGCAATAAATCGATCCCCGCTCTGCTGTCGACTCCAGAATGCCACCAGGGCGAGAGGCAGAAGCGGAGTCGACGGGGGAGCGGCAGCCGTTGATCCCGCGCAGCGAGGACACGAAGTAAGTGATTCTAAGTCGATCTAAGATACATTGACTTCAGCTACGCTATTCTCATAGCTGAAGTTGCGTATCTTAGATCGATCTCCCCCCTTTCCCCCCATGTAGACCAAGCCTTAGATTCTTCAACATAGAATTTCATAGTGGGGAAAAAACAATAAAAAGTTACATTAAGTCTTGGATCTAGTTACCTTTCATGTGTTTTTTTCATAATTTTCCTTGCTACTGTTATTAATGATAAAATAAATGACAGTTTGAACAAACGTTTGTGTCCTCAAAAGCCATATGCTCCCCCTGTTTGATCCTACAGTGAAGTTTAAATGCCTAAATTCATTTTGATAGTAAGAGAAAGAAATGTTAACACATGCAGGATCAAGACTTCACCAAAGCATCAAACAGAATATGAAGTGAGGTACTAAGGGAGAAAGTTCTTATTCAAAAAGAAATATCTGCAATAAAAAACTAATTAAACAACAGTACACAAAGTAAGTTGCTACCTTTTGAATTCTCTTCTCCCACCTCCCAAGTTTATTCCACGGTGAATAACCTCTATTAAGTCAATACAAATCAGAAAAATTCAGTCATACCTGAACCCTTTGTACTTATGTACTGCAGTGGTGTCCAAAGAGTTATTGATTTATCTGACATACCATACACAGTGGAAGCCCTAGATAAAATGGACCAAATTTAGATAATTTACAAGGTTCAAATCCATTGAAGTTAGTGGAATTGTGCTCACTTATACCATATCTGAATTTGGCCAATGAATTAAGAGATGATGGGAGATTCAGCCCTGAAGTGCCTGCCACCTGCCTGTTGAAGTGTAAATACCACAAAGGGAGAAGAATTGTTTTAGTACATAGGTATTACTAGTAATGGGATGAAATTTAAGAGAATATGTAGTCTGACTCTCAAGAAAAAGTAACGATAGTGATGTCTATTAGTCTTTGGAACTCTAAAACCAGGGGAAAGATTAGTAAATGTACAATAGGATCACTTTAACATTGGCAGGGAAATGGACTAGATGATCTAAGACAGAGGTGGGCACACTACGGCCCACGGGCCACATCCGGCCTGCGGGACCATCCTGCCCGGCCCCTGAGCTCCCGGCCAGGGAGGCTAGCCCCCAGCCCCTCCCCCGCTCCCCCCCATCCCCTGCAGCCTCAGCGTGCCACGCTGCCAGCGCTCTGGGCTGCCGCTCTTGCCGGGCAGCGCAGCAGCGTGGCTGGCTCCGGCATGGTAAGTGGGCGGGGAGCAAGGGGTCCTGGGGGGGGGCCGTCAGGGGGCAGGGAGCAGGGGGCAGTTGGATGGGGTGGAGGTTTTGGGGGGGGTGGTCAGGGGACAGGGGGTGGTTGGATAGGCGTGGGAGTCCCAAGGGGCCTGTGAGGGGTCGGGGGTGTGGATAGGGGTAGGGGCAGTCAGGGTACAGGGAGAAGGAGAGGTTGGATGGGGGTGGGGTCCTGGGGGGCAGTTAGGGGTGGGGGTCCCAGGAGGGAGGTCAGGGGACAAGGAGTGGGGGGGGGGTTGGATGGGTCAGGGATTCTGAGGGGGGCAGTCAGGGGGCGGGAAGTGGGAGGGGACAGATGGGGGCAGGGGCCAGGCTGTTTGGGGAGGCACAGCCTTCCCTACCCAGCCCTCCATATAGTTTTGCAACTCCGATGTGGCCCTCGGGCCAAAAAGTTTGCCCACCCCTGATCTAAGAGGTAAGATTCTACAGGGTGATGTTTATTGAACCGTAATTTTGATGCATATTTTTAAATAGTGGTGTCTCGTTTTGCACCTGCAGTTTCTGAGACACAACTGCACAGGCACTTTGAAAGTGCAATTTAGGTGACTGATGTAGAGAAACAAGCAGATTTTACATATCTAACCAATCTAAATTATTATTAATATTTATTTGCATTATGATTGTACCTAAGAACCTCAATCAAGGACACGTTGAGCTAGGCTACAAACAAATAACAAAGACAACAGTCACTGCCTCAGAGGACTTGCTCCCTGCCATTTGCAGATGTAAAAAAAAAAAAAGGGAGTACTAACTCAAGGTGAATTGAAAATAATAAAGATTGGCATATATATATATATATATATATATATGTATGTATGTCCTCTCATCAATGCTACTTACGAAAATATTGTCTGAAACAAGATTTTTTAAATTCTGTATCCTCCTCCCCCAGACCATTTCTTCCGTGATGTTACAATCTAAGGTTTATTTCACTATTAGTTACTATGGAAATAACTGTGACGGCACAAACACATGATTTTGGCATTGCTAATGGCCTACTCCTGCACCACTGAGGTCAATGGGAGTTCTGCCATTGGTTTCAACAAGAACAAGAATTAGTCAAGTGACAGATGTGAGTGATTTATTATAAAAATAAAAGCTCTCTCATTGTTTTGTTTTTTAAAAACTCAGTATTAAGCTATGATGGGAAAGCAAGTGTTCAGGAATTTCTTTGTTTTCCACTTTCAGTGGCAATCTTCTCTATGAGATGAACCAACACCAGACCAAAGCATGGGGGGAAGGGGCCCCGCAGGCAGGTAATTGCTGTTTTACACATGGAAAAATTGTATTCCATTTCATCTTGATATCTTTCCACTGGAAGATAGCAACTGAAAGATTTTTATTTTTTTTCCTGAGGGAACAGGTATTTCCCTTTCACACTGAAAAAAATCTCTGCTGGAGAGAGAGCCTTGATAAAGTCAGCATCACTGTTCTTGATAAACCATTCCTATTTTCTCCATTCTGGGGGCAAGAAACCACATTTCTCTGTCGCAAGCTTACAGCTCTTCTAGGGAAGAATGAATCCTATTACCTGGATTTAGAAAGCTAATAAGCAGCTTGCTTCCAAGGATGATCTTATAGTCCCTTCATGTGCATGTAGAGAAACAATATGGCTAAAAAGATGTACTGTATTTTTTAGAAGAGGATGACCCCAATCCCACCCAAAAAAAAGTCTGCATGTTTACTAAAGCCTTTTATCAAGCTATGTTCACTCCAATAGCCATCCAGACACTGTCCAGTATCTTGGTTTTCCACCAGCCATTCCAAATCTAGTAACCCATCATCAGTTAGAGAACGTGTTAGCTCAGAGGGAGAAGGAGACAGCTAATAAGCTGTCCAGGGAGCCTGCAGTCTGCTGTCAGCCAGGAATCTGACTTAAGATATCTCTTTTAAGGCATTCAATTGATGCCAGAAGTCAATGGATTTAAGCTTTTGAGAAAGGTTTGCCTCTGTCATTTATAAAATAATAAAACCAACAGTGGTCTGGTGAAGTAGGGTTCCAAGAAGAGAGGCTAAGGGCACCTAATCCTTCAAAAAAATATTAATGGGCAGGTAAATAGCCAACTATTAGCAGAGTCAGAAAAAACAATTGAGATGATGAGTGACTATTATAGCAATTTCATGTAGAAGAATACAGTGTTGCAGATCCTGAATTTAGAAGGTTTTGCACTATTTCATAGTATAAGGCCAGTAAGGTAGAAAGATTAATTCAAACTTGCTTTGCTTCACTATGCCCTGGTCTACACTAGGACTTTAGGTCAAATTTAGCAGCATTAAATCGATGTAAACCTGCACCCGTCCACACGATGAAGCCCTTTATTTCGACTTAAAGGGCTCTTAAAATCGATTTCCTTACTCCAGCCCTGACAAGTGGATTAGCGCTTAAATCGGCTTTGCTGGCTCGAATTTGGGGTACTGTGGACACAATTTGACGGTATTGGCCTCCGGGAGCTATCCCAGAGTGCTCCATTGTGACCGCTCTGGACAGCACTCTCAACTCAGATGCACTCTCAACTCAGATGGCCAGGTAGACAGGAAAAGAACCGTGAACTTTTGAATCTCATTTCCTGTTTGGCCAGCGTGGCAAGCTGCAGGTGACCATGCAGAGCTCATCAGCAGAGGTGACCATGATGGAGTCCCAGAATCGCAAAAGAGCTCCAGCATGGACTGAACGGGAGGTACGGGATCTGATCGCTGTATGGGGAGAGGAATCCGTGCTATCAGAACTCCATTCCAGTTTTCGAAATGCCAAAACCTTTGTCAAAATCTCCCAGGGCATGAAGGACAGAGGCCATAACAGGGACCCGAAGCAGTGCCGCGTGAAACTGAAGGAGCTGAGGCAAGCCTACCAGAAAATTAGAGAGGCGAACAGCCGCTCCGGGTCAGAGCCCCAAACATGCTGCTTCTATGAGCAGCTGCTTGCCATTTTAGGGGGTTCAGCCACCACTACCCCAGCTGTGTTGTTTGACTCCTTCAACGGAGATGGAGGCAATACGGAAGCAGGTTTTGGGGACAAAGAAGATGATGATGATGATGAGGTTGTAGATAGCTCACAGCAAGCAAGCGGAGAAACCGGTTTTCCCGACAGCCAGGAACTGTTTCTCACCCTGGACCTGGAGCCAGTACCCCCCGAAACCACCCAAGGCTGCCTCCTGGACCCAGCAGGTGGAGAAGGGACCTCCGGTGAGTGTACCTTTTAAAATACTATACATGGTTTAAAAGCAAGCATGTGAAAGGATTACTTTGCCCTGGCATTCGCGGCTCTCCTGGATGTACTCCCAAAGCCTTTGCAAAAGGTTTCTGGGGAGGGCAGCCTTATTGCGTCCTTCATGGTAGGACACTTTACCACTCCAGGCCAGTAACACGTACTCGGGAATCATTGTACAACAAAGCATTGCAGTGTATGTTTGCTGGCTTTCAGACAACATCCGTTCTTTATCTCTCTGTGTTATCCTCAGGAGAGTGAGATATCATTCATGGTCACCTGGTTGAAATAGAGTGCTTTTCTTCAGGGGACACTCAGAGGAGCCCATTCCTGCTGGGCTGTTTGCCTGTGGCTAAACAGAAATGTTCCCCGCTGTTAGCCACAGGGAGGGGGGACGGTTGAGGGGGTAGCCACGCGGTGGGGGGAGGCAAAATGCGACCTTGCAACGAAAGCACATGTGCTATGTATTTAATGTTAACAGCACAGTTTACCCTGAAAGAGTGTAGCCACTGTTTTATAAAATGTGTCTTTTTATATATCGCTGTCCCTTTTTTTTTCTCCACCAGCTGCATGTGTTTCAATGATCACAGGATCTTCTCCTTCCCAGAGGCTAGTGAAGCTTAGAAAGGAAAAAAAAACGCACTCGAGATGAAATGTTCTCCGAGCTCATGCTGTCCTCCCACACTGACAGAGCACAGATGAATGCATAGAGGCAAATAATGTCAGAGTGCAGGAAAGCACAAAATGACCGGGAGGAGAGGTGGTGGGCTGAAGACAGGGCTGAAGCTCAAATGTGGCGGCAGTGTGATGAGAGGAGGCAGGATTCAATGCTGAGGCTGCTGGAGGACCAAACCAGTATGCTACAGTGTATGGTTGAGCTGCAGCAAAGGCAGCTGCAGCACAGACTGCCACTACAGCCCCTGTGTAACCAACCGCCCTCCTCCCCAAGTTCCATAGCCTCCACACCCAGACGCCCAAGAACGCGGTGGGGGGGGGCCACCGGCCAACCAGCCACTCCGCCACAGAGGATTGCCCCAAAAAAAGAAGGTTGGCATTCAATAAATTTTAAAGTTGTAAACTTTTAAAGTGCTGTATGGCATTTTCCTTCCCTCCTCCACCACCCCTCCTGGGCTACCTTGGTAGTCATCCCCCTATTTGTGTGATGAATGAATAAAGAATGCATGAACGTGAAGCAACAATGAGTTTACTGCCTCTGCAAGCGGTGATCGAAGAGAGGAGGGGCGGGTGGTTAGCTTACAGGGAAGTAGAGTGAACCAAGGGGCGGGGGGGTTCATCAAGGAGAAACAAACAGAACTTTCACACCGTAGCCTGGCCAGTCATGAAACTGGTTTTCAAAGCTTCTCTGATGCGTACCGCACCCTCCTGTGCTCTTCTAACCACCCTGGTGTCTGGCTGCGCGTAACCAGCAGCCAGGCGATTTGCCTCAACCTCCCACCCCGCCATAAACGTCTCCCCCTTACTCTCACAGATATTGTGGAGCACACAGCAAGCAGTAATAACAGTGGGAATATTGGTTTCGCTGAGGTCTAAGCAAGTCAGTAAACTGCGCCAGCGCGCCTTTAAACATCCAAATGCACATTCTACCACCATTCTGCACTTGCTCAGCCTGTAGTTGAACAGCTCCTGACTACTGTCCAGGCTGCCTGTGTACGGCTTCATGAGCCATGGCATGAAGGGGTAGGCTGGGTCCCCAAGGATACATATAGGCATTTCAACAACCCCAACAGTTATTTTCTGGTCTGGGAATAAAGTCCCTTCCTGCAGCTTTTGAAACAGACCAGAGTTCCTGAAGATGCGAGCATCATGTACCTTTCCCGGCCATCCCATGTTGATGTTGGTGAAACGTCCCTTGTGATCCACCAGAGCTTGCAGCACTACTGAAAAGTACCCCTTGCGGTTTATGTACTTGGCAGCTTGGTGCTCCGGTGCCAAGATAGGGATATGGGTTCCGTCTATGGCCCCACCACAGTTAGGGAATCCCATTGCAGCAAAGCCATCCACTATGACCTGCGCATTTCCCAGGGTCACTACCCTTGATATCAGCAGATCTTTGATTGCGTGGGCTACTTGCATCACAGCAGCCCCCACAGTAGATTTGCTCACTCCAAATTGATTCCCAACTGACCGGTAGCTGTCTGGCGTTGCAAGCTTCCACAGGGCTATCACCACTCGCTTCTCAACTGTGAGGGCTGCTCTCATCTTGGTATTCATGCGCCTCAGGGCAGGGGAAAGCAAGTCACAAAGTTCCATGAAAGTGCCCTTACGCATGCGAAAGTTTCGCAGCCACTGGGAATCGTCCCAGACCTGCAACACTATGCGGTCCCACCAGTCTGTGCTTGTTTCCCGAGCCCAGAATTGGCATTCCACAGCATGAACCTGCCCCATTAGCACCATGATACATGCATTGGCAGGACCCATGCTTTCAGAGAAATCCGTGTCCATGTCCTGATCACTCATGTGACCGCGCTGACATCGCCTCCTCGCCCGGTATCGCTTTGTCAGGTTCTGGTGCTGCATATACTGCTGGATAATGCGTGTGGTGTTTAATGTGCTCCTAATTGCCAAAGTGAGCTGAGCGGCCTCCATGCTTGCCTTGGTATGGCGTCCGCACAGAAAAAAGGCGCGGAACGATTGTCTGCCGTTGCTCTGAAGGAGGGAGGGGCGACTGACGACACGGCTTACAGGGTTGGCTTCAGGGAGCTAAAATCAACAAAGGGGGTGTCTTTACATCAAGGAGTATTTCAGGCAGGACTTCACGGAGGGTTCCAATAAGAAATGGTGCACCTAAGTTATTGTTCTTATTGGAACAAGGAGGTTAGCCTGGCCTCTGATTGATACATGGCTAGATTTACTTCGCTGCACCTTCTCTGTGAGTGACTGCAGTGTGACCTAGAAGAATGAGTCCCCTAGACGGGGGAGGAGGCAAATGAGTACAAAACAAAACTGGTCTATTTCTTGTTTTGATCCACTCCATCTATCTTTTACATCTTTGGCTGGCAGCAGATGGTGCAGAAGGACTGCATGCCATCCACATCTCATGGCTGCTCAGCAGAAGATGGTGCAGTAGGACTGCTAGCCATCCTCATCTCTTGCGTGCCCGGCAGAAGATGGTACAATACGACTGCTAGCCATCCTCATCTCTTGCCTGCCCGGCAGAAGATGGTACAGTACGACTGCTAGCAATCCGTATCGCCTGCCTGCTCACCATAAGACGGTTCAATAGGACTGACTGCAGGACTAAAGAGAATGACCTGGTCAAGTCACTCCAAATTTAGTCCCTGCGCCCATGTCTGCCCAGGCGCTCCCAGCCGACGTGGCCAGGAGCACCTCGGACAAGACGAGGACGGCTACCAGTCGTATTGCACCATCAGCTGCCACAAGGCAATGGGTTGCTGCTACTGTGTAGCAATGCCGTACCGCTTCTGCCAGCACTCAGGAGACATACGGTGACGGTTACCTGAGCGGGCTCCATGCTTGCCGTGGTATGGCGTCTGCACAGGTAACTCAGGAAAAAAGGCGCGAAACAATTGTCTGCCCTTGCTTTCACGGAGGGAGGGAGGGAAGGGGGGCCTGACGATATGTACCCAGAACCACCCACGACAATGTTTTAGCCCCATCAGGCATTGGGATCTCAACCCAGAATTCCAATGGGCAGCAGAGACTGCGGGAACTGTGGGATAGCTATCCATAGTGCAATGCTCCGGAAGTCGACTCTAGCCTCGGTACTGTGGAAGCACGCCGCCGAGTCAATGCACTTAATGCACTTAGAGCATTTTCTGTGGGGGGACACACACTCGAATATATAAAACCAATTTCTAAAAAAACGACTTCTATAAATTCGACCTTATTCCGTAATGTAGACATACCCTATAAGTTTAAAGTAATTATTTCTGATGACTCCTTAGGAGGCACATGCTTCATACTACCTCTAAGAAAATAAGCACATGCAAACAGAGAGAGAAAAAAAGAAAAAATTATGATGAATGTGAAACTGCTAAAACAGCAAATATTCTCGTTATTATATTTCAATTTGTAGTTCTGAAAAATTACAAGTTGAAATACAAGACATTTTTCCAAATGCATTTTTCCGTATAAATACAGGTAGTAGTATCATGCTAAAGTACTGCAGATGTTCCAAAGTAACATGTTTTTAAAATGAAGCTAAAACAATGTTGTGTGATAACACAATACAGTTTCCAAGTCTTCTTTCCATTTATTTTCAAAGCGGAGCTTTCCTGATTACAAGCGAGGGAATTATATGCTGCACTTACAGGAGTATGAATTCTATCTACCAGCTGTTTTCCCACATCTAAATACTCTGTTTCTGTGATCCTTCAGATGAGTGTTCTATCTGCTTTTCTATGCATTGGAGACTATTACCACTGAAGTTAACTGCAAAACTATTGACTTCTCTGGATCAGGCTCTATGGGGAGTTAAATAACTTCAGCGGTATTAGTCAATATTTTGGAAACATAAATTTCTTCCCCGACGTTCTATGATTTCTGGTGAGGGTTTTCCCCCTGAGAGGTTTGTTTATATCACCCTTTCTGCAAAGAATTCCTTGGTTTGCTTAGACTCATCCTGCAAACCTTTCTCAGGCAAAACACCCACTACTGGGGAAGCACTAATGGATCAGGTGCTTGTTCAGGCTACCATTCACTTCCCTGAAGGAAAAATAACCAGCTGTGGTCCTTCAGGGCCTCAGTGTAAATAACTCAAATTGTCAATTTTTGATTAAACAGATATAGTTATAAAGTTTTAGTCCACAAAGGTAAATCATAAAATTGGGTTTTCTGAGTTATAGCCATGTCACACAATATGCATGTTACACCAAAGCAAGAGTTTTATTTTCCATGTATGTCCCTTCCTGTAAATGATCTCTGAGTATAAACAGCCTGCTGGGATGCAGAGAAAAGGAGGCTTGTTTCTAAGAGGCTTCTGCTCATTCTGCAGATTAAAGAGGGAAATATTTTGCCATGGAAATCTCATGCATAATTGGAACAGGAAAACTGCACTTGGTTTTATGGAGACGCCTTTAAAGAGATTAAGGAGCCTGCTAAACCTTCTCTTCTGCCGCAAATGAATTAGCTACTCAGGAGCAATTAAAGCAGCGTTCAAGCACGGAGATAAAGTTGTGCCCCCCGGTGACCTTCTGCTGGAGGAAGCGACGTTTCGGCTGGCAGGACTCGGGCAAGGAGACAAGCGGCTCGCTGAGTCCCAGTACACCGGCTCCAGGCTCTGCACCCCCAACCACAGCATCCTCCTGTCCAGAACTCCCCTATGCCCCAAATCAGAGCACTGCGAAGCCGCCCAGTGCCAGCGCCCTGTATCCGCACCCCCGGAATCCTCCTACCTCTGCACCCCGAATCGCACCCCCCTCACCCCTACCCTGTGTGCACAACCCCGCACCCCCAGCTCCAAAATATTGTCCACACGCGCCCACCACTCCAACCCGAATCCAATGCTCCAGCCCCAGCCCCATGCTCCCCTCCCCAGCACACCACCTGCCCCAAAGCCAACCCCCTCCCCCGCCGCCCAATCTCGGGCTCTGGATCCCCCCTAAACTGAGCACCCTGCACCGCCGCCCGAGGGCATCTGCCCCTGCCCCAGGCCACCTGCCCCTGCCCAGCTCCCTGCAGCAGACGCTCGGACCGCTGCGCCCCAGACAAACCCCCCAGAGCCGGCGATGCACCTGCTCCGGCCCCGGGGAGCAGAGGCGGCTTTCCGAAGAGTTCTGGCCCCCGCTCGCCCGCAGCCCTGCGCCCACCGAGCCCCAACTTTCCCACCTCCCCGAGGAGGCTGCAACAAGCCCCCCCCCCCCCCCAGCCGCGGGGAGGGAGCTGCTCCCAAGCCCCTTTGCCCCCCGCGCCAGGGGCAGGCAGGAGAGCCCCAGCCCCTTCGCTGCGGGCGGGGGGCGCCGAGGGGGCCCAGCCCCCGGGAGCTGCCGAGGGAAACAAACTCTTGCGGCGTCGGCGGCGGCTGTTCACTTGCTGGAGCCGCGATTTAAACAGGCCAGACGGAGGCTCCGGCTCGCCCCATCCCCATGCTCCGAGCGCCCGCTCAGCCCGGCGCCCCTTTCCCGGCGGGGGAGCGGGGGGTTGCTTACCGTAGGGAGAGGCGGAGGCTCCCCCCTTCCTGGCCATCTTCGCCCGCTGCCCTCCGCGCCTCTTCCCGGCTCCTCAGCGCGCTCTTTGTTGCTGCGATGGCATCGGAGGCAGCGGCGGCCGGGCAGCCTGGCGCTGGGCTCCGCTCTGCTGCCGCCGCCGCCGCTCGTGTCCCAGCTCCTGCGCCCAACGCTGACCCCTCTGGTCCCGTCTGGGCGCCAAGCAGCCACTGCGCCGAATCCGCGGGGGCGGCGTCTCGGCAGCGGCAGGCAGGCGCAAGGGAGCCGGGGGAGCTGTGTGTGCTCCGAGGGAGCCAACCCGGGCTGGCCTTCCAAAGGCGGGGGGGGGGGGGGGGGCTGCGTGTGACACCTCCTGCAGCGCGCGGACCTCCACTCCGCGCGCAGCGCCCCCCCCCCCAATGCAGCAGCACCGCGCAGGGGGCCCGGGGAGCGCCGCACGCCCCCCCCCCCCCCGCAAAAAGCAGCCTCCCTAACTTCTACCGCAGCCTGGCTCCTGCTGCCACCAGAACTTTGGCAACTCCTGAGCAGGGCTGCGGGGCCTTCCCTCGGGGGAGCGAGGACAGGAAGGTAGCGGCGTAACTTGAACGCACCTTGTAGGGCGCGGGAGGTTGCACTAGCAGGATGGAAGTTACAAAAAGCCCATCGGGCTTCTCGGGTGGAGGCTGGAAGCTGAGCTGCTGATCGGGGTGAAGCGGTTCGGCTGAGGACAGCAAGGAGCGGTGTCCCCGTCGGAAGAGCGCCTCTGGGAAAGATTTGCGAGCTGTGTGGTGTCCACAGGGCCAGACTGTTTCTTCAGACCTTTTGCCACGCATAGAAACTATGCCGAACTCACCAGCAGTTTGTTGCTTGAGCCTTTGGCAAGTGGCCCTTGGAAAGTTTCCTCTCCAGTTTTCAGAGTAGCAGCCGTGTTAGTGTGTATTCGCAAAAAGAAAAGGAGGACTTGTGGCACCTTAGAGACTAACAAATTTATTTGAGCCTAAGCTTTCTTGAGCTACAGTGTACTTCATTGGATGCATCCAGATTGTTATGCCATGATGGAGCTGTCCTTTCCCCTCATGCTGATGCGTGTCTGGGAAGGCCAGGTTGTGTCTTACCACAAGTCGGACAGCTGTGTCTGGAGAGGTAGAAGGAGCATGAACAGATATTCAACAGATATTATTTTATTTTTAATTCTCACCTATGTCACCTTTGTCCGGCTTGTCCTTGTCCGTCCCTGCACAAATGGAAGTCGATGCCACACCATTCTACTTTGTTGCAGGCACGTTCTTTCAATTTCTGGCCAGAGTTTTGTCATGGGATTGGCCCAGCGCGTTTTTGGTCTGCCCGGCGGTCACTGGGAATCCAGTCACTGTTGCGGGTTGTCCACCTATTGTCTTGCCTGCGGACTACATGACCCGCCCATCTTCGCTTTGCATTGTATATTGCCTGCACTACATCAGTCATCTCTGTACACGTTCTGATCTCCTCATTCAGTATATGATCACAGAGCGATGTCTTACACATTCTCCTTTCCATTGCTCTCTGGGTGACAGCAAGTTTTTCTTCCTCCGCTTTCGTTACTGACCAGCTTTCTGCTCTGTATATCATTGCTGACAGAACCATGGAGTTAAACAGTTCTTTTCTTTTCTTCATGGACAGTTCATCATCCATTAGAGACGCCTTTATTTTGTTGAAACTTGCCCACCCCACCTTTTACCTCCTACTGCATTCCCCTTCGAATGAGTTGTCTCTGCTCAGCTGCTCACTCAGATAAATGTATTTGTTGGCCGCCTTGATTTCTTTCCCATTTACAGTGATGATTCCTTCTACACAATGCTTATTCCACATCCACTTCGTCTTCAACATGTTCACTTCCAACCTGATATCATGCAAAAGTGCAGTTGCTGCAATTTGTTCTCCAGTCTGATGTGTCCTTTAATTCTGCTTCCCCCCAATTAAAAAGGTTGTCTATGTGTCCGTTACAAGTAAACTGAGCAAGGCTAGTCTGAATATCAGTGAGACAGTAAACATGGAGCCCTATACCATTTATAAAGTCACTTTTCAGAGCGTAACCACCTTTAATGGTAAGAAAATGGAAAAGTTAGAGAAGGGCTGAATTCCTGCTCCAAAAATCTGAATTTAGTTTAGGCCTAGGGCAGGTTTATCTGGCAATGTGAAGAACTTTTCTCTCAAAAGAGAGAGGCCCAGAACGTGGACAGGGCCAGATTAACACAGGGGCTTTAGGGACTGCAGCCAGGGGCCTCAGACTAAGGGGAGCCCCTGCAAAAATGAATTTGTAATTATATACAATTCAGTGGTCACCACCCCGCCGATCGCAATCAACTGGTCGATCCTGGAGTCTCTGCCAGTCGATCGCGGTCTCCGTGCCGCTAAAAGTCCAGCGGTACAGCAGGACTCAGGCAGGCTGCCTACATGCCATGGCCCCATGCCGCTCCCAGAAGCAGCCAGCTGCTGGCATGTGTCTGTGACCCCTGGCAAGGGGGAAAGGTGGCTCCTTGTGCTGCCCCCGCCCCCAGCACTGTCCCCGCAGCTCCCATTGGCCTGGAACCAGCCAATGGTAGCTGCTGGGGTGGTGCCTGTGGGTGCACGCAGTGCACAGAGACACGCTGTCCCCCTTTCTCCCAGGAGCGCACAGAGACATGCCAGCAGCCAACCACTTCCGGGAGCAGCATGGGGCTATGGCAGACAGGCAGCCTGCCTGAGCCCTGCTGCAATGCCATCTGGGAGCTAGCTGTGGTAAGCGCCTTCTGGATGGAGCCTGCACCTCACAGCCCCTCCTGCACCCCAACACCCTGCCCCAGGTCAGAATCCCCTTCTGCACCAAACTCCATCCCAGAGCCCGCACCCCTCACCCTCTCCTGCACCCCAACCCTCTACCCCAGCCTGGAGCCCCCTCCTGCACCCAAACTCCTTCCCAGAAGCTCATATAACAGTTGTTCTAAGATAAGAAGTCGGCTATTTTGAATTAACTTTACTATATTCTACATGTTTTAAGACTGAAATGTAACCACACAATGGCTTTATGTTAATTAAGAGGCAAGTTGAGTATAGCGTTAATAGCTTCGATGCCATAATTGTGATCATTTTGTTTTAAATTAGGAAAAATACTTGTATACAGGGGCCCCACAAAATCTAGTAGCCCCAGGCCCACAGGAGAGTTAATCCGGCCCTGAACATGGGGTTGGGGGTGAGAGGGGAGGTATGCCTTCCTCCTGCCTCAGTTAGTAAGGATTGATACCCCTATGTGTTGGGATAAGATGTTCGCTCAGAGCAGTGGTTCTCAACCAGTGGCCCATGGGCTGTTTGCAGCCGAATTAGCATACAGCTGCAGCCCATGTGACATCCTCAGGGCCATAGACATAGTATATATATTGTGTGGATGCAGCCAATATAACACATAAAGAGCTGCATACACAGCCCACAATGGTAAATAAGTTAAGAACCACTGCCTCAAAGTGACCCCATTTCATCAAAGTATGTAAACATGTCCTTAGTTTTGGGTACATGCACCAGTGCTTTGCTGAATCAGAGAGTGCTTGTCTTCAGTGCAAAGTTAACTCAAGTTCTTACTTGAGTGTTGCCCCTAACCTAAGTCCCAACCACACTCAGAAAACTCTCGCTCCAGTATAGTAGTGGTTTACACCTGAGCTGGGTGGGTATGTGTAAGTGTATGTGTACACTGCAGCTGGGAGCAGCCTCCCAGTTGGGTAGACAGATTGGCACTAGCTCTGCTGAAGCAAAGACACTAAAAATAGCCATGTAGAAGTTGAGACTCAGACAGCGCTCAGGCTAGCCTGAGTTCAGCCCAGGAGATCAGGGGGCCTTGAAAGCAGGAACTGCAGTCCTAGCTGCAACCTCTACACTTCTATTTATAGAAGCTGGAGCCAAATTGGCTTGAGTCTGTCTGCATAGGCTAGGAGGCTCGCTCCCAGTGGCAATGTTGACATAAAACCCCGGTGCCGCTAACACTCACACGGCAAACACAATCATTCTTTAGCAGGGATGCAGGCAGATCACATATAGCAGGCACCTAGTAAGTAACTCTCAATGACATGACTGCCCTGACAGTACCTGCTGAACTAGTGACTACAACTTACATTTGTTGAGAGCCCGGCCAGCTACCATAACTCTCTCTTTCTTCATATCTGTTTCTTGTTTTGATTTCTTTCCAGGTTTCTCCTTCTCTTTTTTTCTAAATTAATAGACAGTGTAAAGGGATGGAGAATAGTTCCTGCAGTTGTAAGATTGAGTGTAGGGGTATATAGGCTCTCAGCCTTATTGCATATGAGGTTTAAATAAAGGGATAGAGATATTTACCAGCTAAACAGAAGGCTCCATTTCATCCAAGAGTCTTGCTCCAGGAAGAGTTTGATGATTAAAGGGCAAATCCTGACGCACCTCACTACCAGAGGTCCCCCTGAGAGCAAAACTATCCACAGTGCAAAGGGATGGGCTGTATATGGGAGAAGGTGGAAGGGAAGGTGTATATGTGGGGGAAGGTTCTATATAACCCAGGATATGGCAAAATGATCCTCTGGCTCTCTCCACACTGCAGTGTGGGAGCATTGGGTCTATGAAGAGGTAAATTAACCAGTGAGCTAAGTAGTCTCCATGAAGCAGCTCCACCCTACTTCACAGAATATGGGGGGAAGATTCCTTTCCCTGTTCCCCTCGTGGATACTCCTTACTCAGACTGGTCATGGGATTTGACTCTCAGGGAGGGCTACAGCCAGAAGTAATGGAATTTACAGAACCGGTTCTGCAGAACAGCACTACCTCTGGGGCATCAGTGTGACCCAAAGCAATGTCTAGCTGGAGGAAAAGAATGAAACCGAAATCTGACACCTATGGATGTCAGTCAGCATAATTACCAGAACCAGGCATCTCTCTGTAGTTTAATCTCTCAAGTCCGTCCTGACAAAACACAGCCATGCACACTAGGCATTCTTTTGGTTAGGGTTGTTTGGTTGTTTATTTAATAAACTGCCAATTTTTAACTATTATGATTGGGTTCCTATGATTTTCTCAAAAGAGTAAACCAGGAGCATCATTTGTAGTATTAAAACAAGTTTAACTTATGTGTAACCCTTCTGCCCGTCAGAGTTGGCAGCAACAAGGGCCGGGTTCAATATCTAGGGGATCCATTCCAATAACACAATGCAAACCGGCTCGAGCCCCCACCCAGTGACCTGGAACAAATATATAACACCCCCGCTGGGCGCCTCCAAGAGGCAATACTTCCCCTCTCGCAAGCACATAGTCTGAGTGTAGCAAAAAGCCTTTTAATAACAGAGAGAAACAATGTGGCATTATGTTGGGGAAACACCACCAACAGGATTCATAACACAACCCATGAGCAAAAAAACCCACCCCAAGCAAATTGGGGCATGCCCCCTTCCCTTTGGTTCTTGAGTCCAGCAACCCCAAATCACCCAAAGTCCCAAAAGACCAATGACCCAAAAGTCTCTGTCCCTGGTCAGGGCAGCCCCAGAGTTTGAAAGTTTATCTGCGGAGCTTTACCTCCCAACCTGGGTGGAGATGGGACGGGGGTAAGAGGCACCTTACATGATCTGAAGCTGACCGCCCCACAGCTCCATAGGCCTTCGCTTCGCTCCGCCAGCCGCCCCACAAACTCCTCCACCAGCCGGTCCACAAACTGCTCCGCGTCCCACCAGCAGCTCCCACAGTCCTACGAACTACTCCACCAGCCTGTCCACAAGGCACTCCAGCCCTCCTGCTAACTGCTCCACAATATATCTTCAGGCTCCTCCACTACTTAACACAATGCTCAATGATTTCAGCTCTTAGTCAGTTCAGCTCTTTGGTGAACTCAGCTTGCAGTAGGGGAGCCTCAGTGCTGGTGCACCATTAGCCCAAAGTGAGCTCAGCAGCCTGTAACTAGACTCCTAATGGAATCAAAATTAGCTCTGATATTCCACAGTGGAGAGAGGAGGAAGTGCAATTAGCATGTAAGGCCCTCACCAAGGGGCCCAGGCCACCAAGTATTAATACTTGTCCCCAGCCTCCCTCAGTTCACAGAGTTTTAAAACCCATGACCCTTGCCTAGCGAGTGCTACTTAGTTGATGGTGAGTCCCTCCATCATAACAAAAGGCCAAGTACAGTTCCAAGCACAGTTCCCATAATCAGGGTAATAACAATTTATTCTTCCTGCCCCAATAACAGAGACACTGAGGATCCCACAGCAGCCAAAGTGACCATTTGGGCAGCTATGGCCTCATTCTAGGTGGAGTGGGTGTGCCTATGCAAATGAGATCAGCCCCTGAAGTTCTTTTCCACAACTTGCCACACCTCACCACCAGATGTCAGGATGGAGCTCATCCTGACACTGCTTACATCTGTGTTGTGTCAACCTGGCCCAATCACTTCAGCTGGGATTGTCAAAGGAACCTAAGGGATTCTGGCACTCAACTACCATATCAAGTCATTGAAAATCACAGCCTTCACCTTTTTGTCTCTGTCTTCCTTTGCACTCATTGTCTGTCATATATAGATATACACACTCGTTTTAGGACAATGCTTGTTTCTATGTGTTTTTACAGCACCTAGCTCTATGGGGCTTTAATCTCTGCAGAGGTCTCTAGGTACTACTGTCAGACAATTAAAAACAATAATCATCAGCGTCAGTATCAGCATAATCAGCATCTCATTCTTCCCCGAAAAGATGGGCACAACTCCTCTCTACTACTAAGGGAATTGCACCCAGGTATCTGAGGGGAGAATGTGCTTCAAAGTGTAAATTGCATACAGTCCTTTGCTGCAGCTGCTAAAAATAACCTTATGTGACATGAGGTTCACTATATAATTATTCTTAAAACTGCATTTTAAGCTTACATCCATTTATACTTTGCTGTTCAGTATGTAGCTTTTATTTATCATCAGATGACAATATTTCTATTGCTTTAACTATTTAAAATTACTGACAATGTCAGTACAAACATTTATTAAAAATCCAGACAGCAGTCTCTTACCACAGCATCCTTTACTGTTGATTTGCGATTTAAATTTTATATTAATTTGAATTTACACATTACAAGTATTTAAATAATGACTTCTGTGGCAGGATAGGACAAACCGCAAGTTAGTCTTATTGATGTACAGTAAAAATGGAAGCTGCCTTGGTTTTTCTATAATTCAATGCAGATCATTCAGCCTTCCAGAGATTCCAAAACTGATCTACAAAACTACCACTTCAAATACAATCTTGGATACTAATGACCAAAAATCATTACTATCTGATCACTATTCTGTAGTCCATGTGAAATGAGTTTAGTGGACTGAGTTCAGTTCTCTGTGAACAAGGATCCATGCTGAACAATCAACACTACAATGGCAATAATCTTCCCCCATGTTGATAGTGGATATTGAACTCCCCTCTCACCCCAGTGACACTTTAGAGCAGGGTTGAGGTACATTGGTGAGACAGTTTAGAGAAGCTTGCTCTGCTACAATTCTATGGCAGAGATGACTTCAGACTCCAAAACTACAACTTCACACTTTTATGAACACTAGTTCACACAGTATTTTTAACTGTATAATTTAAGAAAACCATCTTCCACTTCAAATAATCCCACACAGTGCCTCCCTTTCCTCAGATGTAACTCCCCCCCCAAGCAACTCTTTGTTTCAGCACGATTTTGTTGTCTCATTCTTAAATCAGGTCATTAAAAAAAAGTTTTAACAACAGTTTAGAAATAAATTTAATGTTTATTCAGCTTGATGCAAAATTAAGAAATGTCTCAGTTCTGCAGTACAAAAAGACTGACCACTGAAAACATATACATGTACATAAATATGCTCTCTCTTTCACTGTACACAATATTTTTCACATTACTCAAAACATTTAAGTGGTAAAACCCAGGATGTTTTCAACAAAGAGTTCCTTTCAAAGGTACTTAGTGGTTATGAATATTGAAGTTATAAGTAGTTTTACCCTACCCACACAGCAGCTCTAACCATAAAATACTTTTTATTAAGTTACTGTTCCAGCTTCTGAGCTACTCTAAATGTTAAATATTTTTGACAAGTAGATGCTTTCATTGCAACTAGGAAGCTCTGTTAAATATTTAAAATATGGCTCTCCCAGGCAGAAAGGGAAAAAGAGCAGCATGTCTGAAAGTTTTTTTCAGATGCTAAAATACTCAATGCAGTAAATATTATCTAGGTTGGATTAGTATCACTGGTGCTTTCCAAACCCAGTGGGAAGCTGTGTCCCTGCCCCCAATGGCTATTTTGTTTTGTTTGGGGGTCTTACGTCTTTAACCTGCCTATATTTCACTCACAGAGCAAATTAAAGTCATGGTTGTCCAACTAAACTGTTTCTAAAAAAATTCTTCAGAAGATGGGTTTGAATCTACCATTCACATAACATAGAGGAGAATACATAATATTTTAAAACAAATTAGGAAGGGATAGTCTTATCACTGAAGCATGAGGCATAAGTACTCTTCCTGGATCTGCCATTGACATCCTGTATTAGCTTGGGCAAATCACTTAAGCCAAAATCACTACTTACTTGAGGTTAAATTCCTTAAATTGTGTAAAGTGTTTTGAGATCCTCAGTAGGCAGATGCTAAAGGAGTGCAAGGTACCATTATGTGTGCCATTAAAAGTCTGAGATTTGTGGCTTGAACCTGCATTTTTGTATGTCCAAAATTCCCAGTGAAGAGTCAATGGAAGTTTTGAGTGTGCCAGGAATGCAGGATGAGTCTCTTTAATTGTACAGATTTTTCCATAAATCCAATATGAATGTTTTAAATTGGTCTCCATTACTATCCATTATTCTCAAATGTGTGTGTTAGATATTAAAATAAACATACCTCAGTGTTTTTTTCTGAAGTTAAGGAAAGAAATTAAACAATGTGTGTAGGCAAACGCAGTGTCCTATCTAAAAAACTCCAAGACTGAACAAATGTGGCTTTGTAATAACAATGAGGCACAAACATCGGTCCTCACTGAAGTTTTGAAACAAAGCAATGTTTGAGTTATCCAAGCACAAAACAAAACAAAGATCTGAAAATGTTTATAACTAAACAGTGTATACTTTTCACATGAAGAAAAAAGCCATGTAGGCTTTTTTCCTAAACTTTCCAAAATACATATATCACTTTCGAACTGTTATCCAGTTAAAGAAAATACTGTTTTTGATAAAGTTGCAAGAGTTTGAAAACAGCCACTTAGAATAAAGATTCTATCTCAGCCTTATCTATAGTCACTACTGTGATAGTACATTCAATGATTAATATATTTTAAAAAATCAGTAATTTTATTAAAGGGAAACTGCCATACTTGTTAGGTTGCCCTATTCTGAAGTTATCCTGGTCTGTCGGTTTTGACTTCAGGATACCAATGCTAAAAATTTTATTTATTTATTTTGCATTAGAGCCTCACTCATCTGCACTACATGACCACACAGGAAAACCAGATGACTCTCCTCCTTCTAATAAAAATTTCATAACTGATGCTGTAGTGAGGTCTGATATTGCTAAGACTTAATTAAATAAAAAATATACTGCAGTACATTTACTAGCAATAATAAGAATAATAAAAATACTTAGCACCTCTATAACATCTTATGAAATATTAAAATACATAATTAGACCTATACTGCAACTGTCAAAATAAATGAACTGAGTATAATTTGCAATGCATTATCCTTATTTTTTATTGTGTTTACTTGCTAATTTACACAATTCAGCAATAATCCATGGGTATCCTGATCATTAGTATGAAATAGGATGTTCTATTGTATTAAAGAACTGGGCTAAGCAATATATAATCTATACTGCAGAAAAAAAAATCTCACAGGAGGAATAAGTAAAATTACTGCAGGCTTATTAGCAAAGGGGTAGCCTGGATGCTCAGGCAGAGGAAAGAGAGAGAGAGATTGTCTTTTTCTCTCCTGTGATGATTCTGGTAGGATCCCAATTGGAAGTGCCTCAACCCTGCCTTACAGAGATGTAGAAAATTCTTTGCATGTTCACTTCTCATGTGAACTCTTATGTTCATGGTATGCATACTAAGAAGTTGGATAAAAATATAAAATAATCTTACTGCAAGGTTGCAATGTAACACTACTTTGACGCCTATAACCCAGAACAATAATACCGAGTAACCAAAAACAGAGAGAAACAAAGCAGGCTGCTCCCTAAGGCAGTGAGGTGTAACTCACCCTAGCTTGTTCTAGAGACTAGCTCATTCCAGGTTGACTCTGATTGCAGAATCAGGAAACACCACTGCTTTTAAAGTGATAGCTTGCAATTCCAACACAGTCCTCAATACACCACACAAACAAATTGAGCCTGTTCCTGGGGGCCTCAACGTTTGAGTGCCTCAGGGTCTTGATAAGGCATTGGAGAAGTCTGACATGGAACACACCACACTGCCACTGACTAGGAGACATGAAAAATAGCAGTGGGGAAGCAATTATTTGCGGGTGTGGAGGGTTAGTGTCCCAGCTTTGAGTTGCCTTTGCCTGCTGCTGCTGCTCCTGACTGGGGACTTCTTCTAATCTCCCTCCCAGCTATTGCTGATGCCTCCTATTCACAGAATCATAGAAATGTAGGACTGGAAAGGATCTCCAGAAGTAATGAAGTTTACCCCATCCTGAGGCAGGATCAAGTAAACCTAGACCTGTGGGTCTCAAACTTTTTTACTGGCGACACCTTTCACATCACAAGCCTCTGAGTGTGACCCCTCCCTAATAAATTAAACACACTTTTTAATATATCTAACACCATTATAAATGCTGGAGGCAAGCGGAGTTTGGGGTGGAGGTCAACAGCTCACGACCCCTCATGTAATGACCTCGCGACCCCCTGATCAGTCCCGACCTAGACCATCCTGACAGGTGTTTGTTCAATCTGCTCTTAAAAATCTCCAGTGATGGGGTTTCTATCACCTCCCTTGGAAGCCTGTTCCAGAGCTTAACTCCCCTTATAGTTAGAAAGGTTTTCCTAATATGTAACCTAAATCTCCATTGCTGCAGATTAAGCCTACTACTTCTTGTTACCTTCAGTGAACATGGAGAACAATAGGTCACTGTCCTCTTTATAACAGCCCTTAATATATTTGAAGACTAACAGGTTCCCCCCTCAAACTTCTTTTCTCAAGACTAAATATGCCTGTGTTTTTTTAACATTTCCTCATAGATAAAGTTTTCTAAACTTTTTATCATTTTTGTTGCTCTCCTCTGTACTCTCTCCAGTTTGTCCATGTCTTTCCTAAGCGTGGTGCCCAGGATTTTCACAGTATTCTAACAGAGTGCAGACTGTGCTGGATAATTACTTCCCGTGTCTTACATTCAACATTCCTGTTAATATACCCCAGAATGAGAAAAGTCTTTTTCAGAGCTTCATCACATCATTGACTCATACTCAATTTGTGATCCACTAGAACTCCCAGATCCTTTTCAGCAGCACTATCACCTGGCCAGCATCCTGGTGTCCCTGTCTCCACTTCTATCCCTCCAGCCAGTCTGTCCCTATTCCCACTCTACTCACACTCAGCCAGCTTGTCTTTCTTCTCCAGCAGGACTGTCCCTGCCCAAGCCAGATCTTGTCTCTGTACTTCCTCTCTCCACTGGCCAGTCTGTCCCTGCCTCCACTTGCATCCTCCTCAACAAACGTACCCTTGCACAAGAGGACTGAGAAGTAAAAAGTACTGTAGGCTCACTAGCAAAGGTGAAGCCAAGATACTGAGGCCGAGGAAGAGAAATGAAGGATTGAAGTGAAGGAGTGAAACAAGATCCCTGCCTAACAGGGTTAATTTTTTTTCTATTTCACACAGATAAGATCAAAAAACAAAAAACAAACCAACAATGCTGTAACATGGTAGGGTAACAACCATGTTTAAAACATTTTTATCTTTGTAGCACATATAACACCTTAGTTAGATGTTACTGTTTGCACAGGATTTTAAAACAATTGTTTTAGTTCAGTTTAGTTCATAAACCGGATGTTGTAGATGTTGAATGTCATAGAAAACAGTCATTGGTCTACAGGGGTTTTGGACCATGCTTTCCAAATTTATTGAAATATTAAATCTCTGCTGTAGAATTTTATAGAATGACTTAAAACCTAATGGAAGGATAGCCTTTTCTATTCAAATCTACAGATATTTTAAAGTAATGTCTATTGAACCCAATTATATTTCTATAGAATTCAGCTGGTTTAATCCCCATTAAATTCTACGGGATTTGTCTATAAGGGAAAACACAAACATACCATTTTACTTTAATAATTATAAGTATGGAGGACATGGTGAATGATAACAGGAGAGGACCCTTGCTGGATAGGTCCATAGGAGACCCTGAGGCCATGTCTACACTACAAAATTATGTCAACCTAATTTACATCACCATACAGCCACCACAGTTATTAAATCGTTTGTGTGCGCGAACACTTGGCTCTGTGTGTCGGCGGTGCACATCCTCACTAGTAACACTTGTACCAATTGGATTGTCAGTGTGGGGTATTCTGAGATGGCACCTGAAAGCCAGTAAGAGTCGATGTAAGCAACACTGTGTCTACACTGACACTGTGTTGACCTAATTATATCAACCATGTCTCTATCCCGCTCTGAGAGGTGGTGTTGCTAAATTGGAGTAGAGAGGCACTTATGTTAGTGGGAGCCAAATTTAATGGAAGACTCTTCCACAGCTATGTTGACACAAGACAGCTTACTTCGACCTAACCATGTAGTGTAGACTAGGCCTGAGTGCTTAAACCAACTCAATGTGGATATTACACAATGGTGTAGAACCCGTAACAGGCTGTAGATATCTTTTCTTTAGAGTTATTTCTTTACAGCTCTCTCATTTCTGCTTTATGTAATGTTAAGATTGTGACTGTCAGTAAGAACATCTGCTTATTTTTAATCGGCATGACAAAATATTTTTATCAGCCTGTCCCCACATTGAAACTCAAAGATGTGGACAAACTATTGTTGTGTCAAACCAGAAGTAAATATAAGATTTTTTAAAAGTGTGCAAGATGCAGGGCTAGATTATGAAAACTGGGACTGTCCTACCACTTTTTGAAAAACTTTTCTTTCTACTTCTACAACAGCTTTCTACAGTTTCATTTGAGCCATGCTCAGTCAAGGAAGGGTGCTACATCAAAGGGACTTTACTGATATAGAAAATGTCCCAATGTAAGACATGCACAGCATGAGTACAATTCACAGTTTTGCCACAGACTTCTGTGTCATCTTGAGAAAGTTACTTAGGGTGGGATTCACAAAAGTATTTAGGCACCTAACTTCCTATTGGTTTCAATTGAAATTAGGTGCCTAAATGTCTTTGTGAATCCCATCTTTATAGCCAGATTCTGATACCTTTACTACTGTTGATTAGCACCTTACTCCATGAATAGTCACAGCTGGACTATACATGGAGTAAGGTGCTATTCAGTAGGAATAAGGCTATCAAAATCAGCCATTAATTTTTCTGTGACTCAGTACCAAAACTGTAAAATGCGGATACTAATAATTCCCTATATCACAGTGGTGTTGTGAGGATAAATGCGCTCAGAGGTGTTCATGTATTACAATGATAAATATCTAGATAAATAGGTGATAGATGGATAGAAAGGTGGACTGCTCAATAAACTAAGTACCAATAGTTAAATTGTCTCAGTAGATGCAGTAATATACTGACTGATGAGTTTCTTCACCTAGATATCTCCCCTGAAGATGGCCTATGGGATACCATTCTATTTAGGATTTAGCCCTTCCAAGAGAACACTGAAACTTGGAATCCTTTTATTTGCGACCTAGATAGTATGGTGATTAGCACATTAGAAATATATAGTCAGCAGACACCAAAATCTGGAGGATTTACTTAAACAAGACATAGTCCTATCTTGTGGCCAGACCTTTTATTGAACTATGTTTCTTGTAAGAACAGAAACATGTCGTGATAAACGAGTTAAAACCAGCTGTCTGTCTATTTAATCAAGTGTCTCCACCTGGAAAAATGCCTCTATCAAAAGTAAAGAGACAAGGTGGGTGAGGTATATCTTTTATTGGACTAACTTCTGTTAGTGAGAGACAAGTTTCCTGAAAAAGAGCTCTGTGTGGCTTGAAAGCTTGTTTCTCTCACCAACAGAAGTTGGTCCAATAAAAGAAATTACCTCACCCACCTTGTCTCTCTAATATCCTGGGACCAACATGGCAACAACTATACTGCATCTATCAAAAGTAGTTATAGGATACTAGTTAATGAGATTATGGACCTGATTCTGATTCCAATTATATTGGTGCAAGTCAGGGGTGACCTCAATGAAGTCAAAGGAGTTACACTCATGTAAAGCCTTTGTGAGATCAGAATCAGCCTCTGTTTGTCAGTCATTATGTACATATTCCAAGAAATAACACAAAAAAGATTCCAGTATGAAGGAAACACCAAAAGAGTAATCTGATATGTGGGGCCATACAAAGCTATTACATAAAATTGCCCTTTTTTAAATTACTGACAGTCATGGCTTATCAAACTCATCAAAGCAATCACGGAGTTTTAAAATATCTGTCCGTTAAAATTACACTGTATGTAAACTGCTCTATAGCATATATGTCTTCAGTTCAGCAAGCTGCTTTAAAATGAGGATTCTATCAAACATTTATACAAAAACATGGAGGAAACAGGTTATTTGGTACATTATTTTTAGATTTGGCCATTTATACAGCAATTGAATTCACCATGCATATTTCTTTTGAAAGTGGTTAGTGAGCATTTTTATTCAAATCCCCAAAAACCTTTCTTGGGAATCCAGAAATTATGTATGTATTGTAGGTAATTACAGGATGATATGATGTCTGTGGGCCGTTTGTCCTAATATATAGCTCAAAGGTAGGTAGGTATCCTTACAAAATCTTTTTATCTATAGAGCATCCACCACTTTCGTATTGAATGCCCCATATTTACTGGGAAATTTATGTGAAATTAACATCAATTTAAAATACGCTATCAGAAACCACTCAGAGCAGCAATATGCATTAAGCCCGGCCTTTTATGTTTGCATACAATTAATAAACATAATTATCTGGAAGTCAACTGCATAGGTGCTGGAACTAGGGGTGTTGGGGGTGCTGCCACTGCATTACCTGGCTTGAAGTGGATTCCATTATATGTAGGGTTTACAGTTTGGTTCAGTGGCTCTCAGCACCCCCACAATAAAAATTGTTCCAGCACCCCTGGACAACTGCGCCCAAGTAGTATCTTCACATTATTTTTGTTGTGTAATGAGCAAAAAAGACACAACACTAATAATAACTGTCCTTTATACCTGTAACACAATTCAGCAAATTTAGCCATTTTTCCTGTTCTTAATTCATCTACCAAACCAAAGTTCCTATCGACGTCTTCATTTCTAACTAGCATATAATTAAATGGCAAAAAACATTAACACAGTGTTAAGGTTGCCTGCTGATAGCTTGTTCCCTTTCAGCATGTGGAGTTCACAAAATTCAGCCTTCTGAAAACCAAATAATACAGAATGCCCCTGCAACCTTAAGTCTGCTTCCTAGGAGCTGGCAATAGCCACTGGGAATTATCTTCATGCACTGCAGCTGCATTCACTGTTACATGTAATTGTCTTAAATGGCAGAGGAATAAACTAGAGAAGCTTGGGAGAGCTGTGACTGTGATATGAGGAGATCTGGGTCTGAGTCCTCCCATGAGTGTTATCAAAGGAAAGAGGTTCCAGTCTGAATCATTTCAATATAGAATTGTGTAGGATGTGTCAGTATCAGGACACTAGGGTCTTCTTCCCACAGGGATTGCCACTGGTGAGATATGAGAGCAGTCTGTAGATTTAATTACGGATAGGGAAAGAACAGATTTAGGTGATATCATGTGAGCAAATGTGAAGTGGTGATAGAAGGGTATAAAATGGTTCTTAAATTTTACAAGTTTGGTATTCTGTTGGGGGGCAGGTTCAGTGGTGGAGCACAGGACAAGTACAGGTAGTGCCTGTCCATTACAGTGAAAAGGCAGAGTGGGAACGTGTGTGACATTGCTCATCCAGAGCAGAGTTAAGGATGTACATAACTGTATTTTTAATTTACCTTAATTTCCTAGTTTTCAGATGTTTGAGTTTTTGCCCTTTAATTTTCTATTTTTTTTTAAACAGAAAGAGAAATGTTGGTAGGAGTGCTCATTTAGACAGTTGTAGTCCTCACGTAGGCCTGCAGCTGATGCACAACTGTGGCCAGATAGCAGTCAAAAGACCTAGTTTTTATATAGTGCTTTTCAGCAATAGATCTCAAAGACCTTTACGTCATTATCCCCATTTTACAGATAGGAAACTGAGGCACAGAGAAGTGACGTGATCTGCCCACGGTCACCCACCAGGCCAGTGGCAAGACTAGGAATAGTTCTAGTCCAGTGTTTTTTCCACTTGGCCACTCAGTTGCTATATATGTCCTCTGTGCTCCTTGCTGCTCCTGTACGTTTTGTTATAGCAGAATGAGGATAATGGTGCTGCTTTGAAATGTTTGCAATGCATAAAAAGAAAAGGAGTACTTGTGGCACCTTAGAGACTAATCAATTTATTTGAGCTTATGCTCAAATAAATTGGTTAGTCTCTAAGGTGCCACAAGTACTCCTTTTCTTTTTGCGAATACAGACTAACACGGCTGTTACTCTGAAACCTGCAATGCATAGTTACTCACAGGGCCAATGAGAGAATCTCATCAATCTATGTCCCAAAACCGTGACAGTTTTATTACATGGCACTTATAATAACTGTAAGTATATGAGAGAAACCTTCTTCATCCCCTGCCCAACCATTCCCTGCAATATGTACCCCTCCCCTCACCAACATTTCCAGCTCCCTCTCCCCTTCCCATTAAGCCATTAGTTGGCATAGTAGAAGCTATTAACATGTAAGAAATTGCTCCTTGCTATTTTCTGCCCTATGCTGCAGTGTACACATATTATGGGCAGTGTCTTACTAGGGTGGGAGTTGCCTGTTACCTTGGTTTTGTAGCCTGAGCTGCATTCTGAGCTAGGCCCCACATTCCCACTACTCACCTCCAGCTTGGATTCCCAGGCCCAGGCCCTGCTTCAGTCAGGCTGGGAAGCCATGCCCCAGGTCCATCCACTCTGGCCCCCTCTTCCAAACCAGCCCAGGTCCCTTCCCCACACACTCTGACTAGCCCCATCCCTCACCCCCCATCAGGAAAATGTATATATTAACTATTCATTTTCTGGATTTCAGATGTGTAAGTCTGCATTACCTTCAGTGCCCCCACCCCAGATCCTATCCCGCAGGGAGGCACAGGGAGAGGAGCTCAGAAGCTCAGGAAGCAAGGTCCCTCAGATCCTAGAAGACACAGTGGGCAGGGAGAGGGTCTCAGACCCCTGAAGAGGGCTAGGGCTCCTCTAGATCCTAGCAAACACACAGAAGGGGAGAATCCAAGTCTGACAGGCCCAGCCCACCCTCAACTTTCTCTGCTACCCCTCATATTCTCCAACCCCTCCTCTTCTCCCCCACTTCCCCTTAATTGAGCCCAATTCCTCTTCCCTCACCTACCACTCATTCCCATTTATCCGCCTCCTCATCTTATCCCTTGCTGCAGACCCCAACCCCTATTACCACCTACTCTTGCACCCCCTACTCATCCTCCCTTCCCAGTGAGCATTCACACGTGTAATTTATTTTCTTATCAAAAACAGTTTCAGTGCTTTCTGAATATTCTGCTGTACTTTAGATTACATCTCCCACAACTAACTAGGTGCTTGTCTACACTACAGGTTATGTCATTATAATTTATGTCCCTCAGGGGTATGACCTAAGCACCGGTATAGACAGCACTACAGAGGTCCTCCCACAGACATGACTCCCACCTCTCAGGGAGGTGATTTTATTAGGCTGACAGGAGAGCTCTCTCCCATCAGCAGAGGGCGTCTTCAGCAGACACACTATAGCACTTTTAGCGTAGACTACTGACACTTTTGTCAGTATAACTTATGTCACTCAGGGGTGTGAAAAAACACCCTCCGTAGGCCCTGTCTACACTGGCAAGTTTCTGCACAGTAAAGCAGCTTTCTGCGCTTTAACTCCCGAGGTATACACACTGCCAAGCCACTTCATGCGCAGAAACTGCGCAGTTGCAGCGCTTTAAAAAAACCACCACAACAAGAAGCATACAGCTTTCTGCGCCGGGGCTACAGCACTGCAATGCCAGTGTGGACACCATGGTCAATTACAGGGCTGCGATTGGCCTCCAGGAGGTGTCCCACAATGTCTGTTCTCGCCTCTCTGGTCATCAGTTTGAAGTCTGCTGCCCTGCCCTCAGGTGACCAACTGTCATTCCCACCCCGTAAATTCCTTTGGAATTTTGAAAGTCCCCGTCCTGTTTGCTCAGTGACACATGCAGTGGTCTCAGCACATCTTTCCAGGGGACCATGCCTGCTCCACGCACCAGGCGATCCCCCATTTGGAGCAATGCTGAGCTGCTGGATCTCATCAGCATTTGGGGAGAGAAAGCTGTCCAGTCCCAGCTGCGCTCCAGCTGTAGGAATTATGATACCTAGAGGCAGATTTCACGATGCATGACAGAAAGGGACCATGACCAGGACACATTGCAGTGCAGGGTCAAAGTGAAGGAGATGCGGAACTCCTACCACAAGGCACGGGAGGCAAACCGCTGCTCCAGTGCTGCGCCCATGAGCTGCCAGTTCTACAAAAAGCTGGACACAATATTCGACAGCATCCCCACCACCACTGCGAAGACTACTGTGGATACTTTGGTGGCTCGCGTGCCAGTGGAAAGTGTACCGAGCCAGGAGAAGGAAAACTTGGACGAGGATGTGGAGGGGGACCCAGAGGCAGAGGATGACTCAGAGGTCAGAGATGCATGCAGCCAGGAGCTCTTTTCTACCCTGGAGGAGCCTAGCCAGTCACAGCTGTCGGATCTTGGCAAAGCGCAAACAGGAGAGGAGGCCCCTAGCAAGTGGATTTGATTTTGGGAATCACTGAAGAAAGTTGTTGCGGGCAGGAGGGTTGCAGAAAGCAGGCTTGTCTCCCTCCGCATGCCTAGTCTGAGTGGCGGAACAGGCTGTTGATTGATTCCCTCACTTCACGGGAATCTTCCTCAGAGATCTCCAGGAAACTCTCATGAAGATACTGGGCAATCCGTTGCCACAGGTTCTTTGGCAGAGCTGCTTTGTTTCTTGCCCCATTAACGGTAACTTTCCGATGCTATTGTGCCGTCATGAGGGGTGGGGTGGGAACCATTGCTGCACACAATTGAGTTGCATAGGGGCCAGGGTGGAAGTCGCAGTCTTGGAGAAGACCCTCCCTTGATTCCCTGATCACCCTCAGCAGTGAGATATCTTCCATAATGATCACATCCCATGGAAAGTGTGGGGACAGGAATGATTATCAGACCCCCGCCCTAGAGTGCTGGCTCTCCCCAAGAGCCATGTGCCCAGTGTACAGAAGTGTCTGGGAAAAGTGATTTACCCTTCCCCTGCGGCTACTCACCATTTTGGGGGTCCTGTGGCTCATGTGCTTGCCTGGGGTCAGCCAGTTAGTGACAGGTGTGTGAGTACTGGCTGTGTTTTAAATCACTAAATCTGTGTTGTGTGTGTTGCAAACAATATTGCTTCTGTAAAATGTTGCGTTTAGACTTCACAGAGATGACCTTGGGAGCACAGCCTCCCTCTTTATTATCTACGGCTGAACAGCTGCGCAGAATTAGAAAGCGGCCAAGAAGAACTAAGGAGGTCTTTTTGCATGATGTTATGATACACTCCGCTGCCGAGAAACAGGAATTGAAGGAGTGGTGGGACTGCGAGAAGACGGACCAAAAGGAGAATGCAGCACGGCAGAATGAAACCGCGGAGTGGCTCTTAAATGTTATGGAGCGCCAAGCAGACGATACTAGCTCTGCAAACAGAGCAGCTCTGCACCCACCTTCCCCTGCAGCCGTTATCACAAAACTCTTTCCCATGCTCCCCCCAGACACTGCCAACACACTCTTATCAACCTCCTGGTTCCAGTCTATACCTGCAGCATTCCACTCCTCCCCCTCATACGCTCCCACGCCCGCTGGCTCTCGGTTGCGGACTCCCACTACTCACTGCACTCAACACCCATCCATCTGCAGTTTGGCCCTGCTGAAGTACAGTACCTGTTGCATTGTACTCCAAAGGAGAAGGCTGGATATGATCCCTGGACATACACAAATCTTTAGCCATCCCGGGACCCCACCTCCTCCTGCGACCTTCCCTTTCCCCAACCCGCTCACTGTTGATGTGGGTTTTTCTTGTTTGACTCTCCTCCGGTTGTTGTTTTTTAATAAAAGAATTGTGTTGGTCTGAAAGCCATCTTTATTCTATTAATTGAAAGCAAAAAGAGCCCTGCAAAGCAACATACCATTATATTAAACCCACATATTGCATCATGTGCACCAATCACCTCCGAGCATTACAAGCACTGCACTCCCGAGCATCGCAACAAATATTAGTGACATTCAGCTTCAAATTGCTGCCTCAAGGCATCACTGATCTTTATGGCTCCTTGCTACACCTCTCTAACAGCCCTGGTCTCTGGCTGTTCAAACTCAGCCTCCAGGCGCTGAACCTCTGCGGGCCAGCCCTGAGCGAAGCTTTAACCCTTCCCTTCACAAATATTATGGAGTGTACAGCACATGGCTATAAGCATAGGAATATTGTAATCGGCCAGATCCAGCTTCCTGTAGAGGCAGTGCCAGCGGGCTTTTAAATAGCCAAAAGCAGACTCAACAGTCATTCTGCATTTGCTCAGTCTAGACTAGAGATCTTAAAGCAGCACAGCTGTACGGATGCAGCTGCACCACTGTAAGATCTCCCTTATAGTTGCTCTATGCTGGCTACATAATTAAACCACCCCCAACCAGCGGCGGTAGCTATGTTGGCAGGAGAGCGTCTCTTGCCAACTTAGCACTGTCCACACCGACACATCTGTTAGTGTAATTTATGTTACTTAGGGCATGTCTACACTGGCAGAGTTACAGTGCCGGGAGTTACTTGCAGTGGTATTCGGAGTGGTGCACTCTGGGCAGCTATCCCACAGAGTACCTCTTCTGCTGTTAAGAGTTCTGGGAAGGCAGAGGGGGTCACGGGGCATCCTGGGTCCTGGCCCAATGCCCCGTGATGCATTGCTTCACACCCCAGCAATTCCTGTGCTTCCGTCCGCATTTGACGCCATCTTTCAACGTTTTGTGTACTGTGCGCACTGCCTCATTGGGCTGCAGAAATTGATCCCGACCTGTTGACCAGTATGCTGCTCGCTCTGACCAACATGTCACAAGTGGCAGTGGAGTTATTCCTTAAACTATAAAGGCAAGAGGAGTGCGACACTGATCTCATCACGTGTAGCAGCTACAAAACGAGATTGCTTGTGGCATTCACGGAGATGCTGACAACAGTGGAAAGTTGCTTTTGGGCTCGGGAAACAAGCACTGAGTGGTGGGACCACATCATCATGCACGTCTGGGATGACAAGCAGTGGCTGCAGAACTTTGGGATAAGGAAAGTCACATTTACGGGACTGTGTGATGAGCTTGCCCCAGCCCTGCAGCGCAAGGACACAAGAATGAGAGCTGCCCTGCCGTTGGAGAAGTCCGTGGTGATTGCACTGTGGAAGATGGCTATTCCAGACTGCTATATATAGGTCACTCACCAGTTCAGAGTGGGGCAGTCTACCGTTAGATTTATGTTGACGGAGGTCTGCAGGGCCATTAATCGCATCCTGCTCTGAAAGACCATGACTCTGGGCAACGTGACATTGTAGACGGCTTTGCACAAATGGGCTTCCCTAACTGTGGAGGGGCAATAGATGGCATTCATATTCTAATGCTAGCACCAGACCACCTGGCCACCAAGTATATTAATCACAAGGGGTATTTCTCTATGGTTCTCCAGGCTCTTGTGGATCACCATGGGCGTTTCACGGACATTAACACAGGCAGGTCCAGAAAGGTGCATGACACACGCATCTCTCAGAACACTGGCCTATTCAGGAAGCTACAAGCAGGGACTTTCTTCCCAGACCAGAAGATTACGGTAGGGGAAGTCAAAATGCCCTTTGTGATCCTGGGAGACCCCTTAATGCCGTGGCTTCTGAACCCATACACACAGCAACTTGACAGCAGCAAGGAGCAGTTCAACAATAGGGCTGAGCTTCATCTCTGACAGAGAATACCCCATGGAGATGAATATAGCCTGAAACAACAGCTGTGAGATGTGTGAACTGCGCCAGTCAGGTGTTCCCTTCTCCACTCTCCAGTTCAGGAGGGTCTGAGCCGTGTGTGTTAAGCATACCCGTTCTCAGCTGCGCACCCCCAGCAGTCATGCAGTGGGTGCATGCCCCGAATGCATTCCTGTTCTAAGCTCCCCACCCAAAACAGGCAGGGCTAACATGGGGGGAGGACGACTCAGACCCCCCTGAAAAGGTAAGCCCCTCCGGAACCTGACCCCCACCCACGCCTGGCCCTCTCACCCACAGTCTCCTCTTCCCCCCACTGCCCAGCGTCGCTGTCGGGGCGCTGCCTTTCTCCAGGCCCGGGGTGAGCCCTGGCTGGCCCCCAGGCCCGCTGCCTCTCCGCCGCAGGCTGAACGCGGAACTCTGGACCCGCCCCCGAGCTGTTCAACGGGCCCAGTTTTTAGCCCCGCCCAGTGGCTGGCTGGCACCGCCCCTCGCTCGGCGTCCCCGCCCGCGGGAAGTGGGGCCCAGCGGCCACCACCACGCGCCTGCGGGGGCAGTTTATGCTCGGTGGCAGCGCCCGTCAAGATGTCTGCGCTGAGGGTCACCCGGGTGAGGAGGAGGAATTGGCCCGGAGGTGGGGCTGGGGCTATGCGGGCCCTAGCAGCGGCGGACCCGGCGGGGGCGCATGGGTCACCCCGGCCGCGGGAGGGGAGACATATCGCGGCTCGGGAAATGGGGTTTACTGGGGAGCACCTGGGGCTCAGGCTTGCGCACACGGTGGTCGGTTCTGAGGGAAGGTGCAAAGGTCAGAGCCTGCAGTGGGGGCCCCTGCAAATGTGTGTTGTGGCTCACAAGGGGTTACAGATGGCGGTGATGAGAGCCGAGGATAGAAGGAAATGGTGGCGGGGAGAGATTCTGGGGCCCAGACAGAGGGGCTGGAGTGACACCAGGGGCAGGGAGGGGTGGGAGGCCGCTCCTTGAAGTAGGAGAGCCACCAGGGCAGAGGGAATGGTCAGGTTCAGGCAAGGGAGGGCTCATGCTGGGGGGCAGAAGGCAAGGCAAGGGAAGGGAGGCACTGGGGTCCCAGGTATAGGGGAAAAACTGTGGAGGGGAATGTGGAAGACGCTGGAGTCCTTTGAATCATCATTAGTCCCTGAGTGTGGGGAGAAAGAGGACAGAGCCCAGGGTTAGGCTGGGTGTGTGTATGTGTGCACCATCCGGATAGAATGTACACTGCTGTTTGACCATGTTATTCTTCTCCCCCTCTACACCTGGCTCTAACAAATCGTGCAAGAAGCCTTCACTCAACTGGTCTCTTGCTTTTCTCCGGAGTGTGGCTTTTAGAAATGACAGTGGTTTCTAAAGCCAAGCCCTGTGGAGCAGGGGCACTGGAGAGTAAAGAAATGCAGACCCCTGGAGTTCTTTCCCTGTTCTGTGTTTGTGCCTCAGCATTCGAGACAGATTAATGTTTGAACAGTTCAGGTGTTAAACTTCCAAAATGCTGTTTCTCTGACTTTTGCTCAGTGTTTACCAGCATGTGTTACACAACTTGAGGCTCTTCTGCTGGTGTGGGAAATGCTAGAGGAGTCCAAGAGACTAATCACTAGAGGAAAAAATAATGAATAAACATAACTTCTGCTTCAGACTAAACAGAAGTGATGCCTAATAAGAGAACAAAGCTTTGAATTTTTGAAAAATATTTGATGGGGAGGGATCTCCTTAAATATACATCTCTAATTCTATATTTTTATTTGATTTATAGTGCTGTAAAAAAGAATTTATGCTAGGTTCTAATCACTTTCTCTAGAAATTAAAAATACAGTTCTATTCAAGAAAATAAATTGTACTTGAACTAGCAGCTACTTATCCACAATTATCCGCCTTTATTATAGCCCTGCCACTCTGAAATCCTAGGTAAATAGATGGTTCTTGCAGCTGAATGTGATGATCAACAAATTTAGGTATTCCAAGGTAAACAAGTTCTGTATATGAGTTCTGCTCCTGGCAGCAACTCTTTTATACCAACTTGACCACGTCTGCCACAGTCAGCAATGTCACACAGGGAGAAAAGTCCCATGCCATTGAGTATTTAAGAAATCAACCCTAACACCTTAAAGTTCACCTCAAAGCTAATAGGCAACAAGTGCAGATCATGGAAAGCTGATGTCCTGTACTGGCAGCAAGCTGTGCCACATAATAAGCTGCCTGCCAATTCTGCACCAGCTTCAGCCTCTGGGGGGTATGTCTATACTGCAGTGGAGGGTAAGTGCAGTGTAAGCCCAGGGTTAGTGGGCCTTGAGTTTGCTGACCTGTGTTAGAGAACCTGGGGCTTGAGCATCTATAATAATTCTTAACCCTACATTAACAATTTTCTAGCCGGGGCTCAAAGCTCGGGCTCTGATGTCCACTCTGCAGCACACAGACCTGAGTCAAACCAACGATATCTCAGACTCTCTAGTGCCCTCCCGAAATGTGGCCACTCTAACACTTTGTGTGTGGTGCATTATGGGAAAACTTTACTGCCCACCCTGCACTTTACAGGAAGTTTGAACAGCCCATCAACACATCCTGCCTAGCAACATGGAGGAGAACCCTTTTCAAGAACTTTGCTTGCGTGCACTTTCACTCCTTTGTCAGGAAGAGGGTGGAGCACCTGAGAGGTGCTGGTGGACATTTTAGTGGCATTTTCTGACCCATCAAAGACACGTGACAGATTTTATGATGGAGCAGAAGGAGGCAGAGGAGGAAGAGTATGCTGGGATGGCAGACTCATATTGACTGTTACTGCTCAATACACTCAACATAGCTGCTTATGCTCCCTACATAGACCAGTGCTTCTGGTGTAGGGCCACAAGCACAGATTGGTGGGATCGCATCATCATGCAGATCTGGGATGACCAACAGTGGGTTCAGAACTTTCAGATGAAGACAACTACATTTCTGGAGCTTTTTGAGCAGCTTGCCCTGACCCTCAGGCATAAAGACACCTGCATGAGGGAGCTCTTGCCATCTAGAAGCAGGCTGCTATAACTGTCTGGAACCTGGCTACCCCATATTGCCTCAGATCTGTTGCCAACCAGTTTGACGTTGGAAAGTCGACTATGAGTAAAGGTGGAGGTTTCTGAGGCAATGAGGCACATGGTTTACTGTAAGGTGGTGGGCATAAAAATATTCATGAACTTGTAGAGAATGAGGTTTCCTGACTGCACCGAGGCCACTGATGGGACTCATGCCCATAGTTTGGTCTTCTTCTCCCCCCGGGTCCCAGAAGCCTTGGTCCGAGTGTAAATCTGAGAGATTTGTGTGTAGACGGAATAGGGGATTGGACTCAATCTTCAGTCTGAGCCTGGGCTTACATTGTAGTGTAGACATACCCTGGGTTGATTTAAGGTATACCTCTATGTAAAACGCATAGTAGTACTCCACTACTCAGTTTTGTCTTAATTAGGAAAACGGGTGAGTACAGGGTGGGCTTAGCTAAGATAGTTTTGGTAAGTCTAAACTATAGTTGACTGCTTTTCCTTGTCTAGATGCATGTTAGTGTGTTTAGCATGATTTTAGCAGGTTGAGTTATAGCCTAGGTAAAAGCTAAGCCCAACCCAAAGTCAATCCCTTTTCCTAGCCAAAACAAAGCCGTTAGATCCCAAAAGGCATGAGTGACTGCCACAAGGACTGCAGCCGAAAGAAATTGTTACAAATTCTTGGCAAGATGAAAATTAGAAAAAGCCTTTCCAAAAACAGCTGTCCTGATATAATACAGTATACTGTCCTAGTCAGTGACACTGAATTCAAGAAATTTTGAAGGATCCAAGTCCCTAAGGTGTTTCAGATCTGTCACTTAGACATTTTTAGACAATTTTGTATGATTTTGTATGCTGTATGAATAATCATAGCAGTCGTTTGGCACATAGACAGAAATATAAGAAAGTGAAGTACACCATTTATTTCATAGTAGACATAACTTCCCTCCCCCCATTCCCCTTTTTTCAAGGTAGGGATAAGGGCAGCATTGTTTTTCTATAAAATTTTCTATGCTTGTTTGAGAAGTAACAAACTGTCACATTTTAACTGAACACACTATCCAAAAGATAAAGCCTCCAAGAATTCATAACTTCCTACTCAAAGAGTGAGGACTTATAACATATGTAATCAAATAATTTCTTACAGAGGAATTAATTAGGGAACGATTAATAACTTGCTTACTTACCAATTCAAGATGGTTATGCAACATTCAAGTATACTATAGCTTGCTTCTCTTCTCTTGCCATCTGAAGTTGTCTTCCTGTATCTCCTTACCTTCAAAACTTTCCATCTATTTTCAAGAAAACCTCAGAAAAGATTTTTTCCTTGTGTATACCTCTTAGTTGCTCTATGACTACCATTGCTATTTTAACTTGTAACTTTTGGGAGGCAGTTTTTATAGAAAATTTGATCCAGTGGAACTTCATTTTGTATCTTCAATCTGGTTGCTAGTCTAATTTTGTGCCCCAATGTGTTTCTTCTACCATCAAACGAGCAGTCTGCTTTCTGGGATTTGACAATTGTTTGTCATAGTCTCCATTGAAGTTATTGTAGTGTTTTCTGCATTAGTTTCATGAATCAAACATTTTAGTGCTGCATACTATGTGACTGTTATGCTGTGTCCAGGCATCTGACAGATTGTGTGTTTTCTTCTATATTTATCAAGAGAATGATGGACCTTTTAGCCAAAACAAAATCCTTGCTACTAAGAAAGTGTCTAATTATGTCCTTATATAGTCTTTAAAGATGACTTGTCATTACTATGTCATTTATTGAAACACTATGCTATCTTACATTCAGCTTATCTTTGATATCAGTAAAGGGAGGGACTTCTTTGGAAGGTGAAGTACAGTGCTGAAAGTAACTTACATTTGGTCAAATTCGTTGTTCCATATGTAACTGTATTTTCAAAGAAATGTTCAGTGGGTTTAATATTGTTTGCAAAGTATGCTCTTAAAAGTCTCATGGAGTTGACTTTTACACAAAGTCTGAACACTAAACTACCAAACTGAGGACCAGCTCACACTTACTTTGCTGGACTTATCAAATTGATTTACACTGTGCATGCTTCATTTGATCCAGTTCACTGCTGCTCTCCCCTCTTCACCCCCAGCTCTTCCCCCCCCACCCCAAAAAAAAAAGAAAAGAAAAGAAAACCCTTGAAAAATCTGTGTGTGTTTCTTCTTTGGGGAAATGTTGGAGCTATGTCATCAGTCTTAAGCAGAAATTGCATAGTAGAATCTTGTGTTGGTTAAGCACTGTACTTCTCTTCACAGCATGCCTTAAGATATAATAAACAATATACCTCCCGTCACCTAAGAAGCAAAGAACGTAAGAAGCACAGAAGAAAAATGGAAGGGAAAAAGTCAATGATCAACATTAGAGAGGAAAATAAACTCCGTATTTACTGCTGAGTCACAAACCTCTGGAGCAAAGTGACCATAGATCACTAGCCATCTGGGGCAGTAGTTCATTACAGAAAAAGCAAACAGAAAACAACGCATGCTCCATGAATTCCTCAGACTGAGATTTTTCCAAACAATATATTCTGGCAGATGCTGATTTCTAGGCAGAATGTTGTTATTATTGGCATTAAGGTTGTAAATACATGTAAAAGGTTAATTTAAAACAGGAGAAAAAAAATCAGTGCTTATATTACGCTTTTTTTCTTTCCTTTTTTCAAGGCCCCAGTGCTACAACATGTAGTGCATTGCTGGACCCACACACAGCCCCACTGAAGTCTTGTGTTCATGTGCTACACATTGCAGGGTCAGGACCTAAAATAGCTAAAACTTTTAAAAACACTTACAATTATTTTGCAACACTTGATGCAGTATGTGTTTAGAAAGATGAATGTATGTCTGTATTTAAATTTTAATGTGTTCTAAACCACTCCTGTAGTTCTTAAGGCTCCAAGAAGCTTTGCATTGTGAGCATGTTAAATCTCCTATTCCTTTATTTTAAACAGGTGCTTCGAGGCATTGCTCAATGTGGCTGGAGATCACAATCTAGTCAAGCTGCTGAAGTGTCACATCAGATTAAACCTGGAGCTGGCTTTAGTTTTGGTAAGTGGTCTGTGGGTCTGAAGAAATGTTGCTAAGCAGTTTATATGTAAAATTTGTTACAGTCTAGAGAAAGTAACTATCCTTCAGTAGCTCAGGAATGTGTTCCGTATTGTTGCAATGCAGGGCAATGCTGTAGTTCAGGTTGAGAAAACACTTTCATATGAAAGCCCTATTTTCATTTATTGTTATCTTTCTTTTAAAAAATATTTTTTAAGAGCCAAAATTCCTCTCTTGGTCAGGTCAGAAAACCCGTGTGTGTATGTATGTGGAGTTGGATTTTAAAAAAGAAAACTCAACTTCTTTTGGAGTTCTTCTGGGGTGGAATCTTTCTGCCCTTGAATAACTAACTCAAATGGCTTTCTTTTGAAATATAACAGTTTTCATGCTCCTTTAAGACTTTGTATTTGAAAGAGTGTAGTTTAGATGTAATTTAAGTTATAGCAGTTTAGATTTTCAAAAGTCTGCTCAGGTCACTTTCTGTAACTGTAACCACATACTGAAGTGTGATTCTCTGCATCTGTTAGTGTAGTTTTCATTAGTAATAAGAAAGATATAGTAGTGGTTTGGTCCTGACAATGTTTTGGACCTGTAGTTTGTCTCTTTGAAGTGTTGTACATCAAGTTTATATGAACTCTTTAAATAGAGGCATCCTTTTAACTTGAGATGAAAATGGCTGAACAAGGACTTCCTGTAATAGTATAACCATCTTAACTTTTCAACTTACTACCTATTCAGTGGTTATGTTACACTGTAGTCTAATGGCGTAATAAATTCAAATAATTTAGCAGGTGTATGAGTTCATCCTGATATGAGCACATAATTATAATTGAAGTGTCGTTATTGGAGAGGCAGTAGCTAGATATTTGGAAGAGTATGAGATATACTGCTTTGAAAATACCTGATTTCTGCTGCATTGTTAACATTAAGCTGAACTGGGACTGCTCAGTATTTGGTTCGCTGAGATCGCTTGAGGGTCCATGCTGGCCGGGGTCTGAAAGACTTGGCCTGCTAGTTTCAGCTTTGGTTTCCCCTGCCAAAGCAGGGTATATAAGGAGTATATGATGAGAACATAACTGCATTATACCCCACTAAAAAATTCCGGGTTTGCTTGGGCTATTCTATAGCAGGGTATTTCTCCCAGAATGGCTCAGCTCTTTTCACACAGGACTAATAGGCACTCAGCAGAATGAAACCATAGGTGTAATAACAGGTACCATGAGACTGCCCATCCTGGCCTTTCTGCCGGTTCCGTCTAACATCGCCCTTCCTGACATCAGGCGACAAGGCACCTTGCAGAATTTGCTCCTCAAAGTGCAAGACGTGCCCCATCTACCCTTGTTTAAAGATGTGTTTAATCCATTGAAACAATGTCTTAGCCCACGGCATCCCATTTGGACAGTTCTCCTCAGGAAACTCAATATCACCCTCGGGGCACATACTAGGTGGCAAGGACAAGCTTCAAACATAGCCAGTGCCTATCTCGTGAGAGATCCAGCACTCCAGCCCTCAAGTTTTGACCTTCCAGGTCATCTTTGGGTAAAGTTCAATTGCTTCAGATGTGGAGTGATCACATGTGCTGCTAATGACTATAACTAGTGCCTTTGTGACTCCCCACTTGGCTGCTATTGTCAGTTAGAAGATATGACATACTTGCAGGCTTTATCCATTGGCAAGCCTGCCCCTTGTGGACTTGCACACTGCTTTTCTGTCAGGTATTAAATGTTTAAGATACTTGGACTAACACACTTGATTTGATTGTGTAGATGCAATTGCAATAAATATTTAGTAGTTGGTTGAGCAACCTACAAAGAAAATACATCTGGAACGTCTGAATCTTCTGTGTAGAAGACTGTTGCTTAAAGACAAGGCCCTATATACTGTGTAATATGTCAGGAACCTTGGAATTAGGGGGCAGGGATCCACCAAGCCCTCACTTTCTTCATCCCCCTTTCTCTGTTCTAATCAGTACAGTGTTCCTTGCATTATTCATTTTGATAATAAATTAATTTTTTAAAATATCTTCCCCCACTGTGACCTAGAAACCTCTTGGTGCCAACTGACAGAGGTCACAACAGTATATTGGATTATAGGTATCCCCTGGGTTCTCCAAAAGTTAAGACAGATCACTAGAAGGCAATAAACAGATTCTAGGCAGAAAGTAGGTAGTAAACACTTATCTTTCTGGCTGTCCACTGTGTATTGTATGCCTCCAGGCCAATTCAATCAGCATAAAAAACAATGGATATACTTGGAGACAGGCTATGTTTGCAGTCTGGGCCAGATGCAGGCCCAAGGATTTACAAAGACAAAGGAACCCCAAGATAAGCCTCTCGAGACCTTCTGGGCTAAGGGACCATATTCTGTAACTGCATAAAAGAAGTAGAGAGGAGATTAGATTTCATCCTTCAGTCTGGGAAGACAAGCTGATCTTATGAAAGGAGGGTCTAAGCCAATGGTCACCAACTGGTTGATTGCGATCGACTGGTCGATCCTGGAGACTCTCCCAGTGGATCGCGATCTCCAGTCACTAAAAGTCTGGCTGTGTGGTTCAGGAGGGCTGCCCCTAAGGCAGGCTCCCTGCCTGCCCCACGCCACTCCCAGAAGCGGCCGCATTTGGGTGGCGGGGAGACGGCAGGAGTCTCCGTGCACTGCTCCTGCCTACAAGCACCACCCCCAGAGCTCCCATTGGCTGGGAATGGGGAACCGCAGGAGTGGTGCCTACAGAGAGGGGCAACGTGTGGAGAAAAGTGTGTCCCCCTTCTCCCTCCCTCAAGGGGCCAGGCCAGGGTGCATCAGCCCTTCTGGGAGAGGCATGGGGCCAGGGCAGGCAGGGAGCCTGCCTTAGCCCTGCTGCGCCACTGACCAGGAGCTGCCTGAGGTAAGTGCCGCCCGGCGGGAGCCCGCACCAACCCCCAGCCCTGAGTCCCCACCCGGAGCCTGCACCCCAAACTGCCTCCTGCACCCCCAAACCCCCAGCACTGAGCCCCCTTCCGGAGCCAGCACCCCATGCCCCCTCCTACATGCCGCCCCAGCCCGCAACCACACTAAGGGCAGGTGGTGACGAGGTGCTTCACAACCCTGGGTACCCCTGGGAAGTATCACGCCCACATTGACATTTTTAATGTTCTTCAGATCACTGCATCATCAATAAATAAGTGCATTGTACATGTAGTTAGGTGAAAAGTGGAGGTTTATGCCCTTAGGTAGGGGAAGGCTGAGCCTTTTTGGCCCCCAGGAGGCAACTGAGGATGTTTTTTCTTTTTCCTGCCCTTCAGGTGGGAGCAGATCTAAGTTCTGTGTAAGCTGGGCAGCAGCCTATTTAACGCTGTGCAGGCACTCAGGGAACCGGCCTGGGGACCTGCCAGCCCCAACTCTGCTGCGGCACGGCCCCAGGCATGGCCGGGGAAGGGGCGCCTATCCTGCAGCCTCAGCCCTGGAGCTGCCGCTGCGGGGAGAGGCCCCTCTGCCGCCCAGCCCAGCTGCTGCTGTAGGGGGAGAGAGCTGGTGGGGAGTTCTCTTTCCTTGCCATAGCCCCAGGTCAGCTTGCACTTCAAACCCCTCATCCCCGGCCCCACCCCAGAGCCCTCACACCCCTGCACCCAATCCTCTGCTCCAGCCCTAAACCCCTCATCCCTGGCCCCACCCCAGAGCCCGCACCCCTAGCTGGAGCCCTCACACTCCTGCACCCCAACCCTCAGCCCTCCCCCTGAGCACTCCCCACCCCAAATCTGAACCCCTCGGCCCCACCCCCATCACATGAATTTTGTTATGTGCTTCACACCTCACCTCCATATTGGTACACATAACATTCATTCCGCACATGGGTGGGAAAAATTAGAGAGAACACTGGAGTAGATCAGTAGTTCTAACAAGCAGTAAGACTAACTAGAATTTGTGACTAAAATGTTTTGTTTTCTAGAGCTCAGTGATGAACAGAGAGAGTTTCAAGCTACTGCTCGTAAATTTGCTAGAGAGGAAATCATCCCTGTTGCTGCACAATATGACAAAACTGGAGAGGTAGGCTTGCCATATTTTTGTGGGGAAAATAGGTGTGGATATTCAACATTTTCCAGTTCTGCAGAAATTAATTGAATGACTGAGGGTATAAATACTTTCTTTTCAGTATCCTGTTCCCCTTATAAAACGGGCATGGGAACTTGGTCTGATGAATTCACACATACCAGAAAGTTGTGGTGAGTAAGCAGCTTTTTTAAGCTTATAAAATAAGAGAAATGAAGAAGAATGATACAGAGGACTTTTTTTTTTTTTTAAAGGTAATGTTGTGTGGTTGGTACAAAATAAACTACTCCGAATTTGAAGATGTAAATGAATAACAGGTATATTCAATAGGCAAGCTGACTTGTTCAGTGCATTTTTAAAAATTCCTAGATATTAAAAGACAAAATGCACGAATACAACAGCATTCACTAACATAGTAGAGCCTGGGGGCTTCTACTGGAAAAAACATACAGCATTATCATAGAATCTCAGAATGTAGAGCTGGAAGAGACATTGAAAAGTCATCAACTCCAGCCCCCTGTGCTGCGGCAGGACCAAGTAAACTTGGCCATTCCTGACAGGTGTTTGTCCAATCTGTTCTTAAAAACCTTCAGTGATCAGGATTCCACAACCTCCTTTGGAAGCCTATTCGAGAGCTTAAATGCCCTTCTAGCTAGAAAGATTTTCCTAATATCTAACTTAATTCTCCCTCACTGCCGATTTAAGCCCATTATTTCCTGTCCTACTTTCAGTGGACGTGGAGAGCAATTGGTCAGTCTTCTTTATAGCAGTCCGTAACAATTTGAAGACTATCAAGTTTTTTCTCCAGACTAAATGTGTTCAGTTTTCTTAACCTGATTTATGATGAAATGTTTTCTAAACTTTATCATTTTTGTTGCACTACTCTGGACTCTCTCCAGTTTGTCTGTGTCTTTCCTAGTGTGGTACCGAGGATTTGCACAGTACTCAAACATGGGTCTTACCAGTGTAGTCTGAGTTGGGCAGTTACTTTCCATGTCTTATATTCGACACTCCTGTTAATATAATGATAGCCTTTTTCGCAGCTGGATCACATTGTTGACTCGAATTCAATTTGTAATCCGCTAGTGCCCCGTAGGTCCTATCAGTTCTATCAACTAACCAAGTATTCCCCATTTTGTAGTTGTGCATTTGATTTTCCTTCCTAATTACTTTGTGCTTGTCTTTATTGAATTTTATCCTGTTGATTCAGACCAATTTTTCTAATTTCTCAATGTCCTTTTGAATTCTAATTCTGTCCTCCAAAGTGCTTCCAACCTCTCTCAGCTTTGTGTCATTGGCAAATTTTGTAAGCATTCCTTTCACTCCATTATTCAAGTCATTAAAGAAATTATTGACTAGTATCAGACACAGGACTGATCCCTGTGGAACTTCATTAAATATGTCCTCCCAGTTTGTCAGCGAACCCTTGATAAACTATTCTTTGAGTAGTCTTTCTTTCCAGTTTTGTACCAACTTTATAGTAATTTCATCTAGACCACATTTCCCTGGTTAGCCTATGAAAATGTCTTGTGGAACTGTGTCAAAAGCTTTACTAAAATCAAGAGATACTAAGTCTACAGCTTCTCCTCATCCAGTAACCCTGTGAAAGACTAAAATTAGGTTGGTTTGACATGGTTTGGTATTGACAAATCCATGCTGGCTATTCCTTATAACCCTATAGTCCTGTAGGTGCTTACAAATTTGTTATTTAATAATTTGTTCCAGTATCTTTCCAGGTTTTGGAGTTAGGCTGATGGGTCTATAATTTCCTGAGTCATCTTTGTCTCCTTTTTAAAGATAGGTACTATGTTTTCCCTTTTCCAGTCCTCTTGAGTTCTTGATGATAATTGCTACTGGGTTCGAGATTGCTTCAGCTAGTTCTTTAAGTACCCAAGGATGAATTTCATCAGGCCCTGTGGACTTGAATACTTCTAATTTATTTAAACGTTCTTTAACCTGCTCTTTACATATTTTGGCTTTTCTTCACCCTTCTTGTTAATATTTATTGTGTTGAAGTAACGCCCTATTTAGTGAAGACGGAAGAAAAATAGGCATTAAACACCTAACCTTCTTGATGTCATCAGTTATTAGCTCTCCTTCCCCGTTAATTAGAGGACTTAAGCTTTTCTTTGTCTTTTTTTCTTACTTTATTGTATTTAAGGAACCTCTTATTGCCTTTTATGTCTCTTGGTACGTGTAACTTATTTTGTTCCTTAGTCTTTCTGATTTTGTCCCTTCATACTTGTGCTGTTCTTTTGTACTTCTCTTTTCATCCTTTCCACTTTTTGTAGGATTCCTTTTTGATTTTCAGGTAATTGAACAGCTCCTGATAGGAAAAATAGTTAAAGAGGCCAGTATGGCTCTATCTTTCCTCTGCGTCAGAATAGTTTGCAGTTGTGCCTTTAATATTGTCTTCTTGAGAAACTGCCAGCTCTCCTGAACTCCTTTATCTCTTACATTTTATTCCTATAAGATCTTACGTATCAGTTCCCTGAGTTTGTCTACTTTGTTGAAGTCCATTGTCATTTATATTGGTGCTCTCATTCCTTCCTTTCCTTAGAATCAGGAAATCTATTATTTCATGATCACTTTCATCCAAATTGCCTTCCATCTTCTGATTCACGACCAATTCCCTCTCAAGTCTAAAATGGCTGTCCTCCTGGTTACTTCCTTCACTTTCTGGATGTACGTGTCCCCAGTACGTTCCAAGCCTTACTGGAAATTGTGTTTTGCTGTATTACTTTTCCAACAGGTGTCTGGGAAGTTAAAGTCCTCTATTACTACTATGTCTTGTGTTTTTGGATATTTCTGTTTGTTCTAGAAATGCCTTCTCCACCTCCTCTTCCTGATGTGGTGGCCTATAGTAGACCCCTACCATGGCCCTTTTCCCCCTCTTTTATCTTTACCCAGAGACTTTTTCCGCTGGTCTGCCTCTTACCTTTTCATGGACCCCAGAATGCATGTATTCTTGATGTATAATGGAACACCTCCTCCCTTTTTTCCCTTCCTGTCCTTCCCGAATAAGCTATACCTCTCTATACCAATATTCCAGTCATGAGACTTATCCCACCAAGTTTCTGTGATGCCGGTTTAGTCATCATTTAGCTTATGTACGACTCTCTTCCACTTCTTCCTGTTTATTCCCCAAACTCCTTGCATTTGTGTATAGAAATATAAGATGTTGAACAGTTTCCCCCACTGATTTCTCTTTTGTTGCTCCTATGACCTTACTGTAATTTTCCATGTCCCACTGCCCCTCCAACACCTAGCCTTCTTTTAAGGTTGCCTTCTTTATGCCTATCTATGGGCTTTGGTCACCTGCCACCTTTTGAACATAATTTAAAGCTCTCCTCACTAGGAGATTTTCTTCCCCTTCCATGTCAGGAGGACCCCATCTCTTCCTCGCAGATTTTCTTTTGTAGTGTGATTTAGAAGAAGGTACATAGTTAACTTCAGTGATTATTATTTTTATTTTTTTAAACCAGGGTATTTTGAAGGAATCTCACTACAGTATCTAAATATAATATGGAATTAATCAAGAGTGATCGTTGTAGAAGAAATCATTTTGTTGCAGGCCTCAAGTCTGGTAACAATGTGATGCAATCACAAAAAAAGACACTATCCTCTGTAGGCTTTAAAGGACTACTCGGGCTGACTGTGGAAACTGGAGGTTAGATTGAGACCTATCAATTTAGGGCCAGATTCTCTGCTATGGCTGGCATCTACTTGGTGTAGTAGGGGAAGTATCAGGGAGCTGATTACTTCCCAGTTTCTCTGTCTGTCTTGGTCTAGGCCAGGGGTGGGCAAACTTTTGGCCTGAGGGCCACATTGGGGTGTGAAACTGTATGGATGGCCGGGTAGGGGAGGCTGTGCCTCCCCAAACAGCCTGGCCCCCTCCCACTTCCCACCCCCGATTGTCCCCCTCAGAACTCCCAGTCCATCCAATCCCCCCGCTCCTTGTCCCCTGACTGCCCCTTCCCGGGACCCCCTGCTCCAAACCGCCCCCCTGGGGACCCCACCCACTATCCGACCCCCCCTGCTCCCTGTCCCCTGACAGGCCCCCCCAGGACTCCCATGCCTATCCAACTGCTCCCTGTCCCCTGACTGCCCCCCGGGACCTCCTGCCCCTTATCCAACCCTCCCACCCCCCAATGCTGCTCAGAGCAGTGGGAGTTCACAGCCTGGCCGGAGCCAGCTGCACTGCCTATGCGGCTGCGGGGAGGGGGGACAGCAGGGGAGGGGCTGGAGGCTGAAGGGCCTGGCAGGACATGCCTGCGGGCTGTAGTTTTCCCACCTCTGGCACCAGTTAGAGCAGCCTAAGGGCTGACCCCAGAGGGACCATTCACCAATTGGAGACTATTTGGAGCACATTCCTTTCATTTGGGCCAGAAGGGGGATGGTGTAGGAGTCCACACTGCCAGCTTTTCAGCTCAGAACTCTTATGGTCCAGGAAAATTCTCGGCTGGCTGGATAACAGCTAGAATCTGGAGGCACAAGGGTCCAGTATGGAGGGCAGAGAGCAAGAGTATTGACAACAAGAAGTTCATACAAAAACACTTTTGTCTTAGTTCTTTGTAGCTTGCCAAGAAGATCGCTCGCAGAAACCCTGGAGTGTGAAATTTTATTTTTTAAAGTCTTACTTGTTTGGCAAAACTCTAAATTCTCATGCTTGGGGAATTGACTATTTGGATAAAATGTGATAAATACAGACATATCCAAGGGGATATGTTTTTCATATTTCCTTGAATTTGTCTGTATAAAGAATTGTTGCATGCTTTGGCTGTAAACTATTTTTGGTAAAAAATAAACTATTTAACTGTAGGTGGACTGGGCCTTGGCAGTTTCGAAGCTTGCCTTATTACAGAAGAATTAGCTTATGGATGTACAGGGGTCCAAACTGCTATTGAAGCAAATTCCTTGGGAGTAAGTCTTAACATTTTTTTTCTACTATTTTTGACCAGAGTTTATAGAATGCTGTTCACTATTTTAAAAGAATAAATCTTCTCTTGTAGCAAATGCCAGTCATCATTGCAGGAAATAAGCAACAGCAGAAGAAATATTTGGGGAGAATGACTGAGGAGCCACTGATGTGTGTAAGTGTAGCTGCTACTTTGTCGAATGCTTATGGTCCATGATATCTTATTTTGCTTTCTTTTGAAGAAAATGTAAAGGGATATGTACTTAATTCAAATAGGTATTTAAATATAACTAGACATCACAATTTACTGTAAGGTCCGGGATAGTAAGTGGAACACATTCAGTTAGCAAATAGAAGTTATCTGGAGTACAGTCAACCAGAAATCCTGAAGTAGTTGTTTCAAAATCTAACTTCTATTTCAAGAAGAGGAGTTCGGGGTGGGAGGTGGAAAAAAATCACATTTATGTAATCACAGGCAGATTTCAGAAAATAATTAAAAATATGGCCCAACACCTAAAGGCATAAAAACATGCTGAAGTACTATAAACTCTCAGTAGCTGCTGTATCTAGAAGATAGTGAGGATTCAGATGTCTACTTCAATAAAGGCTGCATAAATAAGCAGCCAAAAATAGAGCATTACAAAAGAACAGGATAAACATAAAATATTCCTTTGCACTTTTAGCTCCAGATTTCAAAGCACTTTACACTCTCAAATATGGAAATTAAGGCACCGAGAATGCGTGACCCTGAACAAGTTTCAACATGTATCATATTAGAGTTGAAGTATAGAAACCAGATTGATAAATATATCTGGACCACTTGGTAATAGTGACCATAATATAATTAAATTTAATATCCTTGTGGCGAGGAAAACACCACAGCGGCCCAACACTGTAGCACTTAATTTCAGAAAGGGGAACTACACAAAAATGAGGAGGTTAGCTAAACAGAAATTAAGATACAGCGCCAAAAATGAAACCCTTGCAAGCTGCATGGAAACTTTTTAAGGACACCATAATAGAGGCTCAACTTAAATGAATACCCCAACCAAAAAAGAGCCACTGTGGCTAAACAACAAAGTAAAAGAAGCAGTGAGAGGCAAAAAAGGTATCCTTTAAAAAGTGGAAGTTAAATCTTAGTGAGGAAAATAGAAAGGAGCAGAAACTCTGGCAAATGAAGTGTAAAAATATAATTAGGAAGGCCAAAAAAAATTTGAAGAACAGCTAGCCAAAGACTCAAAAAAGTTATAGCAATGTTTTAAGTACATCAGAAGCAGGAAGCCTGCTAAATAGCCAGTGAGGCTACTGGACAATCAAGATGCTAAAGGAGCACTCAAGCACAATAAGGCCATTGCGGGGAAACTCAATGAATTCTTTGCATCGGTCTTCACAGCTGAGGATGTTAGGGAGATTGCCATCCCCATGAGCCATTCTTTTTAGGTGACAGATCTGAGGAACTGTCCCATATTGAGGAGGTGGTTTTGGAATAAATTGCTAAACTAAACAGTAATAAGTCACCAGGACCAGATGGTATTCACCCAAGAGTTCTGAAGGAACTCAAATGTGAAATTGTAGGCCGACTAACTGTTGTCTGTAACCTATCATTTAAACCAGCTTCTGTACCAAAAGACTGGAGGACCGCTAATGTGACGCCAGTTTTTAAGAAGGGCTCCAGAGGTGAACCTGGCAATTACAGGCCAGTAAACCTGACTTCAGTACTGGGCAAAATGGTTGAAACTATAGTAAAGAACAAAATTGTCAGACGCATAGATGAACATAATTTGCTGGGGAAGAATCAACATAGTTTTTGTAAAGGGAAATCATGCCTCCCCAATCTACTAGAATTCTTTGAGGGGGTCAACAAGCATGTGGACAACGGGGATCCAGTTGATAAGTGTATTTAGATTTTCAGAAAGCCTTTGGCAAGGTCCTTCACCAAAGGCTTGTAAGCAGTCATGAGATAAGAGGGAAGGTTCTCTCATGGATTGCTAACTGGTTAAAAGATAAGAGACAAAGGGTTGGAATAAATGGTCAGTTTTCAGAATGGAGAGAGGTAAATAGGGGTGTCCCCCAGGGGTCTGTACTGGTCTCAGTCCTATTCAACATATATTCATAAATGCTCTGGCAAAAGGGGTAAACAGTGAAGTGATAAAATTTGTAGATGATACAAAACTACTCAAGATAGTTCAGTCCCACACAGACTGCAAAGAGCTACAAAAGGATCTCTCAAAACTGGGTGACTGGGCAACAAAATGGCAGATGTTGATAAATGCAAAGTAATGCACATTGGAAAACATAATCCTAACTATACATATAAAATGATGGGGTCTAAATTATCTGTTACCACTCAAGAAAGATATCTTGGAGTCACTGTGGATAGTTCTCTGAAAAAAATCCACTCAATGTGCAGCAGCAGTCAAAAAAGCAAACAGAATGTTGGGCATCATTAAGAAAGGGATAGATAATAAGACAGAAAATATCGTATTGCCTCTGTAAATCCATGGTATGTCCACATCTTAAATATTGCGTGCAGATGTGGTCACCCCATCTCAAAAAAGATATCATTGGACTTGGAAAAGGTTCAGAAAAGGGCAACAAAAATGATTAGGGGTCTGGAACGGCTGCGAAATGAGGAAAGATTAATAAGATTGGGACGTTTCAGCTTGGGGAAAAAAGAGAACTAAGGAGGCGTATGATAGTCTATAAAATCATGACTGGTGTGGAGAAAGTAAATAAGGAAGTGTCATTTACTCCTTCTCTTAACACAAGAACCGGGGTCCCCAAATGAAATGAATAGGCGGCAGGTTTAAAAACAAACAAAAGGAAGTATTTCTTCACATAACACACAGCCAACCTGTGGAATTCTTTGCCAGAGGCTGTTGTGACAGATAATACTATAATGGGTCAAAAAAGAATTAGATAAATTGGAGGCTAGGTCCATCAATGGCTATTAGCCAGGATGGGCAGGGATGGTGTCCCTAGCCTCTGTTTGCCAGAAGCTGGAAATGGATCACTTGATGATTACCTGTTCTGTTCATTACTTCTGGGGCACCTGGCATTGGCCACTGTCAGAAGACAGGATACTGGACTAGATGGACCTTTGGTCTGACCCAGTATGGCCATTCTTATGTTCTTATCTATTATTGAAGTTTTATCAGCATAGTAAACCAATTAATCACTCAGTTGCTTGGACTCATTTGACCCTGTGTGTTTTTTTGTTTAAATACTTAGAGGACTGCATCAGTAAGTAGCTTTTCAATACCCTAATCCCAAATGTGTAAATTTTAGTTCTGGTAGTCCAAGAAACTTAGCTTTATCAATGTGTCTCATTTATCACAAATTTGCAATAAATGTGTTTAGTATTCTTATTCATCATAGTGGCTTATTGTGAGCTTCCACCCTATCAGAGCCTATACAGAATAGAGCACCCCTAATGTTGTGGTATCTTTAGTCTTAAGATTTGCTTTGTACTGTATCCGAAAGATAAAACTAAAGTTTATATGTGAGCCCCACTTTCCTGATGATCTTTATGTATAGTTGTCTTAGTAAAGGGCTTCACCAGGTCCTTGATGGGATCTATTAGGAAAAACAGTTCGAGTTTGCATGTAGAGAGTAGAACGTTAGATGAATATGTTTGCACGTGTTTATACTGTATGTACCTGTGTATGTGTGTGTATGTATTACATACTTGACAGCCCGCTGTTTGTGTGTATTTGTAATGAAAGGATAATTGCCTTTCAGAACTGAGCATAACTGTAATTTTTTTGGCAAGAAATATGAATGCCATCTCAGTCAGTGTTGTTTCTGATACTATGATGCATGGAGGGTGGAAAGACAGCATTTCTTTAACAGCTAAACTAAGACATGCCTCATTGTGACACAGGGGCTCATTTGTGCTTCACTCTGTCAGCAGCCCTTGTCATAATCCTGACATAGGCCTGACATAATTGCTGTACCTAATATGTCATATCTGTATTTAAAAGGTGGCATGTAAGTTATCATTAGAAAACTAATAACTCACTGATGATTAACATTTTTGCATGATGTATGTAGTGGATGTGTATACAAAATTCTAAATATGCTCCAGAATTATATTCTTAAAATGTGTTTGGCATGTAATGCATAAGCACAGACTGCCTTAGACAAAGCCTCGTCTTCAGGCAGACAATTAAGGTACATGTTCGGTAAATAAAACTATCAAGTGCAGGAGGAGATAGCATGACGTCTATGCCCAACAGGAGAGAAGCTTGGTCTGGTTTTACTTTTTGAAAAATACATTGCAGATGTATTTACTTGTATATAAAGATGGGGGCTGAACCTCAAATGATAAGCAATTGAATCAAATGGTAATATACAATACTACTGTATTATAAGATGGTATAGAGTGGAGGTCTTCTCTGAAAACTAATGACACACTAGTGATTAATCTCATTGTGAAATGTATGTATTAATACTATCTGAGGAGATAGGGATACATAATGATATTATGCTTTAAAGTTTGTGGCCAAATAGGGAGAAACAAGCTTCCTTCCAGATAGGAGACAAGGCCTCTATTTGTCTCCTATGTAAATTAAGCATGGCGCAATCAAAACAGTGGAAGCCCTATTTACGTACAGGGGGATGGGAAGACCAGAGGAAAGGAAAAACAGCATGAGGTCATCCTGCCTCTTGAAACAAAGTAATTGAACTTTGAAAGATATAAGCAAAGAAAGAAGCCATCTTTGGCATCCATCACTAGACAGACACAAGGGAACAGAGCTCTTGTAAGCTAAGAAAGATGGGGTCCTTCAGTGAAGGAGGGAGATAGATTTGAAGTCCCTGGGAATTGAATATAGGTGAGAAACCTCATTAGGCAAAGATCTTTCACCCAGGAAGACAAGGGGAAGCTAGCCCCTTGTGCTTCTGTGGAAGGTCCTGACTGAGAGGAAGTCAGCCATGGCTGGGGAAAAAGGAAGACTGGTGAGAGAAACCATCTTGAACAAATCCTGTACTTTGCTAGCTTAAGTTTGAGACTTTTTGATTCGTTTGTAACGCTTTATAACATTATTCCTTTTTCTTGGCACCAGTTAGCCTATGTCCTATTGTAAATAAATTTGTTTTATTTTTACTATAAGCCAATTCAGTACTGTGTTTAAAGGGAAAGGTGTATTTACTCCAGTTAAGTTAATAAGCTGTCATGTGCTTTTGTGTCATTAGAGGAACAAACAAACCTTATATTTTTCTGAACTGTCCAAGAGAGGGCTGGACATTAGAGCACACAGTTTGGGGAACAATTAGGATTGGGAGTGTATTGGGATCACCCTGCAAATATTAACCGCGGCTGGCAGAAAGCCACATAGGGGTGACCGGCGTGTTGCAGGCAGGCTGCTAGGGTCAGAGTTGCAGGACCAGAGCTGCAGATATACATAGGCGCTCAGGGCATGACCTGCATGTTGTTGCTGACCGTGAATGTCATGGCTTGGAGTTACAGTAGCAAAGCATTTGAGGCACCCAGGGTTACAGGGCAGGTGGTTACTCAACCCCTCGCTATTCTGGATTGCATCCTGAACCCTGTGACGCTCATACAATTGGGTTTTTTGTACTCAATAGAAGAAGTACAAACACTGGACTAAGTTCTACTCTCTGACACACTGGTATACTCTTCTGTATCAAATAAGGAACTTTCGCTATTCAAAATTATACTGGTATTAGAGTCTAAATTTTTTTCTGCTGTAAAGGTGTAACACAGACTGCATTACAAGCTTCCCTGTGTTCCATCAGTAGTGTGACTTAAGCATATCCTTTAGGGACCATATCCTAGAGGTGAGAGGAAAGTCCATTCCTTTTTAATCCATGTGTTTTCTGCCAACAAGGTGCCATTTTTAGTAGTGCACAGTCGCTTACATCACTGGATTGAGACCACCTTTTTTTTAATATAGGCTTCTGAATATTGAATACAAACTTTCAGTCACTATCAGCCTGGGCTGGATTCAAATTAGCAGCTTAAAAGTGAGGTGGTTTGTATTCTGATAATAATTTTAAGAGCCATTCAGTCCCCCAGTAAAGCACTGTTACTATACACAGACTGAATTATTAACAATTTTTACACTATGGTGCATCAAGGATATAAAGATAACAGGGGAGTCTTAAAAAATAAAAATAAAATTGAGTTGTTACCCACATTACTTACTACTTACCTATTATTTCAAAAAGTAAACTGCACAGTATAGCTTGTCAAAATTTTCCACAATGTCTAGTAATTCACTTTGGAAGTTTAAACCTATTAAACATATTTTTGCATTTTATCTATTCTTTTTGGTAAGGCTTCTTTTAATTCATTTGTGGAAACACATTGAGTGAGATGAAAAAATCAAGACCATTATAAGCAATAGTTTGGTACCTACACAGTGTGATAGTCTATTCAGTCCTCGTCATAAAATGAAGTGACTTTTGTTATTCTGTGCCTTGCTTTGGTTTTTTTTTTTTTTTTCCCTTTTAGGCCTACTGTGTAACAGAACCTGGAGCAGGCTCTGATGTGGCTGGTATAAAAACGAGAGCTGAGAGGAAAGGAGATGAATATGTCATTAATGGTCAAAAGATGTGGATCACCAATGGTGGCAAAGCTAACTGGTACATTAACTGCTTATTAATTGGCTTTACGGTTTCAATTACTTTGTGTTCAGCCCTTCACCATGTTTTATATATAACAGAAAATTTCCTCTGACTAAGATAAGTATTAGGCTCTCTTTTTTATGATCCCTGTTCTAAATCTTCATGTTCATTACATTCTATTTTGAGCTGTGATCAATATATCACTACAGAATTTTGCAGCTAACAGTGCACACTTTAGTGCCCCACAAGATCTACTAAGGAAGCCACCAGATAACAAAACTACTGAAAATTTGTTTGATAGCAGCATGATTTAAAAGCCAATTAATTCTACCTATTTTTAAAGGGAGGAAAAGTACAGAGAATGACTTACTTGCACAGTACTCAAAAGAACTTGTCTTATTATTCATTACTCTGCCTTGATTGTATACATGGTCACTGAGCGTAGTTTTCTTCTAGCCACATATACAGCTATACGACACGTGTCACTTCCCACACAGATGGTTATAAAAAAAAGTTACATTTGTGTGGTGTCTTAAAGAGAATACTTTCCGAGCTATCCCCAAATCTAGATGTTCATAGAATATCAGGGTTGGAAGGGACCTCAGGAGGTCATCTAGTCCAACTCCCTGCTCAAAGCAGGACCAATCCCCAATTTTTTCCCCAGATCCCTAAATGGCCCCCTCAAGGATTGAACTCACAACCCTGGGTTTAGCAGACCAATGCTCAAACCATGTTGTTACCTTGAAGTCTGAAAAGAGCATTTTTTTTAGAAGTACAGTTCTCTCATCCTGACCTAGTTAATATCCTGTACAACCTGCTTCAAAGAAATTTGCTTAATGGTTCAAGATCTTTAAGGAGGAACCATTTAATACCACCTAGCATATATCTTATGTCATCAGTGAATACTACAGGAGGTGACTTATCAAATTTGTTTCATTTTTCTTTTAGAAATGAGCTGCAACTTAGACCTAGAAGAATAAAATTAGTCCCTTCCATGAGACTAAAGGTTTTCACACAATCACCTCCTCCCCTAATCCTTGATCTGCTGTGAAATGACCCATCTCTGCAATAGCTTTTTCATAACCTTCCTAAAGATAGTAACTAATATAATAAAAAATCACATTGCAATATGAGGAAACAGTTCTTTGTATCAGTTATTTGTTTGTGTAATTTTGTTGGCACTTCCAGTACACCCACCACTGTGGTATGTAAGTGCCTCAGTAGAAATATTTCCAATTTAAAGCAGGCTGTCTGTTGTTCATGTCATCTGTCAGAAGAAAATAACTTAATGCCTCCTTTTAAGAATCTCTTGATAGGGTTAATGTAATATGGTAGTTAGTATCTATCTTAAAAAAAACTTGTATCTGTTTATCTCTTAATCATGAAGACAGGTTTGAGTCACTCAAGTTACTGTGTGTTTGCACTAGGTATTTTTTGTTAGCTCGTTCCAGTCCTGATCTGAAAGCCCCTGCCAGCAAAGCCTTTACTGGATTTATTGTGGAAGCAGACAGCCCTGGAATCCAAATGGGAAGAAAGGTGGGGTGTATATGCATAGATATTTATAAGAGTGCTAGTTAGGTACTAGGAATTGCACTTTTCAAAAACAGTAATGATACTATTAATATGAATGCTTTTTAACATATTAGGTATACAACATAATTGTGCCTAGCACAAGAAAACATTTTTGTACTCATTGCTATTTCTATATTGTGACTCATTTTTAAAGATGTTTGAAATAAATTAGTGGTGACTTACTAGGTCTATCATATTAGTATTATGGGTTTATTTCAAGTCAACATGAGGCTTGGTCACCTGGATGGTTTTAAAAAAAAAAAAAAGCCTGCTTTGATCTTGTTTACACTGGTGTATCTCTATAAATAACCATGGAGTTACACCACTGCACATAAGAAATATGTGAAATCAGAATTGCACCTAAGACCAACTTTTCTTGTAATCAGAGGACTTTCTTTCTTTTGACTGCTGATCTGTGTGTGTGTGCGCACGCGCGCAAGGAAGCATGACTGATGGGAGTAAGGAAGGAGCAGCTTATCTGCAAAACCGCACACCTTGAATTCTGTCTGAAAAGATTTTACCTATTGTTTCAAGTAACACCTAACTATTGAAAATGAAAAATTACTTATCCTCTATATTTTACTGTTGTGTATTTGACATAACTACATGTATAGTCAATTTCATTGGATCCTCTGCATAGAGAGCCAGTCTCTTTTTCCTGTTTGTGTGGGTGTTTAAAAGTAGCATGGAAAGGGAAAAATGTGATTAAACACCCACAAAAATTGTGAAGGGGAAGGGGGAGAAGGGGAATGACTCATGGGCCAGTGTGGTGCCTGAAATCATTTTGCCAACTTGATGGGTAACTTGAAATGTCCATTTATTTAGAAGAAGAACATATGTCTCTCCTTTCCTTTCCTGACTCCCAGCCATGACTGTTCTGCCACTTGAACAGCACCAGTATATGCAGCAGGTGGAGCCATGCTGCAGATCAAATTTGTTGTTTTACATTGTGGAGCGGTATCATAAATTCTGTTTACTGATTGGTCTATTTCTTGCGGGTGATCAAAGGGACTCTGTCATATCAACTTAAACCTGAAATTTATATATTTGTATTTTCTCAAATAAATCCAAAATTAAAACAACCTTGTACAAAACATACTTCAATAGAAATATTTTTGACTTTATAACATTTCAGTAGAATCTATTTCTGAAAGAACAGTTTCTCTCAAAGAGCTTGTCACTAAAATGTTTTATTGCTAGTGCTTGAAACTGCTTTAGAAAATGGCTGTAAGCAAAAGGTGAAACTAGCGATTTTTCATTGTACTTAGAAAAATAAAGGGAATAAAAAGCATAAGGAAAAGAATGATTGATTTTTTTTTAAAAAAAAAATCATTGTTTTAATGAACTCCTTGAGTGTTTTTAGCATAAGTAAAGAAATTGTTTTTGGTTGCTTGTTTATCAACCAGAAGTAACTCTTCAAGGTTAAAACCACCAAATGCAGTCAGGGCAGTTGTTTAAATTTTTGCTCTCAAGAGAGCTAATCTGTCTTTTGTTTAAAAATATGGTTTATAAAACAAAGGGCAGGAATGCACACAGTGGTTAACTGCGATGCAAATAGGTATTTGCATGTGGAGTTACTCAGTATGCATGTCTGAGTGCTCTGTGGCTGCATCTGGTGTGTTTAACTTTGAAAACTTGGTTGAAAAAATCTATTTCAATTTCTTTTCAAGTAAATCAAAATTTAGAAAACATGTCATGCCATGGAAGTATTCAGTTCCAGTTATACCTTTTGTAAACTTCTTTTTCAGGAGATGAATATGGGTCAGCGCTGCTCAGATACAAGAGGTATTGTCTTTGAGGATGTGAGAGTGCCCAAAGAAAATGTTCTAAGTGCTGAGGGAGTTGGTTTTAAAATTGCTATGGGAGCTTTTGATAAAACCAGACCTCCAGTAAGTAGCAGCAATAAGGTGCATTTTTAATAAAGCAAACAAAAAAACTTAAGGTAAAAGTGGAGAATTCAGATTTTACTATGTACTGTATTTGAACTATACAGGTAGCAGCAGGTGCTGTTGGGCTAGCACAGAGAGCATTGGATGAAGCTACTAGGTATGCTTTGGAAAGAAAAACCTTTGGAAAACCAATTATAGAGGTAAGTTATGCAAAAAGTTACAAGCCACAGTTTCGTAGCATGTGTTGTTAAGATACTCTATTTTCATGGGACTACTTTATAGTATCTGTCTGCTCTCACTCTGCTTTTTCAAATGGAAAGGTAGAGTTGAGCACTCCATATAAAACCATAAATAAAGCTAACCAGGTACTAACTCCAGAAACTTTTAAAGAATGAATTGGTAAATGGTAAGTCATTTCAAAGCAATGTGCTGGGCTGAATTATATCAGCCAGATACTTCAGTTTCCTTACTTATTGGGCAGGCAGCTGCAGGGGAGAGAAGACGTGATACCAACTTTTCTTTTTGATGTAAAGCAGGATACAGACCGCATTAATAATGTAGCTAAACGGTGCAGTTCAAAGCTAAATTTTGTAATTAAATAGGTTTTAATTTTTAATTACCGTATATACTCAATTATAAGCCAGTTTGTTTATAAGCTGACCCCCCCCGCCCCCCCAAGATGGATAAGTAAAAATGGAAAATGTTTATGACCCATTCATAAGCTGACCCTATAATTCAGGGGTTGGCAAACTTTGGCTCCCAGGCCATCAGGATAAGCCGCTGGCAGGCCGAGATGCTTTATTTACCTTGAGCGTCCGCAGGCACGGAGGTAAACCTAAGTAAACAAAGTGTCCTGGCACTCCAGCTGCTTACCCTGATGGGCTGGGACAGCAACTGGTGGGGAAATTTTTTGTGGGGGAGAAGCTGGGGGTCAGGAGAGTAATTCCTGTGACCACCGCCCACATGACCCACCCCTAGCCCGGGACCCCCACAATCTCCCCATCCCTTCCCATCTTATCTGGGGAGAGCCAGGGGAGGATGTCTCTGGCCTGGCTGGAGCTGCTCTGGCAGGTCAGGCGGTGTGGCCGTAGCCTATTCCAGCGGGCTGGGCCGGGCGGCGCGGCTGCAGCCTGCCTGCTTCGGAGGCTGCAGGGAGAGCAGCGTGGCTAGAAGCGGAGAGACTGTGGCCCCGCCTCTTCCCTTCTGGCTCCGCTGGCTGTACTGCCTCTCCTTGCTTCCTCTGTTGGGGGGAGGGGCTGTGTCCCACTTCTCCCCTCTCTGTATACCCGTTCATAAGCCGACCCCCTTCTCTGATGCTTCCCTTTTTTACTAAAAAAAATTCAGCTTTTGGAAGAGTATATATCGTACTTGGAACTATGCCCCAAGCTATAGGTGTGAGATTCTGCCATTCCCCATCCCATAGCATATCTCTGAACAGAATTAATTCCATATGCTGCTTTGCCCACAATATTAAAGAAGCTACATTGTTTCTTTTGTATTCACTGTAGAATCACAACTAGGCAATATTAACCTGCTTTTATTTTAACAATCCTAGCACCAAGCAGTGTCCTTCATGCTGGCTGAAATGGCAATGAAAGTGGAACTAGCTAGACTGGCTTACCAAAGGGCTGCTTGGGAGGTTGATGCTGGTCACAGAAATACTTACTTCGCGTCCATTGCAAAGGCATTTGCTGGTGACGTTGCAAACCAAATAGCTTCAGATGCAGTCCAGATTTTTGGAGGAAATGGATTTAATAGTGAATATCCTGTAGAAAAACTAATGAGAGATGCCAAAATCTATCAGGTAAGTAAAACAAATAACTAAAATATTACTATAGGGATTGTATTATGTCTACAAAATGAGCTAGTGGTTGCTTGCTTTTAAAATAGACTACTAAATAAAATTTGAAAAGCTGTCTTCTCCCTCCCCGCCTCACTTTTTTGTGTGTGCAGGTTTTGCTTTGCACCTCTGGAGGTAGGATGCATCTTCTAGTAGACTGGGGAAGGAGGATAGCTTTGTGACTGGCCTAGAAGGCAGCTTGGGACTTGCAGTGCCAAGGAACCCTTCTGTTTTGTCCTCCCACACCATCCAAAGGCACAGAATCTCCCTTATCTCCATCACTGAACTTGTTTTAGCCAGGGTTAGGCAGCATGTCGTAGTAGCGCTTCATTCACTCTGTTGCCCCCATTTTGGAGGGAGCTGGGATGATGGATTGGAAAAAGCAGTTCTGAGCTACCCAAGGAGTGAGGAAGGGGAGGATATTTGGCTTTGAGAGGCAAAGTAGTTTCCTAAATCAATGATGAGCCTTGGCATGTATTATCTGAAACTAAAGTTGATGACTGTCACTACTCCTTTTTAGCTCTTAGAATTACTCTTGAGACCTGAGAGAGGTGCTACTTGTGCCTTCAGTTTTTAGAGCACTCTCATATTATGTGGATATTTTTATTCTGGCACTTGAGTGTCTCTTTCCAAGTAAGAGCCATCTTTCTAAATGCTGTCTTAAGTCTGAGCACAGAAATGTTGGCATAGCAAGCCTGCATGTAGGCTAAAACACCATTCTTAAACTTGGCTTAAACATGCTTTGTCCTGACCCCACACTACATGGCCAGTACTTAAGTAGCCTGAATTAGTTTTAATCAAACATTCTCAGCCCAGTTCAGATAACTCCTAAAACTAAGCCACAACATAAAGGGCTGTGTAGTAAAAGGAAGGCTGCTGCTGTTAGCACTTTGTTGGTATAGCAGGTGTCCAATGTTATCTTAGTAAGCTCCTCTACAATGCTACTGTGGAAGTTCAGTGAGGCTCAAGTTCACAGCAGGGAGCACCTGCTTAGGCACGGTAAGAGGAAGCTGAGACTGAAAGGAAAGAAACCAAAATGTAGAGAAGAATATAGACTTTAATCCCCCACTTCAGTCTGTTTGTTCTTAAACAGTTTTTAAGGAAACTGAAATTATACAAAAGAAAAGGAGTACTTGTGGCACCTTAGAGACTAACAAATTTATTTGAGCCTAAGCTTTCGTGAGCTACAGCTCACTTCATCGGATGCATTCAGTGGCCACTGAATGCATCCGATGAAGTGAGCTGTAGCTTACGAAAGCTTATGTTCAAATAAATTTGTTAGTCTCTAAAGTGCCACAAGTACTCCTTTTCTTTTGCGAATACAGACTAACATGGCTACTACTCTGAAACCTGAAATTATACAAAACAGTTAATATAAATAATCAAATCTACAGACTATTTTAAAAGTCTTTCTGAAGTGGGGATTGAATTTTCTTCTTCCTTACACGATGATCCACTATACTTGCCTGGTGCAATACTGGTGGTAATCCTCACCCATTTGCTAAATCACATAGACAGAAAGGAGGGACCCATAATAGCAGCATTTTATGATTACTTAAACAAAAAGCCACTTCAAGTACTCAGAGTACTGCACATCAGGGAACCAGCTCAAGATAAGCACAACTATGGCTTTGCATTCCCCAAGTTTAGCTATGGCACACACAGGCAGCCAAGGATTGGGGCCCAGATCTTGTTCCAGTTCCATATGTGTGTGTGTGTTTCCTTTGTCAGTGAATCTATAAATAGTGTTATGGGACCATTTACTGGAGGGAAACAGGAAAGAATTCTGAAACCCCAGCCCAATTACACAAGTCTCAGACAAAACATCCTTCCTTCCAGTTCTTTACCTTCTCTACAGAAAAGCTCAGTCCACTCAAGCTCTGTCCCAGTACCTTCTCTGGTCTCTGAGTGTACCCCTTCAGGTTCAGACCTCGTGCTTTTACCTGCCCTGGGGTGTAATCCCACAATTTTCCCACTCTTAGACTGGGCCGTGGGCTACTGTACCTTGTGATGCCCTGTGTATAAGCTATGCTTTCCCTGCAGGTCTGACTGGGTTTAACAGTTCTTCCCTTTGGTAGTCTGTGACCAGTGGTGAATATTGTGACCAGACAGTTTGTTAAAAACCAAGTATTGTTTATTTCTCACAGTAGGAACAAAGCATAAAAGAACAAGGATTTTAAAACAAATTATAATCTACCCATATATCTGTCTTACCTGAGAGAACATCTTACCATCCTCTGTTTATAACCTAAGCAGGCCAACAGCACCCCAGCAGGTGCCTATGTCGTTGTGGTTTTCCCAAGTAGCTCCCCAGTCCTTTTATAAACTGATATTGACCTTTTGATCTTCTTGTGTTCCCAAGTCTTTTTCTGTCTAGCATTGTCTCTTAACAACCACAAAGTGCCTACCAAACAGTGACTTATTTTGAGTCATTGTTTTCCTTCCTACCCAACATATTCATACAGTAAACATTGCCAATAACTAGGGAAACATACAGTATTAATAGAATAGATCCATGTCCATTGCAAGCTCTTCAAATATTTTTACTGTGTTACTAGGATGCCTTGGGTTTGTAAAACTGTTTTAGGTTGTCATCTTTATAAATGGCCTATTACGTTTCAAAGTAATATCTTTTTATATCAATCATAATATTTATGTGAGAAATCTATCCAGATGTTTGATTTGATGCTTCCTAAAGAGATCAGATTCTAGACGCTCATTTCATAGAAAGGTTCAGAGGAAATTAAGGTGCTGTTCTTCTTCGAGTAGATGCAACTATGTATTCCACTTAGGTGTGTGCTTGTGCCCAATGCATTGGAGCCAGAGCATTTTGCCTAGCGTTAGTGGATAGAGGGACAGCGCTTGCACCTTGTGGTCATAGCCCCTCCTCTGGCTAATTTGAGGCAGCATTGCCCTGGCCCCCAAGTTCCTTTTTACCACCTCTGACTGGAGTTGGAGCTCTGTGTGGTCTTAACTTCACAAGCTCTCACTATTGTAGAGTATTTTTTTTTCTAGTTGTTAGGAGTATCCTTAGTGTTGGTTAGATTCACATTAGTTGTATTTAGTTAAGTATTCCCCTGAGATGCCCTCACCAGGGTTTAAACATTGTCAGTCATGTGGGGGAGCGATTCCCAACAACAGTCTCCACATGTGGTGCTTGGGTGAAGCCCACATCAAGGAGCAGTATTCAGCCTGTAGATCGTTCACAAAGTGGACTCCGACATCTAGGGATCTTCGCCTAAAGAAGCACCTACTTGAACAGGCCATCCTTCGACACTGAGGCTCTCGTAGGATTGGAAGTCACCCTCTAGTTCTGGGAATGCTGGTGTTTCAGGCTCTAGAGCAGGCGCCTCTCCGAAGAGATGGAGGAGCTGTTCCCTGTTGGGTGCACCAAGGAAAAGATTGCATAAGACCATTCCAGGTCTCCTGGGGATTCTTCTGCCTCCCCGAGGAAGAGCACAGGGTTAGTGCTGGCGCGCAGGATGGCGCAGGTGCCTCTAACCCAGCATTTCTCAAATGCGGCCACCAGGGGCTTTTCTTTCAGCCACAGCCTCCTGGGCTGTGATTCAGGGGGGAAGCAGTGACCCCTCTCTCAGGGCTACCAGCGGGGGTTGGGCCATGCCCCCCTCCAGAGACACAAATGTTGGAGGTGCAGGCAGCTGGTGAATTTCCCACTTTCCCAAGGGTGGGGTGACAGGCTTCAGCCTTCATCCACGTGGTGGCAGGCTCACCACCCACGCCATCATCCCTAGGCCCCACAGCCTCCCTGCCCACTTCCCCATCCAGGGCTTAATTTGTCCCAGGACTTGCTGGGGCTGAGTAAGTCTGCTGTGAAGAGTGATATTAACAAACATACAGATATCACTTTTCCCAGCAGCAGACTTACTGTCTAGTAAGTTATTTTTTTAAAAGGCAACCAAAAAAGCAAAAGAAACAACAACAACAAAAAGACAAGAACATGCAAAGCACCTTATTTGTTTCTATTCTGTTTAGGTCCAGTGAAGAATAGAGACCACTGTACATTTTTTTTTTTTTTAAATTACTGAGTCTGGGGGGAAAAAAACCTACATAAATGCATTACAATGATTTGGACCTGTTTCATAATATTTATTTGTTTTTCCTAAAGTTAATTATTTTAGGAAAAATTGTCAACATGGCCACCAGCAAGAGTTGGTGGCTGCACTCTGAGGCCACCAAAAAGTTTGTTGTGAGAACCCCTGATCTAACCTCTCCCTGGTGCCGAGTAGGGAGGTAGAAATCCTGTACCATCAACTCTGGTTCTGGCTCCAGAGCATCCATTGAGTCCAGTATGGACAAGGGCGATGCCAACACTGATTGACTGTTTCCATGTTGGCAGCTACAGACCATCTCTGCCTTTCCATCCCGACCTCTCCCTTGGTCTAGGACATTGCCAGGGCTGCATCATTTATAGCCCCATTGGCTGCATGGGCTGCTGAACCCTTGGGTCTGTTGGCATCACACCCCGATGTTCCTCTTCCACAATCTATAGAAGCAGGGCCAGCACCAGGTTCAGTGCAAGGGACCTCCTTGGCACTGGAAAACTCCTCAGCACCATTGCATTTGGCACTGCCAACATTACTGTGGCAGCTCTCACCACCCTCCACTTCGGCACAGTCACCTGCTTCAGTAATGCCACTGACTTCAGGGTCAACACTCCTTCCAGCACCAGCGAACTCTGTGCTGGTGATATTGCTTCATTCATTGGTGCCAGTCCCTGCCTCATTCTGGGCAACGAATGAGTCAGACTGGCTACTTGCTCCCTCAGGATTGGCTCCACCTTTATACCTGAAACCCAAGGCTTCTCGGCACTGAGGTCAGGATCTTCCTCCTCCTGCCCTCCATCACCTGACCCACATTGGGGACCATTTATGGAGTACTATGGGCATCAGGAGTGGCACTTGTCTTTCAGTTGGCAGAGGGGCCCCTGGCCTGGTGCCTTCTGGCCATTAATGCCACGAATAAGGATAGGGCCTCCATGGAATCTGTGGGACACTCCTCGGTTGCCGAGGGCACACTCCTCAGCTCGCTCTAAGGTGAAGTTGCTGGGCAGATCAGTGGCATGAACTGTTGACCCACTTGCAGGTTCAGGCACCAGTGATCCTTCCCCTTGTGGAGCCCATGGAGCTGCTCATCCAGCTCCATCAGTGCAGAAACGGGAGCCAGCCTTGGTGCAGTTAACTGCCTACTCTGTGTCCCTGGATGATTCAGCAGTGCCTGGTTCTTCATCTCCAATACCAGAGGATTTCAAGGCTTATTGTGACCTTTTGTGGTGTGTGGCTGCTTTCCTGGTCATTCAGGTGGAGAACCTGTAGGAGAACAACCATAAGTTAGTGGATCTCCTGCTGCCATCTGCTCCTGAGAGAACACTCATCCCTCTAATGATGCACTCCTAGAGCCTGTAAAGGTTCCCTGGAGCATCCTGGCTTTGGTACTGCCTACTGCAAAGCACATGGAGGAACAGTATTTCATCCCAGTTGCAGTGATTTGAGGGCTTTTACTCCCATCCAGCCCCAAATTCCCTAGTTGTGACAGCTGTGAACAATAGACCCTAAAAGCGCAGGTAGAAGTCTACTCCTAAGGATAGGCACTCCAAAAGGATGGATTTAATGGATTTAAACCCCCTCCTCCCTGCAAATGCGGATTGGACCCAGCAGGCATTGTTCACGTACAACTTTGTAAATTGAACAGCTATGTCTTAGTTTGAGGACCAGCTGCCTGAAACCTTCAGAGAAGAATTTTGGGCATTTATCAACGAAGGCTGTTTTGTGGCCAAGACATTGCAGTCCATGCTGGATGCCATGGACGCTTCGGCCAGAGTTTATGGCCTCTGTGGTGACCATGAGAAGAACGTCCCGGCTGCTGAATTCAGGCATTGCTCCCAACATGTAGCAGGCCATAGAAGATTTGCCCTTTGATGGCTGGGTGTTGTTTTCACACAAGCTGGATGAGACCTTGCCGTCCTTCAAGGATTCTAAGGCTACCCTACGTTCCTGAGGGGTGTATACACCAACAGTGCAGAGACACCACTTCAGTGATTAACCACAGCAACAACATCATCTGCAGTGCACCTTTGGGCAACCTTTTGCTCCCTTGAGACAGTGGGATTACCCCAGAAAGGATTATAGATCCCGGAGAAGGAGGCAGTCGAGTCCAGGGTTTGAGCCATTGACACACCTCTTGCTGGTGTCCCCCAAGCGCCCATTTTGACTCTGCTAGCCGATCACTTGCCCTGGGTCCAGAATCATCTTGTGGACCATCTCAGCAGGAATTTTCCCCTGAACCACAAGTGGTCTCTAAAGTCCTATGTTCTCCAAGTCATCTTTGCAGTGTGGGGCATCCCAATGATTGACCTGTTCGCTACAAGGGACAACTGGAAATGCTGTCTCTTCTGCTTTCAGGGTGGCCTCAAGGACACCTTCCATCTCATTCAGCAATTGATTCTCCTGCATGCTTTTCCTCTGATCCTGATCATTCCACAGGTCATCCTCAAGCTGAAAGCAGATCAGGCCACGCTCATCCTCATTGCCCTGGAACGGCCGAGGCAGTGCTGGTTTTCCGACCTTCTTGCACTGTCACTTCAGCCTCCTGTTTTCCTTCCTCTCCATCCTGACCTACTCATGCAGAATCACGGTCACACTTTGCATCTGGCACTCCGCTCCCTCCCTGCATCTTATGATGTGGCTGCTCTGTGGTTGAATGAAGAGGAAGAGTGATGTTCTGTAGCTGTTCAATAGGACCTACTCAGTAGTATAAAACCCTCTACCAGGATGGCCTATCGGCAAAGTGGAAGCGTTTTTCAATGTGGTCATTGGCTTGTGGAGTTCAGCTGACACTAGCTAGTATCCAAGACATCTTGGACTATTCGCTACGTCTTCAGTTATCAGGCTTACACTTAGCTAGTTGAGGGTGTATCTGGCAGCAATCTCAGCCTTTCAGACACTCATTCATGGAAGATCGGTGTTTTCCAAAGGCATGGTGAAAAGATTCTTCAAGGGAATCCTTCATCTCCACCTGCTGATGCAGGAACTGTTTCCCTTGTGGGATGTTACCACAGTTTTAGTGACTCTTATGGGACCTCAGTTCAAGCCCCTGGCATCCTGCCCCTGTCCTCTCATTTAAAAAAAAACTGCCTTCCTCGTGGCAATACCATCTTCGAGGAAAATGTGTGAATTGCAGGCGGAACCTGCCTGTGATGGCAGAGCCTCCTTACATGCAATTCTCCAAAGACAAAGTGACATTTCGGCTGCACCCAAAGTTTGTGTCTCAAGTGGTCTCTGTTTCATTTAAACTAGGCAGTATATTTGCTTGTGTTTTTTCCTAAACAGCATTCATCTCCAGAGGAGCAGCATCTTCACACACTGACTATGTCTGACCTTTTATCTAGACAGGACTACACCCTTTCAGGGTTTGCCTTCTCTGTTTGTGTGGTCTGCAGGCAGTATGAAGGGGCAGGCAGTTTCCTCACAGATGATCTCTAAGTGGATAAGTTCCAGCATCATGACTACATATGAAATTGCTTTGGCTATGCTTCCTCTATGGCAGTGGTTCTCAAACTTTTGTACTGGTGACCCCTTTCACACAAGAAGCCTCTGAGTGCAACCGCCCCCTTTATAAATTAAAAAAATGTTTTTATATATTTAACTCCATTATAAATGCTGGATGCAAAGTGGGGTTTGGAGTGGAGGCTGACAGCTCGCGACCCCACATGTAATAACCTTGCGACCCCGAGGGGTCCCGACTCCCAGTTTGAGAACCCCTGCTCTATGGGGTGTGATCTCATCCTCTGAGCTCGCAATCTACATCAATAGCATCCTTAAGTGACATCTCAGTATTGGATATTTGCGGGGCTGCCATATGGTTGTTGATACATACATTAAAAACCATTGTGCCATTACCCTGGCATCCAGAGCAGATGCAAACTTTGGGAAGGTGGTACTGCAGTCCTTGTTTAAATAAACTTGGAGCCCCACCCCTACAGGTACTGCTTGTGAGTCACCTAAGTGGAATAACCAGCTGCATTTACTCAAAGGATAAACGGTTACTTACTGTAACTGTAGTTCTTTTGAGACGTGATGCAGATGTGTATTCCACAACCCACCTTCTGTCCCCTCTGCATAGGCATCTAGTTTCTGGGCATTTGGTGCAAAGAAACTAAGGGGGGAGTCAGGGTGGCAATACCTCAATAGCCAGCGATGGGACTATGGCCACAAAGTGCGAATGCCACCCCTCTAGAGGAACTGCTAGACAAAATTTTCCAGTCCTGGTGCACTGCAGAATATTCAGGTGCAAAATTCCTAAGTGGAATACATATCTGCATTACGTCTCAAAGAACCACAGTTGCCGCAAGTAACAGTTTCATGTCTTAAGTGTCCAGAGCCTTTTCGTTCTATAATTGCCTTGTAAGTATTTTTATTATTTAAATCTTTCTCCCAGAAACTTGGATTTATTATTGTTGATTTTGTTATCAATTTTCTTTGGGACTCAACGAATGGTAAATGATTTTTATTTAGAAGAAAACATCTGAGTAGGTCTCCAAATTTTCTACATTCATCTTCTCTGAACCTTATTGATTTTGATTAATCTTTTTTATAAGTATGACGGATAATGTCTGTGTTTATATTTAAGAATTTTTAAAATTTTTATTGATTTTAAATTTTCACCATTGCGGGAAATTATGGGGAGGTCAGACAATTATTTAATGACAGTAGACGTTGAGATTCAAAAGGTTAAAGCTTTATAAACCGTTAATACATAAATTGTTAATATCACATGTCAAAATAAACAAAAGTAAATATCCGTAAATCAAGAAATTGTATCTGTTTTACTGTTTATTCGCTTGTCCATTTGTAAAACACTAATTTTAAATCGCTGGATTTTGACTGATAAATTCTCAAGCAGTGTTTTTCCTACTTGTCTATCTGTACATTTCAGTTATTTTTGTTAGAAATATATTTTTGTCAGTTTGTGCATGGTGAAAGCGATGTTTACTGACATTTACGGATAAAAATCTAATCCTTCCAAGCCTAGTTACGATTATCCCCATTAATCTCTCTGCAGGAGTTATATTTGTGATACATCAGCTAATTATCTAAGGAATTAAAGAGAAGAGAGCCGCAAAATATTTTCTTTTGCAGTTTTGATTGGTCTCCTGTTATTGACATTTGTAGCAGTGTTTCATTATTAAACTTCCTTTAAGAATAATAAATAGAAAATATATATTTGCTGAATTGATTGCAACATTCTTCTGAAGTCTGGACTGAAGAATTTTCATTCTTCAGACATTGCTCATTGGTCGCATGTTTTGGGGTGATTCTAATTTCCTTCAATATTCCATCTAACCATACTTCTCTAGTTCTGGTTTCTATTACTCATCTTTTGGGAAGCTTATGGAAAAGGATAATCCACAGTGTTGCCTCATCTGTCTGTAAAGAGTCTTTAAATGCCTTACTGTGTTTCACCCACTGTCACTTTAAATAAGTATCCCAACCTCTGAAAGAGTTTGTTTTATTCCAGATTTATACCATCCTCCCATTTCTGATGCATGATACCTCACATGTCTCTTGCCCTTGATTACTTTTTGCACTTTGTCTGCCCTACTGTATCACTGCCTGATGACAGACAGCATGTGCTCTTGGCCATATGCATCATCTGCAAAAACTTTTTGTTTCCCATTGGTTCTTTTTTTGTTCCATTTCTGTACCTGATTTCATTCAATATTTCACACATTCTTCCATAGACTGTTCTGATAAAGTTATTTCCCCCTTTCTTGTTCTCAATTTAGTCCCAATTACAAATCTAAGTAACAGTGACCATAATCTTATTTAGAAGCTCCCTCTGTACAACTTCAAAAATAACCTTTGTGCTTAAAGTGCCCAAAATTCTTAAGAATCTGAAGCTTCTTGTTCTAGCTTTCAAACATGGAGTGCTAACTGAACTCTTTTTTGTGATAGTCCTTAACGAGACTTGTAGGTCTTTCGTTGCTCAGATAATGCTTTGCAGTTATATACTGCCTTCCTTCTGGGAATCTTGAAACACCTGGTGGTGAACATAATTATCCCTATTATGCAGTTGGAGAAACTGAGGCTGTGAGACCTTGACCAAATCTATACAAGTCTTTAGAAAAGTTAGGAATGGAAATCTTAACTCATCCTGTACTTTAACCACTGAATCATACTTCCTGTCTCCCATCATGCCTCTCTGTTTTTGTGTACTGCCAAAAAGCATAAAGACCAAAATCCTGATTTTATCCTAGCACAAAGAACTTCATAGTAAATGTTTTGTTCTGTTGTCAGCACATGGACTAGAACAGAGGCGTGATTTGAGCAACAGGAGAAAAGGAGAGAGAGAGAGAACACAGTGCCAGAGAAGATACAAAAATGTGGGCTCAGAGATGAAAGCACACAGGATTACTGGGTGGGGTGGGGCATTGCAAACATGAGAAAATGGAGAGAGAAACAACAAAAGAAGTTCAGAAAGTAAGGGGGGAATTGACCATGAAAGGTTTAGGTAAAGAGAACAACACTGCTTTACATACTTGTGAGGCTTCTAATATTTTGTATGTAGCATTGAAACTGATCTTGCTATATTTTTAAAAAGCTTTTTAAAACAGGCAATGTAACACAATAATGTAATGGTATCATAATTCTTTTCAGATCTACGAAGGAACAGCTCAGATCCAAAGGCTGATCATAGCACGTGAACATGTTGGCAAGTTTAAAAGTTAAGGAAAAGCATTGATGTTGGCTGTCGATGCCTTCATAAAGGAAACGAGGGCTTTAATCTTTTTCTTGAATGCAGTTTAAAAAGAAAAAAATAAGAACCTTTCCTTCACACTTTTGTATTATGTACTTTTTTCCCCTTCTGTCCCAATACAAATTTGGTATTTTCTAAAGCATATCTTTGGCTTCCAATATGGTATTGCGTGTTTTTTTTTTTTTTTCAATTATACATTTTTTTTCTCCTTATAAGGGTCCAAACTTGCACACATTGGAGTACATTGTCATTTCATCATTGAATTCAGTAGGAGCAGACTTGGACCTAAGCAAAGAAAAAATATCTAAATCTTTAATAAAAAAGCTATTACTCTGTTTCCTCAGAGATCATGTTCTGCTTCATATGGTCTCCAAATCAGTAGGTTTCAATTTCTTCTGTGTACTTACAGCTTTGAGTTCTAGAAACTTGCACTTTCAGAATATTTAAAATTAAGTATAGGTGAATGTTTAGACCCTGCTAAATTTATAATACTATGTTCTGACATCAAAACAGGGATTATTGTTTTAGGAAAATAATATCACAGCAACTGAATTATCATTTTATTTTACTTGTAAATTGTCTACACATGTATGAGCAAAATCTGTTTTTGTTTACAAAGGCATAGCATAATATGAAATTTGGTTTAATTGTGCACCACCTTTCATCTTCTTCATCTGAAACCAGTGCTGATGACATTTTTCTTTTATTTTGTCTATGCGGATGCATGGATTTTTCCTGCTGTGCCTTAAAAAAAAGCTATCCTACTGTGTACATTTAAAAAAAACAAAACAAAAAAAACCCTCATTCTCTTCTCTCTCTCCTTCCTAAAATAAGACTTCTTTTCATGGACAAATATTATGAACAACTTTTGGTAACTAATACTATGCGCAATAGTAGTTTCATTAACTACATATTTTTATAGCAGAAAAACTGAACAATGACCATTCAGATTCGGATTTATTTTAATTTCTTTGAAGTGCACGCATTCAAAATCACCAGGGTTACTGTGCCACATTTTTGGTTATAGTATCCCTATTAAACGTAACTATTACCTCAGACTCAAGTATGATGATTGATAGAAGCAGTAAATCACACAATGCAAAGTTTTTCTTGTCAAGTTTAGTAGTAAATGATTGAAAAGTTGTTTCTCTTATTCATAGTTCTGAATTGCAATAATAAAAAACTACTTATTCTCAGGAAACAGATGTGCGCTACTCATTTTTATTTTCAAATGGGGACCAAACTCCTTCTAATAGACTACAGTAGAAATTGTATAACACTGGGGCGTATGATTGGTAATAGGATACTGAGCTTGTGACATTTTAAGTTACGTGTTCAAATCAGGCCCAGCTCAGAATTAGACCATTCATTTTTAGTCAATCTTTGTGAATGAGTTAATAATTATACTTCAGTTCCTATCTGGTCATTATCCATTATCCATGCACTACTGCAATGGACCATCTCAGTCGAGGCCGGGGGTTGAATAGCTTAGCCATGGAAATCTTGCTCATAACTCACCTCTTCCAGATTATCACTGATACTTAATGGGGGTTGAGGAGGGGAAGTTTACACTGATACTGTGCATGCTATGTATCTGTTTGGGGGAATCTAACTAACCTCAGTATTACTTGAAACAGCAGTCAGTATCCAGCCACTGGAAGTGAACAAGTATCATGTCAGTTTCCAGGACTGTCAATCTTTCATGAGAACTAAATTCACATTTCAAGGTTTATTCTCTCTTCTGTTTCCTAATTGAGGGTGAATCACTTTGTAGTGGGAGGCTTTTGTCTAAACTTATTGAAATAAGTATTTAAGGTGCCACGAGACATAAATTTTATTTTGGAGTAATACTAGCAAAATGCTAATCCTCGTAGAAGTCTTGCTGAAGGAAAACAGAAGTGCTTGTGCACATGAAAGCAGAACCATAACCACTATGGAGCCTACATGAAGGAAGCCTGCACCTGGCATCTATTCTTGAAAAAAAACATGCCCTTGAAAGAACTTTATTTTTCATATTGTGATTCTGCTCCTATTGAAGTAAATGATAAAACCCCAGGAATTAGGCTGCTTGTCTTGTAACGTGCTGATCTAAAGTGTCACTTGCACAATCTCACTTTTTACATGTATGCTGGGTTCTCAGCTGCTCAGGCGTCACTTGTGAACAAATCTCACACATGCTTATTTTATCTATCGCTGTTAGTCCAAATTGAAGATAAAGATCCCATAGATCCCATAGATCTACTTGAAAAGAATAAGGGTCAACACTTTCCCCTCTCAATTTAAAAACAAATTCTCATCTCTAGAGTGCTGTTTGAGCTATTGTTGAATGGTTATGGCATTGACTTTTTGCCTACAGTCATTGCAGTGACAGTATCTAACTTACATTTTAAAAAGCTATGATTTGGATGGAGTGCACTTAAATGTATAGAAGCAAAAGTTTCCCTCCAGTGTGTGTCCAGTAGGATAGGAAAAGAACACAGAGAACCCTTAAAAAGAAGGAAGCATAATCCTTCTCCCAGCACTGGGGAGCTCAAAGGTAGGGGGCCAGCTCCAACTGCTTGCAGCAATGATTTCACCCGCTGTCCAGCATTTGTGAGTGGTGCTATGGCTGTGCTGCAGTGAAGGGGTAGTAAAACCCAGTTTGCCATACTCCCAGTACCACACCAGCACCCAGGAGACATTAGAACTTTCAAAGGGATAATGCTTCCTGATAATTTCACTAAGATTGTGGTTACTCCCACTACCATGGCTGAGTCACGTTGGAGGTATAATGAATCCAAAGAGCCAAACTCTATCCTCACTTGCATCCTGTGCTATCTCTGAGTTTGTTTGGCTTATGTAGGGTGAAAGGAAGGCAAGAATCTGGCACTAAATGTGTCAAAAATGTATTCTCTTAAATAATCATCTCCATTTTAGTTAGTCTTTAAGATGCCTCAAAAGAGGATTTCCACTAATATATTAAGCAGACAATTTCTTAATTCGTTTGTGCTTTTCTTCATTTCCCACCCCTAGCTTTCATCAAATCATAACATTAATTTTTGCAAATGGGAAGTTTTGGTTCCTGAAACAAGCTAAAACACCACCACCCACCAAACAACAAAAACCAAAGATGTCCATTATCATTTCTAGGAGACTCTCTTCTATGGAGACTTGATTCAACTTAGGTAGCAAAACAGGCAAAAGAACCGGAAAATTAGATGGTGGTTGTAGAGGACCATTCTCCCCACTTTAACACTTTTAGGTCTTGCTCTCCTTGTCAATCCCAGCTTTCCTAACCATACTATATTTACCTCTCAGAAGTCGAGACAAACCACCCCATCAGTCAAAATGGTGTTAATAGCTGTATTTAGCTGTAACGTGTCTGAAATCCATTTATGTTAAAAATAAATAAAAGCTTTAGGATTGCTTCATCCCACATGGCTACACCATACATTCTTACAGCATGCAATCTAGTGGAAAATCTGTGAGATTATGGAGTGCTTACTTGTCTTGTTGGAGTGACTTATGTGATCTCATTTATTCTTGTGTGTTCAGCATGTGAATTCTGTCATTTCTATCAGTCTATACTTAGAAAAAACTTTGCTCCAGGAACTGCTGAAAAGGGCAATTTTGTGTGAGATTTTGTCACCAAGAAAGATTTCATAGAACTCAATATCCATGCACCGTTCCTTGGACATATTCCTCTTTGGGTGTTTTGTTTAACTATAGTCTCTTACAGTAGCAAGCCACCATCTGAAATTTAACATGCAAACTCATGATTAGTGCTTATAGAGGGCTTGGGTTATTTTTTTTACTACTACTATTATTGACCTGAGCATTTGATGGAAGGCAAAGTCGGGCATGCAGGCCATTTATTGATTGATGTCATTTTTTAATCTTTAGTTATCGTAAATTGCCCGTTTACTAACTCTGAGACAGTCCATCCTGCAACATATTCAGGTGATGCATACAAAGAACTATAAGACTAAAAATTCACATTCAAATATCCTCTTTTGTGGGGGTGGGGGATTCTACATATTACATCACATTGTTATACACTGCATTTCATCCTTAAGTATCCCAAAACATTTTACAAATCAAAACAACAAATATAAATTATACACTGTGACACTCTGTAACCCATATTCACCACTTGTATATGATTATTATATGTTTTGTGCAAAGATGACTTGTGAGGTATCATTTGGAAACTCGTAATCTGCTGAACATCACTGTCCTATTAAGATGTGTGTAACATCACTGGATGTAAAATGATGAGATTTTGCTATATGACTGTTACTGAAATATGTTGTAGTTCTGAGTAACACCCACAAACTAGTTGTTCAGAGACAAAGGCACATAGCAACCCCAGACATGATCAATAAAGTCAAGTGGGCTATCATTTAAACAGCCATTCTTCAGCAATAGGGAAGTGTAAACAAGAAATTTGCATTTCCTCCTAGATACGGTGCAAATCTCACGTATAGAGGGGACTGTTTATCTACCCCTGTCAAAGTTCCTTCCCCACTCTGAACTCTAGGGTACAGATGTGGGGACCTGCATGAAAGACCCCCTAAGTTTATTCTTACTAGCTTAGGTTAAACACTGCCACCGCCAAAGTGTTACACCAAGAATGGGAAGTGCCCACGTGGAAACATCTCCCCCCCCAAATTATCCCCCCAAGCACTACACCCCCTTTCCTGGGAAAGGCTTGATAAAAATCCTCACCAATTTGCATAGGTGAACACAGACCCAAACCTTTGGATCTTAAGAACAATAAAAAAGCAATCAGGTTCTTAAAAGAGAATTTTAATTAAAGAAAAAGTAAAAGAATCCCCTCTGTAAAATCAGGATGGTAAATATCTTAAAGGGTAATCAGATTCAAAACATAGAGAATCCGTCTAGGCAAAACTTTAAGTTACAAAAAGACAAAAACAGGAATATACATTCCATTCAGCACAACTTATTTTATCAGCCATTTAAACAAAACAGAATCTAATGCATAGCTAACTAGATTGCTTACTAACTCTTTACAGGCATTCTGACCAGCATTCCTGCTATGGTCCTGGCAAAAGCATCACACAGACGGAGAGAACTCTTTGTTTTCCCCCTCCAGCTTTGAAAGTATCTTGTCTCCTCATCGGTCATTTTGGTCAGGTGCCAGCAACCAAAATCTTAGCTTCTTAACCCTTTACAGGTGAAAGGGTTTTTCTTCTGGCCAGGAGGGATTTAAAGGTGTTTACCCTTCCCTTTATATTTATGACAACCCCCCAGTGGGGGTGAGGGATAACCTAAAAGAGAGGAGGTGGGTATAAAAATAAAGGACATTAATCTCCACAGGACCCTCATCTCTCCTCTCCACCTTTTATTGCTCTGCTCATAACACCAATGAATACCTAAAGAACTCTAAACTAAGGGGAATGGTCCCAGGCTGAAAGGAAATCCAGCCTGAGAACTGTGAAGTGAGAATTGCCTGCAGTATCTAGTGTGGTGAGAATTATGTTTGCTTCAAATCTTACTTAGCTTGGTAAAGTTTAGAAATTAGCTTGCAGTTTTATCTTTTTTTTTCTTTTGTAACCAATTCTGACTTCATGCCTTACCACTTATAATCACTTAAAATCTATCTTTTTCTATTTAATAAACTTTTTATCTAAACCAGTGTGTTTGATTGAAGTGTTTGGAAAATCTTTACTCAGGTCAACAGAACTAGTGTGTATTAATTACCCATTGTTGGAATGACAGACTAAATATGAGCCTGTACAATCCAGGGGCTACTGAACAGTACAAGATGCACATTTCAGGCTGGGACTGAGGGATATGTGGGTGTCATTCTGTATGGAATTCATTGATGGCTGGGCATAGCATTCGTGTACTCAGCTGGAAATGATTTTGCATGCTGGTAGCTGTGAGTGAGCAGAGCCTGCAGGGGCTTGCTGTTCACTAGCAAAGCAGTGTAAAAGGCATCCCTAAGGAGACACACCAGTTCAGGTTGCATCCTGGGGAATATCACATGCACAGAATCACTGACTTCTCCCAGTTCTGAAGTACAATTGCCTCAGATATAGAAAATGATGACTGTTGAGTAGCACAAAGACTACACAACAGTTTCTGTTAGGAAGGGCAGAACAGCATTCCCATTTGAGACTTCAAGGAGAACATAATTAATCTTGTTTTGTTTTGAGCCAAGTCCCTACTGTATGCGCATTTTCTGATCTAGAGTTCTAGATTCTAATACAAATATGTCAAGTTGTAGAGTTTGCTGTGGAGTGTTTTCTGTTAGGGAAGAACAATCTCCAAGCAGACTACACCAAGTTTGAAAAAACTGTAGCTGCAGATCCTCTTCAAGCTTTCAGTACTTTGCATAGAAATGTTCACCTCTCATTTGATTCAGCTAGAAATTCCACATAATATGACAGCAGATTTTCTTAAGTTCCTGTTCCTTTTAAGAAGCTACAGCCAAGAGAAAGACTTACTCCTTTTGATGCCTGTAATGTAAGAGCTTGCTATTAATCCAAGTATTAGTTTTGCAAACAATCTAAATGTGCTGTTATACATCCTGCTAAATAGCACTGGCTGTAGCTCCTTAATGAACAGGAACCCAAGAAAATCTGCCATTATCCTATATTAGGGAGACAAGGTGGGTGAGGTAATATCTTTTATTGGACCAACTTCTTTTGGTCAGAGAAACAAGCATTTGAGCTTACACAGAGCTCTCCAGTCTAGGAAATGTACCCAGAGTCATAGCTAAATACAATGTGAAAGAGATGGTTTAGCATAAGTAGTTAACACACATTTCACGGGATGATTTAAGGTGAAGTGGCCCATTAACATCCCCCCAGTCATAGGGGAGGAAAGATGTGGGAGGTTGTTAGTGGGTTATACATTGTTGTAATAAGCCATAAACCTAGTGTCTCCATTCAGTCCATGTTTTTTAGTGTCTTAGTAAAGTTATAAATTTAAGCTTTCAGGCTTGTCTTTTGAAACTGTTGTTCAGGTTCCCTTTGCAGATGAGGACTGATAGGTCCAATGTAGAGTGATCACTTTGTGAAAAGTGTTCACCTGCAGGTGATGTGGTGTTTTTGTCTTTTATCATTTTCCTGGGTGAGTTCATTCGAGAGTGTGGTGCTTGTCTGGTTTCACTCACATAGGTATTATTGGGACATTTAGTGCAGTGGATGAGGTACACCAGATATTGTGATAGGCATGCGTAGACCTGTGGGTATTGAAAAGTGTGTGTGTGTGTGTGTGTGTGTGTGTGTGTGTGGGCGGGGGGGGGGTAAATTATTGTAGAGATGGAGATACGTCTGCAGGTTTTGCATCTATTCTGGCAAGGTCTTACACCATTTTGAGTTGATGAGCCAGTGGGGAGCTGTTTCTGATGATGAGCCGAGAGAGGTAGAGGGTTATTTAAAGGCCAGAAGAGTAGGTTCAGGAAAGATTTCTTTCAGAATGGGGTTCCCATTAAGTATGGGTTGTAGTTGTTTGATGGTCCCACATATGGGTTCCAGGGTGGAGTCGTAGGTGACAACTAGGGGTATGCAATCAGAGATGGTTTTATTTATTTATTGAAGCAGGTTCTCTTGGAGTATTTGGGTGGCCTGTTCCATGGTGTGATCTACTTCTCTGGTGGGGGGTCTGTGTTCGGGGAAGGTGATTTTGGGCTAGACAGTAAAAATCATGGACTGAATAGAGACACCCCCCAGCTGCGTTCCCTTTCTTCCTCCTGCTCCCCCTCCCCATGACTGCAGGGGTGTTAACAGGTCACTTCCCCTTGATTGGTCCCTTGAGATATGTGTTAACTACTTATGCTAAACAATCCGTTCCACTTTGTATTTAGTACTTCTTGAGGAATTCTGTGCCAAAAAATTATGGGCACAGTATGTTAAAATTCTGCATGTGTTCTTTTTACAAATAACACAATATAATCACACTAGTTTCAATTATTTTGGTAACTTATTTCAAAATACCTGTCAGCATGTATGTCTGTAACAATACAGACAACAAAAAAAGATTCAGGACAAATACATTCCTTAGTAGGCATGTTAATATAGAACTTTGAGTAATAATTAATTTAAACTACAATACAGAAACATATTTCCCACACCCCTCAGAAACAGTACAAAGGTTTGGGGGAGTCAGAGTAATTGAGGAGCTGAGGGAGAGGGAATTAATTGCTGGGAAGGAGCCTGGGTGTGAATTTGGTGAGTTGTTGAGTGTGGGTGGGAGAAGTATGGAACAGGTTTTTTGTGGGGGTGAGGAAGGATTGTTAGGGGGTCTCTCCCATGTCAAGCCTCGCTGACCCCAAGCCTCTCACATTCAGTGAGGCACATCTGCCCTTATCAGCCACCAACCCTCCCCCCGTCCCCATGGTCTCTGCACCCCCACTCCCATTCAGCCCCTGCCCCACTCTCTTCCCCCCGCCCCAGTAGCCCTTCTGAACCCAAGTGTATGACTCCCCAGCCTATGTGCCCTATGCTCCAATTCCTGTGCCTCTTGACCTGGACCCATGGCCAGGGCACTGTGAGGAACACAGCCTCTTCTCTTTCCTATCTCCGCTGGGGTTGCTCCCACCTGGGAGTGGCTGCTCTGTTCTGGTGCGACAGCAGCCCCTGGTGGACAAAATGCACAACTGCAGCACTTGTCCAGCAGAATGTATTTTCTGTGGAGAAAACAAATTCTGCAGGGGCCCTGAATTCTGGCATGCAGAGGGGCGCAGAATTCCCCAAGGAGTAATTTAGCTGTGATGCTCTGAGTACATTTCCCAGACCTGCAGAGGAGCTCTGTGTAAGCTCAAAAGCTTGACTCTCTCACTAACAGAAGTTGGTCCAGTAAAAGATATGAGTTCACTCACTTTGTCTCCCTAATATCCTGGGACCAACACGGCTCCAACACTACATATCACCTTATATGGAATTTCTGTCTGAGGAATGGAATGACTTGCGGTGCTCCCTCCTACCTCCCACACACATAAAAAGTGATTCCCATGGATCATCTGAGCTGGCATGCTGTTTTATGCTCCCCTTCCCCCAAGCATCCAAAATTAAATTTGTAACCTTATATTTCTGCACAGGTGGTTGATTGTTGTGCAGCAGCCCAAATGAACTGTATTGTCAAGAAATTGTTGCCTTTGCGGAGGCCCTAATGGAAATCTATTGCATGTGGTAATAGATGTTACAAATAATGGAAAAGAGATATTTCGAAGACTGGAAGTGATCTATTTGATCTAATTACAGGGTGGTATTTGGCTTTTAGTTGGTACCTAAGTTTCTAAAAGTCTGGTAAAGGTGTTCCCTCAGAAAACAATGAACCCAATTCCTGGAATGTTTGTATTTTGTCTCTAAGGTGCCACAAGTACTCCTTTTCTTTTTGCGGATACAGACTAACATGGCTGCTTCTCTGAAACTTGTATTTTGAAGGATACTTTACTCTTAGGGCTTGGTTGCAGAAGACCCCAGTGGGCCTTTGGAAATCCTTTAATCTATTCTCTGAATACCAAAGTCATTCAGTGACTAGAGTATAGTTTGGCATAGTTGTAGACCACTAGTTGGGTATGATATGATGTAGTATTTCGAATAGTACTTTGGGTTCTGTTTTTATTATCTGTAATAGTGTGGCTCCAGAACACATTTTTAATCAAAGCTTGCAAAAGCAGAATACTTAGTTATCTCCAGATCTTTTTATAAGTAGTAATATTGGAAAGGTGTATAGATTGGGAAACAGTTTAATTGAATTTTTTTCTTTTATGTACTTTATGCATTTTAGAGTCTCTGTTGCTACCCTTTATTTTTTCATTCAAAGTATGTCTTTGAAGCAAGCCACGTGTTAGAAAACTGCAACTCCAACAACCTTGGAAAGAACAATAACTGCACTCCTAGAATTCTGACTTTAACAAACAAAGGCTGTCTTGGAAAATGCAGATAGTTTGCATAACATAATGATAGAAATATAGGGCTGGAAAAGGAGCCCCATGCTGAGGAAGGATGAAGTATATACATATTATGCAATTTACAAGTCATATAATAAAGTCGCTAAGGTTGATGCAACTGCCTGTTGACCAAGCTGCCTCTACATCGCTGGTGAGGTTGAGCTAACTACAGTCCTCAGGATGCAAAATTTTTCATAGGTCTGAGTGATGTACTGAGGTTTATCTAATTTTTAAGTATAGACCAGGCCTGTCAAGGTTCCTCCCCCACTCTGAACTCTAGGGTACAGATGTGGGGACCTGCATGAAAACCTCCTAAGCTTACTTTTACCAGCTTAGGTTAAAACTTCCCCAAGGTACAAATTAATTTTATCCTTTGTCCTTGGAATATCCACTGCCACCACCAAACTCTAACTGGGTTTACTGGGAAACGTAGTTTGGACACATCTTTCCCCCCAAAATCCTCCCAACCCTTGCACCCCACTTCCTGGGAAAGGTTTGGTAAAAATCCTCACCAATTTGCATAGGTGACCACAGACCCAAACCCTTGGATCTGAGAACAATGAAAAAGCATTCAGTTTTCTTACAAGACGACTTTTAATAGAAAGAGAACCAAATAGAAGTAAAGGAATCACCCCTGTAAAATCAGGATGGTAGATACCTTAGAGGGTAATTAGATTTAAAACATAGAGAATCCCTCTAGGCAAAACCTTAAGTTACAAAAAAGACACACAGACAGGAATAGTCATTCTATTCAGCACAATTCTTTTCTCAGCCATTTAAAGAAATCATAATCTATCACATACCTAGCTAGATTACTTACTGAAAGTTCTAAGACTCCATTCCTGGTCTATCCCTGGCAAAAGCAGCATACCAACAGACACAGACCCTTTGTTTCTCTCCCTCCTCCCAGCTTTTGAAAGTATCTTGTCTCCTCATTGGTCATTTTGGTCAGGTGCCAGCGAGGTTACCTTTAGCTTCTTAACCCTTTACAGGTGAGAGGATTTTTCCTCTGGCCAGGAGGGATTTTAAAGGGGTTTACCCTTCCCTTTATATTTATGAAAAGGCCTAAGGATGTCTACACTTAAAATGCTACAGCAGCACAGTTGCTCCACTGTAATGCTTCAGTGTAGACACTACCTATGCTAACACAAGGGATTCTCCCATTACTGTAAGTAATCTGCCTCCCCTAGGGGTGGAAGCTAACTATGTCATGAAGAATTCTTCCATTAACCTAGTGCTACACCAGGAGTTATGTATGTTGGTTTAACTGTTCTGCGCAAGGGTATGGATTTTTTACACTCCTCCAGTAGCTAATAGTTAAGAAGTTTTCTTGTGTAGACCAGGCCTAAGAGTGTTTTGCTCCGTCTTAAAGTGGATTAAGCTGCCCATGACCAAAGCACTCTTCCAGAACACGTCCACCTGCAGAATTATCAAGCAGAGCTATTATGCTTTACATCCGTTCCCCCTCTTAACCTGAATTAACTTTCAACCCTGAATCTGCTTTAAACTCACCCTTGCAGTTAATCTCTTGGGGGGTTTTCCCCCTGCATGGCATTATGCTGCCCCAGCCTGTGAAGCTACATCTCAATCTGCTGTTTGGGCTGGGGGGAGGCCCAGGTAGGTTACCCCACAGGAGGGGCCCAACGTTAAAAAAAAAGGGGGGGGGGAGTTTAAAGCAAGTATTCGTATTCCTTAGGAGACCACAACACGCTGCGGGAGTGAAAAGCAGTGTCCCTCCGTGGGCAGAAGGGGCTGGCGGCACGTTGGGGCAGCGGCCCGGCTAGGGGCGGTGCGCTGATGCCGCCACGGGCCCGCTGACCTCTCTGCGTTGGGCCCCGCGCGGAAGCGGCCGCGCACGGAGCCCGCGTCGCGTGACCACGGCCCAAGTCGGGCGCGCGGCTCAGGCCCTCGCCTGACTTGGCCGCAGCTGGGCGCAGCCTCCCCCTCCCGGTCTCGCCGGTCCCGCCCTCGGCACACGCGCGACTACTCGGGGCCTCTCCGTGCGTTCCCCCACGTTAGCCCCTATGAGCCCCACGTGGTCGCTCTCTATTGTGCAGGCGGCGCCTGTCAGCCGGGATCCTCCTGGGGCAGGCCGCGCGCAGTGCGCCTAAGCGGAACCGGGTCACCGCCAGTCAGGGCGCGCGCCTGGTGCGCGGGCTCCGCCCTAGAGCAGCGAGAGCTAGGTAGGGCTCTGTTGCAGAGTCACCAGGCAGCGCCAAGGACAGCTATGGCGGGGTCTTGAAAGGCCGGCGGGGGCACCGCCTCCTCCCCCTCAACCAGTCGCCCGTAGGACTGACGGTTGGTGGCGCGTGCGGCGGAGGCTGCTAACATGGTGGGTAGCGTCGCTCGCTCGCTCGCGTCGCGTGGCGCGGACTTCTCTGGGCGGTCTCCTTCTCCTTCCCCGCGCTGCTGGCCCGCCCTGCCCCACCCTTTTACTGCCGGCTTCTGCTAGGTCGCGTCTCATCGTCCGGCGGGGGGCACCGCCCTGCGCCTGGTGAGCTCGGATCGATCCAGACGCTGCTGGGCCCGTCGGCTCGCTGCAGAGCGCGGGAGGTGTCGCCCCGCGTTGACGGCTGTAGAGCCCGGCGCCCGCTGCCAGCCTAGCGGGGCCGCGGCCGTTGGGGTAACGTGGCTAAGGGGGAGGGGTGCGATGGGGCCTGGGCTGGAGATGGAGCCGGGGGTGCGGGGAATTGTCCTCAGGCAGCGGGGCGGGCGGGGCCCCGGCCTGTGAGGGCCTCGGGATGTGTAACTAGGGGGGGCCGGGCGATCCCAGGCTGACGCTGCGGAGCTGGCAGGGATTTGGGGGCAGGCTGGGAGGTGGAATCTGAACTCTGTGAGCTGAGCAATCTTGACCTGAAATCGGGGCCGCGATGAGCACGAGGCCCCGTCCCCGCCACGTGAAGCGTTGGTGGGTCGCTATTTACCCGCCTGCACGGATTCGCTGCAGAGCGTCACCTTGAGTGTAATGGGCGGGGGCGGGGGGTGTTAAAATTTCTAGTTTGGTTAATAAAAAGAAAAGGAGTACTAGTAGCATCTTAGAGACTAACTAATTTATTTGAGCATAAGCTTTCATGAGCTACAGCTGACTTCATCCAATTTATTTGAGTGTAAGCTATAGCTGACGAAAGCTTATGCTCAAATAGATTAGTTAGTCTCTAAGGTGCCACTAGTACTCCTTTTCTTTTTGCGAATACAGACTAACACGGCTGCTACCCTGAAACCTAGTTTGGTTAATATGTATCTGGGTTAGTGAAAATGTAAACTTATCGAAGTTTTTATTTATAGACTTTGCTCTGTAAAATAAGTTGGAAATTTTAACCGGGAAAGAATAAAGCAGACTTAGACGTCTGTTTAAAAGAAATGAAGTGCTGACAAATATTTAGCTTTGACTGGTACACATAAAATGAATTAATTTCTCAGTCTGATATGTTACTATCAATTTATGTGTTATTTGTAACAATAATACATTTCTTAAAAATCAGATACTGAGGCCTCTTTAGATTGATAATACAACTTAACTTTTTTTTTTTAAAGGGAACGCCACAAAAGGATGTTGTTATAAAACCTGATGCACCAAGCACATTGTTTTTGGAGAAACATGCAGATTACATAGCTTCTTATGGTGCAAAGAAAGACGATTATGTAGGTATTTGCTTATTTCACTATTGATAATACTCTGACAACAGTGATATATCTTGCCATTTCCTGCACTGGTAGGAGTAGGTTGGCAGGTGATGAGTTAGAAAGTTCCATATCTTTTTTGTCTCTGAATGCAAAGGGAAGGGTTAAAAGAAAAGACTGTTGTTCTGACAGGTGGAGATGGTGGTTTTCCTTGGTCAATGATGAGACTTGGCATGTATTATCTGACTCTAAAGTTGAAGATCACTGCTTTAGCTCTAGAATTACTCTGAGACCTGGGAAATGTGATTTTTTTTTTTTTTGCTTATTAGGATGAATTTGTGCTATTGTGATACAACATCTTCACAAATATCACGTATGTCCCATAGTTGCATTTCTACCTGATATAATGAGCCTCAGCATCACTGGATTTAATCTGGATTCTACTAGAAAATGTGTTATTTTGAGACTTCTGTATTATTTAGGTGTAGCCCTAAATTCATTGTATTACAGTAATCTAGTCTGAGGGTGAAAGGGATACAGATAATTGCAGAGGTGTTCATCTGAGAGGCAAAGCTGCAGCTAGCCTTGCCAGACATAGACAAAAGGAAGCACTCTTGGCTGCTGCTGCTGTTTGTATATTCAAAAGCATCTGAAATTCCCACAGGACCCTTATGTTGGAATTCAGGTAACACAAGGCAGGTGCACCTCTCTCTTTCATATATTTTTCCTAGCCAACCAGACGTATACCTCTGTCTTGTTAATAGTGAACCTTAGCCAACCAACCCTATCTGGTTTTATGAAAGAGAGACATTTATATTGTTGGTTGGTCATTCATCCCTCCTATAGTATTTTGTAGGAGAAGATGACCACATCTGTCGCTGACATGGAACCTAGATCGCTGTTTTCTCACTGTCTCATGAGAGGCCAAACTACTTGTTTCTATATGAGTGGATCATCCAGCAAGATCCCCAGTTAAGGAGTTACGTTCTGGTCCCAGTGAAATCACTGGGAGCTTTAGCATTAGGGTCAAACTTTTCACTCTACATTTCCAAATATAATTCCATGTAACTATCTTAAAAAAAAAAAAAAGAGAGACAGGTTAAAAAATATAGCTATACAAATATTGTGGAAAGCATCACTAGCCTGGTGCTGAATTAACACAATAATGAAATAGAATTCTTCCACATGGGGACAGATAATATCTCTAACTCTGCCATTTGAGTATCTTCCACATGAGTACCAATAGAGTTGGCCAAACCTGAGGATTTCCAGTGACTGGAAGTTTTAATGTTTTGAAATTTCAGTTGAGCCAGAAATTCTGAAAAATCTTTTGGAAAATCTTTCATTTCCAAAATGAAATATGCTCCCTGGACCCCAGCAGCTGATGACTTAAATTAATGTGATTCTTGTCAGTTTCACAGGGATTGGGGACCCCAGTTTCCTAGACTCCTGAGACAGTTGACTCCATGGCAGGGGGGTCTGGAAACCCTGGGAGTCTGGGCTCAAGCTAGGGCTCTTGGGGCTTCTAAGCCTCCTTTTATAGACCTGGGGAGCCTAGACCTGGAGGATATGTCTACACTATAGAAAAACAAATCTGTGGCAGCGAATCTCAGAGCCTGGGTCTACAAGCTCAGGCTTTCCTACGGTGCTAAAATAGTGCATGTTCCCTCTTGGGCTTTGAGACCCACCCCCATCTCCGGGTTTCACAGCCTGAGTGGGCATGTCTACACAGAAGATTTTAGCACCATAACGCAAGCTTGAGTCTGCAGGCCTGGGCTGTGAGATATATAGCTAGTGCTCTACCAATTTCACGGCTGTGAAAAATGGGTCATGGTAAAATCTGATCTCCCCTGCTGCTGAGAGCCTGGGGCTGCTAGTCCATCCGGGCTGGGGAGGGACAGGAGTTTTCCTTTTGCTGCAGGGCCACTCTTGGTGGGGAGATCAGATCCACCTCCAGGGGCAGTGCAGAAATGAGGGTGGTATACCCTCACTTCTTTGCTGCAGAAGCCCAGGAACTGGGCTCCGGACTCTCTCCCCACCCCCCCCACCCCACCCCACCCCCCGCCAGCCGCAGCTCTGGGTCCAGGCACCGAGCTCGGGGCTTCCTCCCGCAGTGTCTCCTGCCGGGCTGGGGGCTTTTGCTCCCGGTGGCTGCAGCTGGGGCAGCCTCGGCTTCTGGGCTTGCCCCAGCGCATGGCTCCTGCTCCAGCGCCGAGCCCAGGGCTTCCTCCTCTGGGGGCTTCTGCTCCTGACGGCTGCAGCCAGGGCGGATGCGGGAGGGTGGGACAGACTGCCTGGACTCGGGGCTTCTGCCCCGTGCCACTCCAGCCGGGGGTCGGGGATCCCGTGACACATGCGCGCACACACCCCTCGTGGCTTCTGCAATGAGCTCTGGACTTCCTCTCCCGGGGCTATGGGCTTACATTCCTGCCACCTTGGCCTGTGGGCAGCTCAGGCTTGGGGCTTCCCCCCTACTGTTGCTCCAGTGGGCCTGGGGGCATCTCAGGATCAGGGCTTCTTCCCCTGCAGCTCCTGCCAGGGCTCAGGGTGACCTTGTAGGGGCTTCTGACCTGGGGCTTCTTCTGGGGCTGGGACATGTGTTTTTCCTGGGTGGGTCCCCAAATTGGCCAGGCCCCTGTCTTAATCTGTCCGTGGTGAGGGCTAGCAGCTAGGAACCCCCGGTTGGGGCGTTCCCAGCAACATGGGGGGAGATCCTACCCACCTCCACCTCTGCGAACTTCCTCTAACTGCAGGAAGTTGGAAGCTCATGAACTTCAGAGCTCAGAAGTGAGGGTGGCAATCTTGGGACCCCACTACAACAACTTTGCAACCCCCCCATCCCATTTTGGGTCAGGACCCCCACAGTTACAACACCCTGAAATTTCAGATATAATCATCTAAAATCATCCAATTGACCAATTTTAAAACCCTCTGGCCAGGAAATTGACGAGAATGGACTGTGAATTTGGTAGGGCCTTACTTATAGCTATAGATTGGTTTCTGTTTGTTTGTTTGCAGGGTAGATATACTCTGAGAGGCCAGGCTACAGTGGGTTTTCCATGTTTCCACAGCAGGGAGCCTGAAAGCCCTGAGAACCCTGGTTCCCTGCTGCAGATACAGGAGTTGAGCCCTTGTGACAGACGGAGCTTTCTGGGTCCTGACTCCATGGCAAGGAGCCTGGAAGCCTTGCATAATAAGACTGCCCTTGAGCTGTGAACCAGGTTCCCAGCGCTCAAGTAGTCCACATGTCTTACCTATCCCAGATCCTTAGACCCTGGAAGCCTAGGCTCCACAGCAGTCCACCTGGAATTCTGATATAAGTTTGTCAAAGGAGACTGTTGCTTTGAAACATATCTGGTTCAATTAATCAGCTTTTTTGACAGAATTGTTTTGGTAGAAAATTCCTGATCAGCTCAAATTATTGAACCTCATGTTTCCCCATTTCAGTCTGGCTTGATTTTTAGTGTTCCCCTTTCAAGTCCACCAATGGTCTGGCCTTAGCCTTTGTGCCAGAAATACCAAAACATGAGGAATTTCTCTTGGGAATGAGAAAAGGAGTACTTGTGGCACCTTAGAGACTAACAAATTTATTTGAGCATAAGTTTTTGTTAGTCTCTAAAGTGCCACAAGTACTCCTTTTCTTTTTGCGAATACAGACTAACCTGGCTGCTACTCTGAAACCTGTCTTGAGAATGAGTACTTACAAATCCTTTCAAATACTGATAGCCTTTAACAATCCTCAATATGCTGGAGGCATAACTTGACATGTTATAGGGTCAGTTCTGGGAGCAGCATTTTAATAAAAAATGACACATCGTTAGTTTAGCCATGTGATGTGTATTACAATATTGGGCAGGTTTATGACTTCAGCTGGACATAGAATGTATAATTCTTTATTAAATTAATCTCTTATATTCTGCTCATAGTAGTACTGTTCAGCTACGTTTTAATAGAATTACAAACTAAGCGAATTGGACATTCTAGTCAGTTAGTACCTTTTTCCAGAGTAGTCTGTAGCAGTCGTGCTTGGGGGTTTTTAAACCAATTATGAATATCTGTATATATTTTATATTCATAAGGCTACACAGAGAAAACATACAGAAAAATAAAATTAGATGTTTAAATACGACAGGTCTCCCAACAAGATGGCCTCAATTACGTTTTAAAGTGTGGTGCCTCTGACTGAAACCTTCCTTCTCTTATGCCATGTGTATGGTCTCGCTCTCCTGCTCACCTGTAGCAAGAAAATACATAAATTACTATGGAATATTACAATACAGTATGAAAAATCATAGGTAATGCTGATCAAGAAAGATTTATAACAATATATTAAGCTACAATAAATTAGGTTTTTTTTCTTCCTGTTACTGCTCTAAATTGCTTTGCTTCAATTTTGGCAAATAGCAATTAGGTAATTAACTGAATGTTAGGCTGTTATTTTGAGGGGACCATTTAAGCAAAGGACTTGAGCAAAGGACCAGAGCCAAGAAGATTGTAACTTACGATCTGGTCTGAGCTACTGTCCTGCTGCATAAATATGGGCAAGTAACTTGACCTTATGCCTCAGCCATCTAAGATGGAAAAATTAAGTAAAGGGCAGAAATTCACTGAATCAGTTGCAGCATCTTAGCCAGCTTAGAAAGCTTGTCTTTCATAAGTAAACAACTTAAAATAAAGTACAACTTGGCTTGTTGGTTGGATGGGGAGGATTTGGTAATGGCTAGATCTCTAGTTCAGAGAACTTAGTCTAACTTACAAAATTGCAGCATTATACAAAAAAATACAATCTCCACTTGTTTACAGAGCCCTGCAAAACCACAGATACCCGCTTTCTATCTGCGGATATATGCATCTGCGGATGCAGTTGTATTGTTTACCATCTTTGCAGATCAGATGCGGATCCAAATTTTTGTATCCGAGCAGGGCTCTGCTTGTTTATATGTCTTTGTCTGCTTAAGAACTAAAATTCTGTACTACTTAGGAGTACTGTATGTCGGAATATTTGAGGATGAGCGGTGTCTACTGGGGACTGACAGTAATGGATCTCATGGGACAGCTGCAACGAATGACCAAAGAAGAAATTCTAGCCTTCATCAAATCATGTCAACATGAGTGCGGTGGAATAAGTGCCAGTATAGGTCACGATCCTCACCTTTTATATACCCTAAGTGCTGTCCAGGTAAATATATAGAAAAGAAAATATTGGAAGTAAGTGAAAACAACTGCTTGATTTAATAAATTAATTTGACTGTTCTAGGTACCACCAAGGTATTTCATTTTTCTGCTGTCACATTGAAATGCTTTATCTGAGCCGGATTTATTCATTAGAAAAATTGTTCAACTTATAGATTTATAGACAAGCTGGGACCACATGTATCTAAATGGCATTTTAAAAACTCTTGTATCATAAATCATTTTCTAGGGAAGAAGTGTTGTGGGTTGTAATCCTTGAATAGGATGAAATAGAGTAGATGTATCGCAGGTCAGTGATGAGTCTTGGCATGTATTACCTGAATCTAAAGTTGATGATTATCACACTTTAGCTCTAGAATTACTCTGAGACCTGAGGAAATTGCTGTGCCCACTCTTTTTAGGTTGAGTGAGTCCCAGCTATTGTGGGTATAGAGCCACACTTCTGCTCGTCATAAATTATTCTCAGTGTCTTAATCAGTTACCACACATTCTGGACCAAGTTTGGGTCTATCCACGCTGGCCAGCCAAAAGATATGTACATAGGGTTCCCAGCCCAGTATAGAGAGGGAATAAGTCTTGAGGTCCTTCTGATTTTCTTAAACTCCTTATGCTTAATATTGATGTTACTATAAGGTAATAAAACCACAATAGATTGCAGCCTAAATATAAAAATCTAAACTGAAAATTTAAGTTACAAATTTAAAATAAAGTCAGGAAATGCGAATCTAAGGTTCTTTTAGCAATGCTAAACTAACCCACCTTGCACATACTGTATTCATTTATATTATACATTAAGAATTCTAAACTGTTAATCCAAAGTAATAAGTGCAAGTTGCCACAAGAATCTTAATTTCTGCTTTTCCTGTCCTGCAACTTTATTAGAACACAATATGGCAATGTTAATATGTTTGTTTTTCAATTTAAAAAAGCATATTGCAACACTGGAGTATTATGCAACACTCTGTAAACTGCAAAATATAGATTACTTCAAACACTGTGGCTGGAATTAGGGAATTGCTCAATTTGTTTTCTGCAACTCCATAGGACTTAAATTGCAATCAGCAGATAAAGAGAACTTAGACCTGGGTGAAATTTTTCAAAATTTTGTTGAAATTCTCCTCTCCACCATCCCCTTATAATTCACTCCATAGAGGTTTTTCCAAGAGCTTTTTTGAGCAGAATCAGCTGAATTACTTCCTATAATATGATTTAACTAAATTGTTCATAACTTAAAATTCTTCTCACTATTACCAGGCATGTGCTGCTTATTGAGGACTAGTCTATACTTTTAAACTCAAGTTGTGATTTTTTTTAATCTATATTTGTAAAAATGTGCCTATCCAAAAGCTTTCTGCACCTTTCCATTACTTAGGTATACATACTACTACAAGCCCAAAACATCCTTATCTCCTAACAAAATTCAACCATAATCAGACTGTAATAAATCAATACCATGTTCCATGATGCTAGCTTAACTTAAATGACTGTTTTAAAACTTTAAAGTGGAGAAAGAGATTGTGTTGAGACCATGCATGGAAATCTTCATCTTAATTTGGGAATTTTAAAATTTTATGGAATCAAGCTTGTAATGTTGGGTAGGTTGTAGTTAGCTGAAGCTTTCATGGTAGTGAAAAGTTTTAGTGATCATCGATAAAATTAAATTCTGTGTTTTGTTTTAAGAAAACTAGGGCTCTGGTTCTCTGGTAAATTCTAGGAAACTTTATCCTTCTAGTAATTGATTTGAGTTATTTTTGTTTTGCAGATTCTTACCTTATATGATAGTCTCCATGTTGTTGATGTAAATAAAATTGTTGACTACGTAAAGAGCCTGCAAAAAGAAGATGGATCGTTTGCTGGAGACAAATGGGGTAACTTACATCTTCAAAATCTCATTGATGAATTACGTATTTCATATAATGAAGCAGTTAAGATTAAGTTGCCCTGCATGTTTTTTCATTGTGTATTGTGCATGAACTGCATTTATTTCCCTCCGTGTGTAAAAAGGAGCCAGTCACATGTCATTGCTTTTCTAGATGACTCTAAACTTATAGAAAAATGGAATTAAATAACAAAAACTGAACAGCCTTCATAGAAGTTTCTGAAAGCTCAAAACTTGTTAGAGCTTGTGATGGAGGGTGCCTTCACATTTCAGTGTAATTTGTATCAGATATTAATCTTTGAGTTTACTATCTAGTCATTCTAAGTTGTGGTATGTCTGTTGCTTGTAAAAGGAACTGTCTCTGCATAGCAGTGACACAAATCTGCGTCTGCAGTCACAGCTTCTAAAAATATTGATCTGCTTTGATTTTGATTTTTTAAACGGTATGTTTGTTCACTTTTTCTTCTGTTGACATTTTAAAATACTTATTTTATATAAAATATATTTTAATATTTCAATGTTGTATCCTGTTGAATATCAGTTACAACAAAACCATTGTTTCATTTTTCAGTTAATAAAATGAAACGATCAAGGTATTTCAACATATGTAAATCCATAAGCATCAGTTTGTGGTTGACAAGCTATGTGTTGGTATTAAAATGGTGCTGAATATGGATGACCAACTTTTACATTGAACCAGTTTGTCATAATATAGTAATAAAATACACAGGCAAGGATATGACAATTTACATTCTTGTTAGTTTCAGAGTAACAGCCGTGTTAGTCTGTATTCGCAAAAAGAAAAGGAGTACTTGTGGCACCTTAGAGACTAACGAATTTATTTGAGCATGAGCTTTCGTGAGCTACAGCTCACTTCATCAGATGCATACCGTGGAAACTGCAGCAGACTTTTTATATATACACAGAGAATATGAAACAATACCTCCTCCCACCCCACTGTCCTGCTGGTAATAGCTTATCTAAAGTAATCATCAGGTTAGGCCATTTCCAGCACAAATCCAGGTTTTTATTTATCAGATTGGATTACTGAAATGCATTCTAAGTGAGGCTACCGTTGAGGAAAATTCAGGAGCTAATGCTAATACAGAATGTGGTTACCTGCTTGATTGGTGATAGGAGCTACAACGAGGATATTATACCAGTTCTGAAAAACTGCACTCATTCTCTATTTGTATCTGGGGTACAGTTTAAAGTGTTGATTTGAGTTCTAATTACTGAGGTCTAATCTACGCTGGGAAAAGGATTACTGATACAGCAACCCCTCCTAATGTATGCACAGCTTTTGCTGGTATAATGGTTGGTTCCCTTAGCAAAATAACACACACCTTTTTTTAAACAATATAACTCAGGAGCGAGCAAACTATGGCCCGGGGGGCCACATCCGGCCCTTCAGACGTTTTAATCCAGCCCTTGAACTCCTGCTGGGGAGCGGGGTCTGGAGCTTGCCCCACTCTGCACGGCTCCTGGAAACAGCAGCATGTCCCCCCTCCAGCTCTTATAGGGGCAGGCAGAGAGCTCCACATGCTGCCCCCTGCCCCAGGCACCACCCCTGCAGCTTCCATTGGCCAGGAACAGTGGCCAGTGGGTGCTGCAGGGGCGGTGCCTGCAGATGGGGCAGAGTGCAGCGCTGTCTGGCCGCACCACTGCGTAGGAGCCGGAAGGGGGGATGTGCCGCTGCTTCCGGGAGCTGCTTGAGGTAAGTGCCAACCGGAGTCTGCACCTTGACCCTCGCCTGCACCCTAACCCTCTGCCCTAGTCCTGATTCCCCTTCTGCCCTCTGAGCCCCTCGGTCCCAGCCCAGAGCACCCTTCTGCACTCCAAACCCCTCATCCCCAGCCCATTGCCCGCATCCCCAGCTGAAGCCCTCACCCCCCCACCCCAACCTTCTGCTCCAGTCGGAAGACCCCTCCCACACTCTGAACTACTCATTTCTGGCCCCACCCCACAGCCCTCACCCGCTCCTGGACCCCAACCCCCAATTTCATGAGCATTCATGGCCCGCCATACAATTTCCATACCCAGATGTGGCTCTTGGGCCGAAAAGTTTGCCTATTGCTGATATAACTATTTATACTAGGGCTTTTTTGCCACTATAGAAATGTCATAAAAATCATTCCTCTTAACTGATGAAACTGTACTTGCAAGCTTCTAGTGTAGACCTTGCCTAAGAGACCTTTCTTGATCTGTGTCTTCACACCAGCTGAGGACCTTGAGCATTGTGGAGCCTGGTGTTGGTGTATTCTTGAGGGTACACTGCTCTTTAACTTGCTTTGTCCAAAGTTCTGAGTCTTTGTGGCATTCAGATTATGATGTTGAAGAGCTGAGAGTGGGTAATGTGGGTAATTTACTGGTGAATGAGTCTCTGTGTTGACATGGTTTAACCAGTTCTCTTTCCATTCAGTGCACAGACTGTGCAGTGGGTGTTTTTTAGAAACTGAAAAATAAATAGCATATTTACAAATTACTTTTAACTGGGGTAAACCTGGATATTTATCTGGCAACCACAAAGTGATCAAAGGATTATTAATTCATGGTTACATACCGATCACTTTATATTTGTTTAGTGTTATCCTATTGGGAAATAATGTGAATGTATTGGCTGGTGGAGGAAAATATTGGAGTGTTTTCTATTTAATCAGGGAAACACCCATGTTTAGTGACTTACTGTACGCTTTTTAATAGCATGCATTCTCTGTGTGCCTGTAAAAAAAAATATATAGTTCTCTGTAGTTATACTATTTTTTTCTCCCCCTTTGTAGGAGAAATAGATACAAGGTTCTCTTTCTGTGCTGCAGCAACACTAGCTCTTTTGGTAAGTTCTGCAATAGGGTGGCTATTAGATACAAATATGTAACAGTTTTCTGTGGATGGCAGACAAGTGATGCTACAGTAGGTGTACTTAATTTACTTGGTGGTAGTATAAAATGTTAAAAGGACTTTTCTGACTTGCAGGGGAAGCTAGATGTTGTTGATGTGGAAAAAGCAGTCGAATTTGTTTTGTCCTGTATGAACTTTGATGGAGGATTTGGTTGCAGACCAGGTTCTGAATCACATGCAGGGCAGGTAAGTGTTGTTGCTTTCACACTGAAATATTTTAAATTAGCAAGAAATTCTTAAGTATCAAATATTTACTTTTTATCATTGTTTCTAAAACCTGTCAGCAATGCAGACTGAAGCATTTTTCAGTTCCTAAATGTATGTAAAGAACTATTCCATTAAATGACACAAGTACAGAATTCATCTGTTAAGAGGCCTAGAAGCTGAATTTTGTCTGTAAAAATCCGTATCAGAACCACAATTTTGTATAGTGGTGTGAATTTTTGTTTCAAACTTCACAGGGATGAGTTAAAAATGTAATTAAAAAAGTTCCAAAAGAAAGACCAGTATGCAGCGGTTCAAAAAGGAGTTAACATTCAGATTTGTTAGGGAGGAAATATCTCAAATGTTCTAATATGATTAGAGCACAATTTTGAAATCATCTACTTTTTCTCTGTCAGAATAAGCATATCAGAACTTTTGTAATTTACTGGCTTGCATATTGTTCAAATGTCTTACCTTCTGGTAGCAAAAATACTTGTTTGGCCTAATTATAATTATAGTTCAGGTGGAATTTAGAATAAAAGGTAAAGAGTGGAATCTACGGTAAAGTCTGATATGTTGCAGAGGTAACTTGGTTAACTTCTTGATGGTGCTGGTGGAATTTCTTTTAAGGTGACAGGCTAGCTGGAGGTAAGGTGAAGGGGTACAACTAGAGCTCATTAAGAATTAAGATATCATTAAGAATGGATAAATGCCAAGGAAGATGACCTGTATGACTTCCTCTAGAAACTTTACATGTAACTTAACTTTGGATTAAGTTGATACCAACACTTACTCCGAACCTCCAGTTGATAGAAATTAACTTTAACACATTTTAGTACTATTTCAGTATAGATTTAATCACAATAATCAGCTGTTCATTTTCCATAATTGTTCTGAGCATCATAATCTGGAAGGATTTATTTGTTTAAATGAAAATATAAAAACTACTCAATATAGAGAAACTTATTTATGAAACATGCAACTGAACGTTATACAGTCTGCCTCAAAATAGGTTTTTTTATTCTGAGTCTCCTGTAAGGTCCTGTATACATTAAGAAAATACCTTAACGTTCAATCTGATCTTTTAGGACTCTACAAATTACATTTTGCTTTTAATGACAACTAGAGTACATTAGTAAAAATATTATCTTCTGATAAGATTTAAAAAATCATAACAGTGGAGTAGTATGTTCACTTTGTAAACTGAACACTTAATTTTCTAACTTGCTTATTTTAACTATTAGCATGATGTGAAATAATGGAATCCTGCTTTGTGATCTTCCTACATTTAGTCTTATTACATGCTACTTTTAGTTCTTAAATACACATGAACTTTATGTCTGTAATTTTAGATCTATTGTTGCACAGGATTTCTGGCTATAACAGGCCAGTTGCACCAAATAAATGCTGACTTGCTGGGCTGGTGGCTTTGTGAACGTCAGTTACCCTCTGGAGGTCTCAATGGAAGGCCAGAGAAGGTATTTGGTTCACTTTTTAAAAAAAAACTCTTAGTGTAGAAGCAGAAATATTTTTCTAATTTCTGGAAAATATCATGGACTTCCTCTCAAATGCTGTTGCAAAACTTTTCAAATGTTTTTACTCTTAATCTTGATTCCTTTGCTGTATCATCCAGTATAGGCCCCTGTTTAAGAAGATGCAATGTTCTCAGCATAGTTTAAGGCCTCAAAATACCTTGCTGAATCAGGGCCTGGATATATTGTGATGTTTTAGGAATGCTGTGTACTACGGGATTTATAAATGTTCATTCATAAAGTAACGAGAAAAATACTTTGTTGGATTTATAATTTTTGTGGGACTCTATTGTATGTGTCCAACAATTGAATAATGTAATCCGGAATGACTGACTTGCAAGTGGAGACTTCTTAGCACTAGTTTTCTTAATGGATGCAGCAGACAAATGCTTTCAAACTTAAGATTTTTTTTTTGTTTAAATTATTAGTTGATACTGTCCTCAAAGTCTCTTGTCCCTCTTCCTCGTTTACATGGTATTTTCATGGCTGTCTTCTTCAGAGCCAAAATCCTGCCAAAGAGACTCTCAAGGTTTCAAAAGCAGCAGAACACTTGTGATTCTGCTGCTGGGGGACAGGAGGAGGAGGAGGAAGGGCCATCTGTGAATAAGCTGCGTGTTGGAACTCTGTTCTCTGCCCAAGAAACAATGCTCCAGAGTTGTACTCCACTCAGTGATGTTTTGATGATGTGGCTAGTGGTTTCACGAAATCTAGTGTTACTACTGCAACCCATGTATTTAAAAAAAGTAATACTCGTATATTTATTTGCCAGTTACCAGATGTATGTTATTCATGGTGGGTGTTAGCATCCCTGAAGATAATTGGTAGACTACATTGGATTGACAGAGAGAAATTGCGCTGCTTTATCTTGGCTTGCCAGGATGAGGAGACTGGAGGATTTGCAGACAGACCAGGAGATATGGCAAGTTCATTTAAATGTACATTTTAGGTTGAAATTCAAGGTTTACAGTTTTGCAAAAGGCTTTATGTTCTATATAATAAAAATTAAACCAATGCAGGTAGTACATGAGTATGAACAGGGTAATGCTACTTAGCATATCTGTTTCCTTGAGGGAGCATGTGACAGTCTTTGATATCTGCAGATTATCCCATGCTGAGAATTCAGGAGCCTTTTTCTGTTTAAAGCCCCAGCAGACGGCTGAAAAAACATTTTTTTGAAAAGCAACAGGCTAATAAGATTGTAGGCTCTGTTGCAGTTGTGACTGTGTACATTTTAAAATGCTACAGTAAAAAGAGAAGTAAAAACTAAAGTTGTTTAAATAGACTTGTCCAGTTACATTTGATTTTTTTTTTCTCTTCAGTTAAAAGTGGTGTTGGAAAACATTAAGAATATATGCTCTGGATATTTATAGCTTAGAACAGGGGTTCTCAAACTTCACCACAGCCCCCTACTGACAACAGATTACTACATGACCCCAGGAGGGGGAACTGAAGCCTGAGCCCGCCTGAGACCTGCCACCCCAGCAGGGGGCCTGTAACCTGAGCCCGACCAATGAGGGAGGAAGTTGAAGCCTGAGTCACCATGGCTGAAGCCTTTGGGCTTTGGCCCCAGGCGGTGGGGCTTGGGCTTCAGGCCCAGCAAGTCTAACACCAGTCCTGGCAAACCCATTAAAATGGGGCCTTGACCCACTTTGGGGTCCTGACCCACTGCTGGCTTAGAATTTAGCAAAGACAAATGTGTTAATTTAAACAAAAAACATTGGGTAAACTAAAGATGAAAGTGAGCTACATGAAAATGGAAGGTGAAAATAATATTTAAGATATCCCATTAAAAATTGTGGCAGTATATTTAAGGTCAAATTACAATCTGGTCATCAGTAAAACACAGTGTTGTGGCAGTTATTGTGAGAATTGAAATATTTGCTGCTACTAAAGCTAAATTTTCTGTTCAACTTGTATTTACCTGAGAGACTGAATACCTTTCCCAGACTTGAGGAAGAGCTCTGTAGTTAGAAAGCGTGTCTTTCTCTCACCAGAAGTTTGTCCAATAAAAGATATTACCTCATGCACTTTGTCTCTCTAATACCCACAATCGTGAGTTTAGTTAGTTTCTCCCTCCCTTATTTACTATAAATATATTCACAATAGTTACTTGTTCAGGCTTGGCTTGTCGTAACTTGGGCCTGCCCATGTCTGCTAAGTTAGCCCAACACTTGTAGCAGGAAGCTTTTTTTAATGTCTCTAAGGAGAATTAGAAAGTAACATTAACTTTGGGGCCATACAGGGGCCTGCCCAGTCTCCTGTGTAAATTTAGAGCAGCCTCAGAGCTCCTTTAGCTTACATTTGGCTTTTAATGGCCTATCTATGGGCCTTAGGAAGCAGAGAATAGCCAGTGCTATGCATTCTGGACATGCCCATGATCTGCCTGCTATGCCAACTCTTTGAGGAAGGGACAGTCTTTTAATTGTGTTTTGTTCAGTGCTTAGTATGTTAGGGCCTTGGTACGAGGCTGAGGCTCTTAGGCGATATCATAATACTAAGATGTGGGAGGCTGGTAGCTGGGTCAGTGTAGAGCCCTTAAGCCAGCTGTAAACTGGCCAGTGAGGCCTTCTGTACAGATGGTATATTCAGGGAGCTGTTTCCACCTAGTTTATTGCTTATTTACACAGCAGAGCAATGTAAGGAACTTTAGTAAGCTGTGAACTAAGTCCTAAGGGTTTCTTTAGTGCAGTTAGCTCAGGCTCTTACTTGGGTATTGTCCACACACACAATCCTGTCATCTGAGCTAAGTGGCACTCTGTTTGGTGCTAGCCAGCACAGTTGGGGGGTATGGGTTATAGCCCTGGTTTCTATTTTCACTAGTGCTGGCAATGCCCACTTTGCAGTGAAGATGCAGGCTAAATCACTGAAGGCATACCCTCAGCCTAAGGGTTTAAGTAAGTAGCCTTCTATGTTGTCTGTGTAGGGATATGCAAACTGCATAGCAGCCTTCTGGAAAATCTGTTTCTAATCTCATGAAGGAATCGCTATATCTCAGAGAATTACCTCCTACCTATATTTTCTTTTCTTCTATGCCCCATTTTTCTTTTCCTGTTTTCCCTCCAGTTGTGTATGCAGGTCCCTTTGGCTCCCTCTAAGACAGAGACACTCAAACTCTTTTTTACTGGTGACCCCTTTCACATAGCAAGCCTCTGAGTGCCCCGCCCCCCTCCCCCCCCCCCCCGCCATATAAATTAAAATCACTTTTGGTGTATTTAACACCATTATAAATGCTGAAGGCAAAGCAGGGTTTGGGGTGGAGGTTGACCACTCGTGACACCCTCCCATGTAATAATCTCATGACCCCCTGAAGGGTCCCGACCCCCAGTTTGAGAACCCCTACTATAAGACCTGTCAGCACAACTCTGTTCAGAGAGACTGCCAAACACCAATAAAATGTTCAGTGAAAAATGTGGAGTTTATGGCAGATCGGGTTTTAGATCACCAGGTTAGCCTATAACTTTTACATTATATATAGTAGAATCATGAGGTTCTAGATTTACCATGTTGTAACAATACAATAGAGGAATTGGTGGAAAGAGCTGTCAGACTTTTTCCATTATCTTTATGCATACTGTTGAGTTCAGGTTTAAAAAATTTTCTGGTGGCAACAAACGTCATCAATTCAAACATCTCAAAGTATCCTAAATGTATACAGTTTGAAGCTGGCTATTGATTTCTTTTAATGTGTGTGAATATATCTGTTATTTTTAAAGTAATTGCATACTAAAAACCAGGAAGTTGTGCATTTGCATTGTTCTCTGAAATTAAATCTTCAACCACCATTGAGCTTTCTCAGTCTTTTCTAGCAACTCAGTTGTCTTATTGTCTCACTGTAAACTCATCCAAAGGGTTTTAGTTGTCAGTGTGTTATAAATTAGTTAATTTTTTTCCAGGTGGATCCTTTTCACACCTTATTTGGAATTGCTGGACTATCATTGTTAGGAGACGAACAAATTAAGCCTGTCAGTCCTGTTTTTTGTATGCCTGAAGACATCCTTCAAAGAATAAATGTACAGCCTGAACTTGTGAGCTAGACCTTACAGAAGCAAAAGGTTACAATGCTCAGCTGCTTTGATTTTGTTGGTTGAAACTCATCTCAAACATACTTGCATATATTTTTTCATTTTAATGTGTTTACATCAGTACAGTAAGAAATTATCACTATACAGTAAACCTGGTCACTTTGTTTGTGGATTGTGTCAAAATGGCTTGTTTAAATAAATTATGTGGATGTTACGTGTATTGCAGGTCTGTAACAGATGAAGAAACATTTTTATCTGCATCTAAATATGTGGACCTGTGAGCTCTGTACACTAACTTAGAACAACAGTGTATTAGTACCACTAGTAGAGTACTTGAATGACTTAATTTTTTTGTATTTCCTACAACATCAATCATAAAACATTTTCTTGATAATATAAGCATGTATTGACAGTGAGCACTGAGCACTGTATTTAAGAGAAGCAGAGAAAAGATACTTACAGTTAGAACACTTCCATGTTAGTGGACACTTGTGTATTTAAAACATCCTGTTTAGGATATACTACCATTTTTATCCACTGAAACACACAAGTTTTCTTCTCCTAGCAATTAAGTGTAAAGGTTTTTGTTCTCAGCAAATACAGTTGTTACCTACCAGTAAAGTCCTTTATTAAAGAAAATATTTTTACTACTAGAAATCCAATATAATTTGTGTTTGAGTGTAGATTGAGACTTGCTGATAATAAGCATTCTACAGATTGCCACTCTACAGTCTTATGATTTGCCAAATGTGCTGCTAATTGAAAATTTGTCATTGGTTTGAACTACTACTTCATTAGCACTTGAGAAAATAGTTGCGAAAGAAATATCAAGAATAAAAGTAGCTATGAAAAATATTTTCTGAAGGATGAAATCGTTTTTGTCTTCATTGGAGCGCTTAAAGTGCCTCCATTTTACATCCCATAGCATTGTGTGTTTGCATCTGGTCACCATGTTCTGACTGAGAAAGACTAAATGAAATTCCAGTTGGACCATATTAAAGGTAATTGTGAAGGAAAAAATAGCCTTTAACAGTCCCCAGCTTATTTATAGTTACAGATGTCCTAAAAGATTTTTCAAAATAGTTCTCCATTTTTTTTAATAGAATGGTCAATGCAGAGCACTAGTCCTTATTTCAATTGGCCTGTTTTAAGGTTATTTTTCTTTAAAAGCCTTTTTGCCAGTCAAACTGTTTTTCTAAATTAACTGGTGGTTCTTTTAAAGAAGACCACCAAGAAAAGGTGTACAAAGCAAACTAGTGTTCTAATTAGTCACTGCTTAAATATATTCTAGTCTTCCGCTTTAATTACTGTATTATATAGATTTTTTTGAAAGATTCTGGTACTGTATATTGTAGTCAATCCAGCAATATCTATCACTACACATACGAATTTATCTATAAATTATATCTTGTTCAATCTTCCATCAATAAAGCATCCAATGAAGAAAAGTAGTTGTCCTTTATAACATGTGGAAGTTAAAGTATTTAGTCTCAGCATTGGTATCACTAACTACCTCATTTTATCATGTTAAATGTTAAGATTTTCAGCTCCCTGTGTGGAATTACAGTAAGATATTAGTACTGTCTTTGACAGCTTGACTTTGCATGTAGAGATCCTTTATTAAATGTTTTCACACACTTGTTTCTATAATTATTGATATTTTTACACAACTTCATACTGAAGTATCCTTCAATGTATATATTGAAAAAGCAATCATTCATTGCAGCATAGCTACTAATGTCCTGGAACTGCAGTAACAATATTGTGGTAAGAAGGAAGATCCTCTCATGGATCAATAACTAGTCAACACGGGAAACCAAGGGTAGGACTAAATGGTCATTTTCAAAATCTAGAGAGGCAAATAGTGGTATCCTCCAGGGATCTATACTGGGACCAGTGGTGATCAACATCTCGATTAATGATATAGGAAAGGGTAAACTGTGAGGTGGCAAAATTTGCAGACAATACAAAATTGCTCAAGGTAGTGAAGTCCAAAGCTGACAATGAAGAGTTAAAAGGAGATCTCACAAACCTAGGTGATGGAGCAAAAAAAAGCAGATGGAATTCAGTGTTGATAGGTGCTATACATACAAAATGACAGAGTCTAAATTATTTGTTCCTACTCAGGTTTCAGGGTAGCAGCTGTGTTAGTCTGTATCCGCAAAAAGAACAGGAGTACTTGTGGCACCTTAGAGACTAACAAATTTATTAGAACATAAGCTTTCGTGAGCTACAGCTCACTTCATCGGATGCATAGAAGGGAACACACACACGCACACACAGAGATAAGTGGGAACTATACAAACTGTAAGACAAGGTGTGAGAATAGTGAATCTGTTTCCCTAAATTAAGTATTCTCACACCTTCTTGTCAACTGTCTAAATGGGCCATCTTGATTATCACTACAAAAGTTTTATTTCTCCTACTGAAAATAGCTCATCTTAACTAATTAGCCTCTTAGTTTTATAGTAACTTCCCACTTATCTCTGGGTGTGGGTGTTCCCTTCTATGCATCCAATGAAGTGAGCTGTAGTTCACGAAAGCTTATGCGCTAATAAATTTCAGAGTAGCAGCCATGTTAGTCTGTATTCACAAAAAGAAAAGTAGTATGTGTGGCACCTTAGAGACTAACCAATTTATTTAAGCATAAGCTTTCCTGAGCTACAGCTCACTTCATCATTAGTCTCTAAGGTGCCACAAGTACTCCTGTTCTTGTTCCTACTCAAGAGATCTTGGAGTCATTGTGAATAGTTCTCTGAAAACATCTGCAGCAGCAGTCAAAAATGTTAGGCACCCTTAGGAAATGGATAAATAAGAGGGAAATATGACACTGTATCAGGGGTGGGCAAACTTTTTGGCTCGAGGGCCACATCTGGGTTGTGCAACTGTATGGAGGGCTGGGTAGGGAAGGTTTGTGCCTCCCCAACCAGCATGGCCCCTGCCCCCTATCCACCCCCTCCCACTTCCTACCCCCTGACTGCCCCCTTCAGAACCGCTGACCCATCCAACCCCCCCTGCTCCTTGACCCCTGACTGCCCTGACCCTCTAACCACACCCCTGCCATCTGACAGTTCTTCTGGGACTCCCACTCCTGTCCAACCCCCTGACCACCTCCACCCCATCCAACCACCCCATGCTACTTGTCCCCGACTGCCCCTCCAGACCCTCTGCCCCTTATCCAACCCCTCCCTGCCCCCTTACCAGCCACCAGAGCCAGCCACGCCACCACGCTGCCTGGCAGGAGCGGCGGGTCAGAGCACTGGTGGCATGGCGCGATGAGGGTGTGGGTGTTGAGGGCTAGTCTCCCTGGTTGGGAGCTCAGGGGCCGGGCAGGATGGTCTTGCGGGCCAGATGTGGCCTGCGGGCTGTAGTTTGCCCACCTCTGCTCTATATAAATCCATGGTATGCCCACACCTTGAATACGGTGCAGTATTGGTTGCCTCATCTCAAAAAAGATGCATTAGAATTGGAAAAGGTACAGAGAAGGGCAACAAAAATGATTAAGGGTATGGAACAGCATTAAAAAGATGGGCTATTCATCTTGGAAAATATTACTGAGGGGGGATAAGATAGAGGTCTATAAAATCATGACTGGTGTGGAGAAAGTAAATAAGGAAGTGTTTATGACGCAAGAACTAAGAGTCACAAATGAAATTAATAGGCAGCAGGTTTAAAACAAAAGGAAGAAAGAACTTTACACAATCAACCTGTGGAACTCATCATCCAGGGAAAGTAGGATCAGATGCCCTGATATTAGGGGCTTTGCCTTATATAGGTAACCTATTACCCTCTGGACCAATTTTTCATACGTGCTATCTGGACATCCCTACCAGGGGATGTTCTGAAGGCTGAAACCATAATGGGGATCAAAAAATGGATAGATAAGTTCATGTTGGATAGGTCTATTGATGGCTATTGCCCAAGATGGATGGCGATGCAACCCTATGTTCTGAGTGTCCATAGTCTCTGACTGCCAAAAGCTGGGAGTGGATGATGGGATGGATGACTCCCTGTTCTGTTCATTCCCTCTGAAGCACCTGGCACTGGCCACTGTCAGAAGAAGAATACTGGGTCAGATAGACCATTGCTCTGACCCAGTATGTCCATTCTTATGTTAATACAGATATTCCACTCGTATAGAATTGCAGTAGAAATATAGGCAGGCTGTAATTCCTTGAGTTTGAAATTCAGGTACTAGCAAAACATACCTACTTTTGGAGGCGGTGTAGAAGCACCATAATCTTGCATGGTCGCGATCAGGTCTGGAGCAGTGCATCTTATTTCAAAGACATCAACAGTGTCTTACCCGGGTGCAGAGACACTGCTGTATTGATGGCTGAGAAGAGGCAAAATCAGGCATTCATTTGTTTCCATTTCTCATCCTACAACAGTTGATGGTGTCTAGCAGTGAACTGTTTCTCCATTAAAAAGAAAAGGAGGACTTGTGGCACCTTAGAGACTAACAAATTTATTAGAGCATAAGCTTTCGTGAGCTACAGCTCACTTCATCGGATGCTACTCTGAAACCTGTTTTTCCACTGTATAATATTCATTTACAAGCTTACAAATAGCATCCTTTCGAACTGACTTTCTTTCCCCAGTTGGCAGGCATTGATTCCCACCCCTTTGTATTTCTAACTGATTTGATATTAGCATAGATTTACTTGTTTGTGTATTAGGAGCATTCATGATGTCAGCACAGCTCTGAGAAGTGTTTTAAGTTATTTGTTGCTGTAAAGATAGTAGGGGGAGCTCACAACATTTTTAAAGTCATGTAAAAATAGTGGTTTTAATTCCTCAGAGAAGTAATGAACACTAGGTAATACATAATCAGAATTCAGAGAACCTTGCCCCTCAGATTACAATCTTTTTAAGGCTAGTTTTATCTTGATATTGTTCACTGTTACTGCACTTTATATTGGAGGTGAACCTTAAAAAGACAAGATAAAACATTTTAACAGGAATGATGCAATACTGTACTTTTAACACTACCAATTACTTTACTTGTTAAGTAATTTAGATTATATTTTAACAGGTTTGCAAAGAATAGAATTTTTTCATAAATTTTGGTTTTTAAAAATGTAAACAAAAAGTTATTTTAAAAGAATTTCAGCATGTTTTGAATGATGAAGAAACCCAAACACAGAAGCATTGTGCTGGAGCATTGTTTCCAGAACGTGACACTGACCAGTTTGGTTTTATTGAATATGACTGAAGTGCAAAAAATAAACATCTGAAATGATGGATTCAAATGTCAATTTTACAGGGTGCTGAGATTTTGAGTGCTGGGCCTTCAAAATCGGCACAGCACAGCTGTGGTTGGGTCCAGCTGCTGCTACTACTGTATGTAGTCTCAAGAACACAGGGAGGAATCTTGGAAATACAATACCTTTTCAGATCAGCTCACATCAGCTTTAATGAACAAAAAAGAAGAATCATTCAGCAGCGGGATAAATCATAACTTTTAACATAAAAGGAACTGTTGCATCATGGCATATGGCGCAAGAAAACAGTACACAGTTAATGATTAACTATAACCATGGTCACATGAAAGAAACTGTCCAGTTGGCACTATGCTGTATACTGTGGCTACTCAGACCCACACAGTAATGGCATGAATAGAATCAGATCCTTCTATTCTGAAAGCACAGAGCCTACTATGTGAGCTAGAGGCAACTTTTCCATAGCTGGTAGCACTGTAGGGCCTATGACTCACTTGAGCTAGTTTGATTCCAGTAAGTACCCACCCTAGCTTGTGGCAATAGGTAATGACAAATGTGTAGAATACTTTTGCACTACTTGTCCCTGACCCCAGCAGCGAGCAGCAGATTTGCAGTTTAAATGAACAAAGTGCCTACAGTGTAGCAGTGCCAGGCCAGCTATTTGATCTCAAGATAGAAACAGAGAAAGTATTAAAAAAGGCCATGCACCAATGCAAACAAAAGGCCACCCCAACATAGGTACCAGTCTGGGCCATAGTAACTGAGATGGACGCAGGGTGTCATAGACAGGGGCTAGGTTTCCCTGACCTAGGGCTTGAGGCTAATACAAAAAGTAAACTCTGTACTGCCCAGCAGCAAACAGGGTTCCAATCAAGAAGGGGATAGTCCAGGAAATTAAGAGGTGGAAAATTCAAAACTGAAAAAAGGACATTTTTTTTCATGACTTGTACCTAGACTGTAGAATGCATTGCCACAGGCATCAGAAGCCAAACACTTAGCAAGATTCAAAGAGGAATCGGACATTTATCTGGATAGCAAAAATACCTAGTAAGAAGAGTTAATGCTAGCAAAAATATAGGAAGAGATATTAAATCTCATGCTTCAGGGCTTAAGCCTGGCTCTGTTAGGGATTAGGAGGTTTGTTGCACCTCCCTCAGAAACGTGTTGCTGCTACTGTCAGAGACAGGATATTGAACTAGATCAGAGGTTTTCAAACTGTGGGGTGCAGATCAATGTTCGCTCTAATTTTTGACAGGCCATGTGTGCAAAAAATTTCTTCTGTGCAAATTTTTGTGCTTCTGTGCAAATTTTTGTGCATGCAGTGTTTCGCTGTGTGCGCAGGGTTTAGGATCTGTGTGTGCACAGACATGCGCACAGCTTAGAGGGAACAGTGGTGCAGAGGAACATCCAGGAGATTCAAGTGGCAATCCCAGGTGACTTGGGCTTCAGCCCCATAGAATCATAGATGCGGCAGGGCTCATGGAGGGAGCGCCTCCTCCACCCCACCTCACTTCTTTTTGTCTGGGTTGGAGAGGGGCACAACCAAAAATTGTAACTCAAAGGGAGGACTCAGCTCAAAAAGTTTGAAAACTGCTGCACTAGATGCAGTATAGGTCTGATCTAATGTAGCACAGTTCCTGTGTTCCTGTCATAGCTGCCAAGATTTGTGTGACTCTAAGTGTAACATTTCTTACCAGTGGTAGTCACTATCTCCCACATGACCCCTGAGCAATGCGCAAAGGCCACAGCTGAGCTTTCTCCCCAAATCTTGCCAGTTCCAACCCATTGGGTGCACTAAGCAGGGATATTTTGTGTCCCCCAACACATACTAATAATTAATAGGGGGCCCCCTTGAGCTGGCAGGGCAAATTGCTTAGCCTGCTTATGCCTAGCACCAGCTCTGCTCACAGTGGGCCACACCTATTTCTGCTGCTGGGGGAGATCCCATGGGGGAAATTGGGATATTAGTGATTTTTTTCTGACAAGCAAGAAAGGTCACAAATGGGGCTGCACAACATTTCCCTTCCACCTGAAGTTAGTTAGTGGTCCCCCTAACTTGGTATATTAGGAAACCCTTGGCCAATGTTGGGGGCATGGAATGAGATGATGGGCTCTTTACTCATCCCCCAGTGCTAGGGAGAGGTGATGCCAAACATTCCCCTTCTCCCTGCTGCAGCAGTGACCAAGAGAAAAGGAAGAACCCTGAGTAATGGCAAAGTTGCAGACAGAGGGGAGGGGTGACATGATATAGGAGGTTGGCTGAGTTTATGGGGCAGCTCAGCTTTAAGCAGCTGATACACCACTAGCTGATAGGATGATAACCATTATTGGAGAGAGGGTGCCTCTACACACCACTTGTTAGCTATGAGTCTGCCTCATATTGGGAGAGGGAAAAGATCAGGGGGGGTCAGCTCTCTTTCCCCCCATAGTAGAGGTATGGGTAGGAGTGGAGAGGAAGGTCTCAGTTCTGAGGGGCTGGAGGAAGATGGGAAGTGGACTCAGTCCCTCTCTCTCTCAAAGGTTAGAGTGTGTGTGTGTAAGCTCTATACCTCTTCCTCCATCCCTTCCATCACAGTGGAGGAGAAGGGACTTTGTTCCTTCCTCCCAGGGGCAATGGGAAGAAGCTATGTGGAAGAGCTCAGCCCATGACAGCTGGGCGGGATTCTCTTTCTTCCCCCTCCTCAGCAGTGAGGATACTCCTGGGGGACTTCTGCACCACTGCATGCACGCAGAATTCATGTCCTGCTTCCCTGCAGAAAATGACAGGGAAACAAAAGGAAGCTACAAGAGCAGTCATATGCTCCTCCCTAGCAGCACAGGTGCATGGTTTCTGGCACTCTGAGCAGCTGGTGGAGAGGTAAACTACTGGGGAGGGGCAGGGCTGGGGACACCCATGGGCACAGTTTTATGGGTGCTACTGCCTCCCAAACAGAGGTGAGGCATGGGGGGGGGGAGTCATGCAGGGTCACATACCAATGCCCCACGCCTTTTCTGCAAGTATCAAGCTGCCCGGATGAGAGAGGGCACTGCTTGGGCTAGCTGACTCTGCAGCTGGATGCCGCCTCTTGGGTCCTAATGCTGGTCATGCTCCCCTTCTATGTGTGCTGGGAGCCATCCTGTTTTCTGTACAAGGGTGAGTGCCCGTGGTGAGGCAGGGCAAGGTAGAGCGGGGTGGTGGGTGGGGGGAAGAGGAAGCAGGAGGGGATTGGGCAAGGGGAGGGGGATGTTGGAGTGAGGGGAGAGGGATAGGGGCAGGGGATGGAGAGGAGAGGAAGGGGATGGGGCAGTGGGATGGTGGCAAAGAAGGGGTAGGAAATAGCGGGAGAAGCGGGAACCAGCATATGTCCCCTCAACAGCAGTAGGGGCTCCTCCATTAAGTAGGCCCATCAAACCCTCACCCCGACAAACTCCACCCACCCTGCACCTGGACCACTCTGATGAGCCCCCCCTGCCCAGACGCCTACCCCACTGAGCCCCAACCAGATGCACCTAGACTCACCACTGAGCCCCCCACACCAAATCTCCCCTGCTGAACCCCAAACACCTTCACCTGGATCCCCTTGCAGAGTCCCATTGCCCCAGAATCCCCCGCCCCAAGGAGCCCCTGTCCATCCAGATCCCCCACTGAGCCGCCCACACCCAGACTGTCCCACACAGAACCCTCTCACCTCAGACCTGAATCCCCCCACACTAAGTCCCTCCACACTTGTATCCTGCTGGGCTGGGCCCGCTTGTCCACACCTGGTGTGCCTGGCATAGAGGCGCCAGGGTGTTTCTGGGGTAGGCCCAGCCCCTTGTGCTGTGTCAGGGTTGGGTGCAGCCTTACTGACAAGTCCCTGTCCTGGGCGTGAGGAGGCTGCAGGGTGATCTCTCACCTGCTTGCAGCCAGTGGCCTGTGCTGCCCACTGCCATGCTTGAGTCTCCACATTTACTGACAAATAAATGTTGCAGAACTTTAAAATATTGTGGGCAGAAATTTTTAATTTTTTGGCACATAATTCCCTCAGGAATAAGGAGCAGGAGCTGAGGGCTCTCCTGGAGGAGGTGCTGCCTGTCTGAAGTGAGTCCCTAACTCACTGTGAGACCAGATGGGCTAGTCTCACTGGGGCAGCAGTAGCCTCTCCTTAGGGCCCCCTGTAGAAAGCAGATGGGGAGCTGGCCAGCTGGTTGACTCCAGAAGCCTTCAAAGGGAAGGCTGAGGGAAAAGGCCATTTGCCTCCTTGAAGACCAACAGTGAAGCCTGGGGGCATTGAGGGCATGGAAGAAGGGGGCTGTGGCAGCAGGAGAGGAATAAAGAAGACCTGATCTGTGATGGCCAAGGATTCACAGAATCCAAAGCCAGAAGGGGTCATTGTGATCGTCTAGTGTAACCACCAGCACAGGCCATAGAACTTCCCCAAAATAACTCCTAGAGTATCTTTCACAAAAACATCTAGTCTTGATTTAAAAATTGTCATTGATGGATACTCCACTTGACCCTTGGTAAATTGTTACAATGGTTAATTACTCTCACTGTCAATAATTTACACCTTATGTCCAGTCCAATTTTGTCTAACTTCCAGCCATTGGATGGTGTTATATCTTTGTCAGCTAGATTGAAGATCATCATCATCATGTTCCCATTACACCTCTGGCATTTAAGGCAGCAACGAAGCTCCTCCACTCCTGTCTGTTTCTGGCAAGTCTTTCAATGGGTTCCCAGCTGTGCTCCAGGTTTTTCACCTCAGCTTCCACAGCTCTTCACCATGTTGTTTTTGGGCTGCCTCGTTTTCACTTGCCCTGAGGTGTCCATCTGGTGATGGAATCAGTTTCCATTCAAAGCACATGGCCAATCCATCTCCTGGCAATGATGGTGCTCATACCTTTTTGGCTGCGTGAATACATCTTGGTTTGAGATTGTTCTGGGTCAAAAGATACAGAGGATTTTTCTGAGGCAGGCTATATGGAATGAAGACAGTTTGAACATGTCATACTTTCTCATTCCCCAGTATTCTGCACTATAGTGTTGAAATTATGCAGCTCTGATAAATCTTGACTTTGATTTTAGTGTTGTGTTTTGATAATTTCCAGACTGTATTTAAGCTCCTTAAGGTGTTCCTGGCTTTATTGATTCTGTTCCGTATGTCCTGGCTTGTTCCACCGTCCTGGCTGATGGAGCTGCCCAAGTATGTGAATGTTTCTACACTGGTGAGACCATGACCCTCTATCCATACTGGTGATGCCGAGGCAATATTAAAGGTCATCATATCTGTCTTATGGTGGTTGATTTTCAGTCCAATTTGCTGGCTGAATGTGTTGAGTCATGTTTTTTTTCTTGTATATGGTATTGTGTATGTGATAGGAGAACGACATCATTTGAGAAGTCCAGGTCTTCACATCATTTGAGAAGTCCAGGTCTTCGAGGGATGAGAAGGGTGTCCATTTAATGCCTCTTGGCATGTCTTCTGTTGTATGCCGCTATCAGGGTTCTTTCCCCACTCTGAACTCTAGGGTATAGATGTGGGGACCCGCATGAAAGACCCCCTAAGCTTATTCTTACCAGGTTAGGTTAAAAACTTCCCCAAGGTACAAACTTTGCCTTGTCCTTGAACCGTATGCTGCCACCACCAAGCGTTTTAAATAAAGAACAGGGAAAGAGACCACTTGGAGTCGTCTTCCCCCCCCACAAATATCCCCCCAAGCCCTACACACCCCCTTTCCTGGGGAGGCTTGAGAATAATATCCTAACCAATTGGTTACAAAATCATCAATGACGAAGACCCCTGGATCTTGGAACAATGGAAAAATCAGTCAGGTTCTTAAAAGAAGAATTTTACTAAAAAAAAAAAAGAAAGGTAAAAATCATCTCTGTAAAATCAGAATGGAAAATACTTTACAGGGGTATTCAGATTCAAAACACAGAGGATCCCCCTCTGGGAAAAACCTTAAAGTTACAGAAAACAGGAATAAACCTCCCTCTTAACACAGGGAAAATTCACATAAAGATAAACTAATCCGCCTTGCCTGGCTTACCTATACTGGTTGCAGTATTGGAGACTTGGATTAGGATGGGTTGGAGAAGATGGATTTCTGTCTGGCCTCTCTCAGTCCCAAGAGAGAACAACCATGTAAACAAAGAGCACAAACAAAAGCCTTCCCCCCAAGATTTGAAAGTATTTTGTCCCCTTATTGGTCCTTTGGGTCAGGTGCCAGCCAGGTTAAATGAGCTTCTTAACCCTTTACAGGTAACAGGATGTTGCCTCTGGCCAGGAGGGATTTTATAGCACTGTAAACAGAAAGGTGGTTACCCTTCACTTTATATTTATGACAGCCGCATTACCCAGTTGATGGCAACGTTGAAGAGGATTGCAGACATGACACCCCCTCACGTATTCCTGTTTTAACTTCAAAACTGAGCTCACTGTAATCAACACTGCATGTAAAGTTGGACTAGAAGCTTTTTGACAAAGTTGATTATAGAGAGGGATTCCATATGCCCACAGAATGCGCCATAGGCCTTCTCAAAGTCTATGAATGTAGAGCTGCCTTGCTATTCTAAGCTTTGTTCTATTATGTTTCACAGAGTGAAGATCCACACCCTTTCTGAAAACCGGCTTGCTCTTTTTGAGAATGCTACCAGCTACCTCTGATACTCGCTGGGCTATGATCTTACAGGATACCTTGCTGGGCTATGATCTTACACGTTACCTTAGCTACCTTGCTAAGCCCCTTATTAAATAGCTGTTCTCCATGTACATAGGTATAGACCGTGATCACCTCACCCTCAACCTTATCTTTGCTAAAGGAAGGGGAAGGGCAGGAACACCTGGAGTAGAAGAAACGTTCAGGAAGATGGGGTGGGGGGGGGAGCCCCTGGAGAAAATATCGCTGCAGGAGAAGTGGAAGGCGGGATGGCAGCGTACGGTATATGGGTATTGTAGCAGACCAAGGGGCTTGTGAACATTGACTGGATCACGGGGGAGGGGGGGGCGGGCTAGGAGCAGCGTGTGGGACAAAGGGAAGCTCCAGTACTCTTCCCGAAGGGGCTTTTGCATCTTTGCTGCTCCCACAGTGCAGCAGCAGCTGCTTTGTATACCCCCTCCCATGTCGGGGACTTAAAGGTCCAGCCCCATAACACTCCCCAGCGCTCTTACGATTCCCAAAACAAAATGGCTTCCAGGCGGCCACAGCACACTGGATTGCGACGGCGGGCGCCCTTTCCTGTTTGCGCATGCGCGGGTTTCATGTCGTCGCCGGTGCCGCCATTTTGTGTGTGGCCTCTGGGGCCGACCGGCGTTGAGTGGGATGCTGCGGGGAAGCGATGAAAGGAGGCCGCCAGCGCGGGAGGAGGCGTCTGCCTCCGCCTCCTATTCGGGCCGCTGTTCTTCCTCGTCCGGGACGGAGCACCTGCCCCGCTACCATTTCGGGCTGCTGCAAACCCCGCTGAGCACGGCGGGCAGCGCCGGCGGCCGCTCGGGCGGTGGAGCGGAGCCGGCCGGCCCCCCGCGACAGGCAGACTCCCTCGGCAGGCGCCTCACCCCGGGGCCGCAGCCGTTCTCTGCGGCAGCAGGAGGTGGGGAGCAGTGGGGGTTGGACGAACCCCGACACGCCCTGCGCGAGCTGCCGGGCCCTCTGTACGGGGTCGTCTGAGCAGCCTAGAGCCCTAGATGGAGATCGGCCCCCCTCCCGCGGTGCCCTCCCTGGCCACCAGCCCACCCAGGCCCACCGCTGCTCCTGGGAAGGGTTAACGGGAATCTGTAACCCCAGGGCATCAGTGTTACACAGCTTCCTGCATCCACGTGTATCCCGTCCCTGAACCATCTCTGTCCCATCGGCCCTGAACAGTTAGACGGGCTGCCTGTGTAAGGAAGATGCTCTTCTCCTTTTGATGGAGTTGGAACTGCAGCTCCAATTAAAGTCTCCTTTGACAGCAATACTCAGATCTCCCATAATGAGAAGAAAGTGGGGAGATGTGATATTGCTAATGTTAAAATAAACATATAAATAAGAAAAACAGTTTGCTTTCTAAACCCATCAAAAATTCCTTCACATTTTCAAAATTTGCTTCACAGTTTACTTTTAATTACCTAAAATGGTTGGGGTAAGGAAGAATTAACAGTATCAGATAAAGTCCTCAGCTGATTCAATAAAACCTCTTTCCTTGCAGGAAGTAGCCTCATCATTTAAAGGGTCTGGTCTGTGCATGCTTTTTGTACTGGTATAACTATTTTAGTTAGAGGTGTAAATTTTTAATCAAAATAGTTACACTGGCACAACCTCTAGGTTGTGGACACTGTTATGCCAGTATAAAGTATACTGTTATCTCAGTAGAGCTTAGTCCCGTTCCCTTAGGGAAGCACATTTTATACCAGTGTATCTGTGAGATGGTAGTACTATTTTAACGATGCTAGTATAGTTAAAATGATGCAGTTTCATGTAGATAAGCCCTTATAGCCTGTTCCCACAAGCCCTATCTTGATGGGTCAGAAAGGTGTCATTTTCAGTTGTATTAGCTCAGTAAATCTAACATGACTGAAAAGCCCTTTTAATGTTTTTAAAAATGTAGTCTAACAATTTTTAGGGCTGTCAAGCGATCAAAAAAATTAATTGTGATTAATCATGCAATTAATCGCACTGTTAAACATTAATAGAATACTGTTTAAATATTTTTGAATGTTTTCTACATTTTCAAATACATTGATTTCAATTACAACACAGAATACAAAGTGTACAGTGCTCACTTTATATATATTTTTGATTACAAGTATTTGCACTGTTAAAAAACAAAGGAAAAAGTATTTTTCAATTCACCTAATACAAGTACTGTAGTGCAATCGCTTTATCATGAAAGTTGAACGTACAGATGTAAAATTATGTACAAAAAACCCTGCATTCAAAAATAAAACAATTTAAAACTGTAGAGGCTGCAGGTCCTACTTCTTGTTCAGCCAATTGCTCAGACAGACACATTTATTTACATTTGCAGGAGATAATGCTGCCTGCTTCTTGTTACAGTGTCACCTAAAAGTGAGAACAGGTGTTCCATGGAACTGTTGTAGCTGGCATCGCAAGATATTTACATGCCAGGGGCACTAAAGACTCAATGTCCCTTCATGCTTCAACCACCATTCCAAGGGACATGGGTCCATGCTGATGACAGGTTCTGCTCGATAACAATCCAAAGCAGTATGGACCAATGCATGTTCATTTCTGTTATCTGAGTCAAATGTCACCAGCAGAAGGTTGTTTTTCTTTTTTGGTGGTTTGGGTTCTGTAGTTTCTGCATCAGTGTGTTGCTCTTTTAAGACTTCTGTTTAGCATATCGTGTATGTAAATACCTTGCAATGCCGACTACAAAAGTGCCTGTTCTCACTTTCTGGTGACATTGTAAATAAGAAGAGGACACCATTATCTCCTGTAAATGTAAACAAACTTGTTTGTCTCTTAGTGATTGGCTGAAAAAGAAGTAGGACCGAGTGGACCTGTAGGTTCTGATGTTTTACATTGTTTTCTTTTTGAATGCAGTTATGGAACAAAAAAAAAATCTACATTTGTAAATTGCATTTTCACAACAGAGATTGCACTACAATACTTGTAGGGGGTGAATTGAAAAATACTATTTCTTTTGTTTATCATTTTTACAGTGCAAATATTTATAAAAAGTATACACTTTGATTTCAGTTAGAACACAGAATACAATATATATGAAAATGTCCAAAATATTGTATAAATTTCAATGGGTATTGTTTGACAGTGCAATTCAAACTGTGATTTAATAGCAATTAATTTTTTTAATGGTAATTAATTTTTTTGAGTTAATCGCATGAGTTAACTGCGATTAATCGACTGCCCTAATAATTTTGCAGTTGTGTTAAGCTACTCCCCGCTAATGCAATTGAAAACCATACTCTTTTTGGCCATCAAGACAGGGCCATAAAAGCCATGATAAAACTCCTGTTGGCTTCAGTGGTACAGGTTTTGGTCCTTGAGGCTGAACAACTTGGAGCCCAGCATGTGTGCTGAGCCCCCACCCACCACAGCTGATTGCTTTCATTTAGTATGCCCTGTAGCCCATAGTAAAGCTTGGAGTACTCCATATTCTGGAGCATATGAGAACACACAAAATGTGTTTGGACTCAGAGCCACCCAAGCTGTACTGTGGATTAGAGTACTGACAGCTGAATATGTGGCAGCTTGCAGGTGCTCAGCAGAGGTAGGGCTCTGGTTTCAGCACAGGTGGGGAGGAGGGTTATGGTGTATACCATTAAATGGGAGGTGCATGGCCAGCCAAGTACCAGTGATCAAAGTTCAAAGCACTCGTGCTGATATATATACATTGAGTATCGTTAAAAAGTCAACATTTACGGTTTACCTAATATCTTTTTGAGATACCTCACCTATTTTCTTGTATGTGGAATGGGAATGTTGTGCTGGCTTGTGTGGAGGTGTAGGAGCCCATGACACAATTTGCTGTAGTGTTGTCTAACTTCCCCTTGCCTCAATGTGCAGGATTATGTTAATAGATTAGAACACTAGGGTCAAAGATTATTTAATGGAAACTATTGAAGATCATACAGAGGTACTTCAAGCCTATATGAGTAATACTGTGGGTGCCATTTAAAAAATCAACTGATACTGTACAGCAGTTGGTATACTGCAGGAACAACTGTTTATAGGAAATATTATGGTTACTCCAAGGATTAAGGACTAGTGAATGTCAAGTACTCTAATGGTATTTCAGTCATAGTATTTTGTGATCAAGATTTCTATTACATAAATGTGGTGGTGTAAACTGTATTTTTGTGCCAACCATCTGGAAATAATTTCAAGAAATCCATTAGGCATTTAGCTGTTTCTAAGTGCAATGTATTAGAGACCAATGTACCATATTTTCAAAAAATATTATAGGATACAATGATGTTTTCTTTTACAGACCTTGTTATGTTAATGCTTTTTTTTTTTTTTACATTTAATGCAGACTTCAGATATGAGAAAACATATTCTTGCTTTATTTAACACAAGATGGATCAAAAATTGTAAATCTAATTTCAGATGGTTCTTTGCTTTCCTGTATTTTGGTGCATTTATGTCAAGGTTCCTCCCCCACTCTGAACTCTAGGGTACAGATGTGGGGACCTGCGTGAAAAACCTCCTAAGATTATCTTTACCAGCTTAGGTCAAAACTTCCCCAAGGTACAAAATATTCCACCCGTTGTCCTTGGACTGGCCGCTACCACCACCAAACTAATACTGGTTACTGGGGAAGAGCTGTTTGGACGCGTCTTTCCCCCCAAAATACTTCCCAAAACCTTGCACCCCACTTCCTGGACAAGGTTTGGTAAAAAGCCTCACCAATTTGCCTAGGTGACTACAGACCCAGACCCTTGGATCTTAAGAACAATGAACAATCCTCCCAACACTTGCACCCCCCACTTTCCTGGGAAATGTTGGATAAAAAGCCTCACCAATTTGCATAGGTGACCACAGACCCAAACCCTTGGATCTGAGAACAATGAAAAAGCATTCAGTTTTCTTACAAGAAGACTTTTAATAAAAATAGAAGTAAATAGAAATAAAGAAATCCCCCCTGTAAAATCAGGATGGTAGATATCTTACAGGGTAATTAGATTAAAAAAACATAGAGAACCCCTCTAGGCAAAAACCTTAAGTTACAAAAAAGATACACAGACAGAAATAGTTATTCTATTCAGCACAATTCTTTTCTCAGCCATTTAAAGAAATCATAATCTAACACATACCTAGCTAGATTACTTACTAAAAGTTCTAAGACTCCATTCCTGGTCTATCCCCGGCAGAAACCCAGCATATAGACAGACACACAGACCCTTTGTTTCTCTCCCTCCTCCCAGCTTTTGAAAGTATCTTCAAAAAGAAAAGGAGTACTTGTGGCACCTTAGAGACTAACCAATTTATTTGAGCATGAGCTTTCGTGAGCTACAGCTCACTTCATCGGATGCATACCCTGGAAACTGCAGCAGACTTTATATATACACAGAGAATATGAAACAATACCTCCTCCCACCCCACTGTCCTGCTGGTAATAGCTTATCTAAAGTGATCATCAGGTTAGGCCATTTCCAGCACAAATCCAGGTTTTCTCTCCCTCCACCCCCCCACACAAATTCACTCTCCTGCTGGTGATAGCCCATCCAAAGTGACAACTCTTTACACAATGTGCATGATAATCAAGTTAGGCCATTTCCTGCACAAATCCAGGTTCTCTCACTCCCTCACCCCCCTCCAAAAACCCACCCCCATACATACACAAACTCACTCTCCTGCTGGTAATAGCTCATCCAAACTGACCACTCTCCAAGTTTAAATCCAAGTTAAACCAGAACATCTGGGGGAGGGGGGGTAGGAAAAAACAAGAGGAAATAGGCTACCTTGCATAATGACTTAGCCACTCCCAGTCTCTATTTAAGCCTAAATTAATAGTATCCAATTTGCAAATGAATTCCAATTCAGCAGTTTCTCGCTGGAGTCTGGATTTGAAGTTTTTTTGTTTTAAGATAGCGACCTTCATGTCTGTGATTGCGTGACCAGAGAGATTGAAGTGTTCGCCAACTGGTTTATGAATGTTATAATTCTTGACATCTGATTTGTGTCCATTTATTCTTTTACGTAGAGACTGTCCAGTTTGACCGATGTACATGGCAGAGGGGCATTGCTGGCACATGATGGCATATATCACATTGGTGGATGTGCAGGTGAACGAGCCTCTGATAGTGTGGCTGATGTTATTAGGCCCTGTGCTGGTGTCCCCTGAATAGATATGTGGGCACAATTGGCAACAGGCTTTGTTGCAAGGATAAGTTCCTGGGTTAGTGGTTCTGTTGTGTGGTATGTGGTTGTTGGTGAGTATTTGCTTCAGGTTGCGGGGCTGTCTGTAGGCAAGGACTGGCCTGTCTCCCAAGATTTCTGAGAGTGTTGGGTCATCCTTTAGGATAGGTTGTAGATCCTTAATAATGCGTTGGAGGGGTTTTAGTTGGGGGCTGAAGGTGACGGCTAGTGGCGTTCTGTTATTTTCTTTGTTAGGCCTGTCCTGTAGTAGGTAACTTCTGGGAACTCTTCTGGCTCTATCAATCTGTTTCTTTACTTCTGCAGGTGGGTATTGTAGTTGTAAGAAAGCTTGACAGAGATCTTGTAGGTGTTTGTCTCTGTCTGAGGGGTTGGAGCAAATGCGGTTGTATCGCAGAGCTTGGCTGTAGACGATGGATCGTGTGGTGTGGTCAGGGTGAAAGCTGGAGGCATGCAGGTAGGAATAGCGGTCAGTAGGTTTCCGGTATAGGGTGGTGTTTATGTGACCATTGTTTATTAGCACTGTAGTGTCCAGGAAGTGGATCTCTTGTGTGGACTGGACCAGGCTGAGGTTGGTGGTGGGATGGAAATTGTTGAAATCATGGTGGAATTCCTCAAGGGCTTCACCAACAACCACATACCACACAACAGAACCACTAACCCAGGAACTTATCCTTGCAACAAAGCCCGTTGCCAATTGTGCCCACATATCTATTCAGGGGACACCATCACAGGGCCTAATAACATCAGCCACACTATCAGAGGCTCGTTCACCTGCACATCCACCAATGTGATATATGCCATCATGTGCCAGCAATGCCCCTCTGCCATGTACATTGGTCAAACTGGACAGTCTCTACGTAAAAGAATAAATGGACACAAATCAGATGTCAAGAATTATAACATTCATAAACCAGTCGGAGAACACTTCAATCTCTCTGGTCACGCAATCACAGACATGAAGGTCGCTATCTTAAAACAAAAAAACTTCAAATCCAGACTCCAGCGAGAAACTGCTGAATTGGAATTCATTTGCAAATTGGATACTATTAATTTAGGCTTAAATAGAGACTGGGAGTGGCTAAGTCATTATGCAAGGTAGCCTATTTCCTCTTGTTTTTTCCTACCCCCCCCCCCAGATGTTCTGGTTTAACTTGGATTTAAACTTGGAGAGTGGTCAGTTTGGATGCGCTATTACCAGCAGGAGAGTGAGTTTGTGTGTGTATGGGGGTGGGTTTTTGGAGGGGGGTGAGGGAGTGAGAGAACCTGGATTTGTGCAGGAAATGGCCTAACTTGATTATCATGCACATTGTGTAAAGAGTTGTCACTTTGGATGGGCTATCACCAGCAGGAGAGTGAATTTGTGGGGGGGGGGGGGTGGAGGGTGAGAAAACCTGGATTTGTGCTGGAAATGGCCTAACCTGATGATCACTTTAGATAAGCTTCAGAGTAACAGCCGTGTTAGTCTGTATTCACAAAAAGAAAAGGAGTACTTGTGGCACCAGTCTCTAAGGTGCCACAAGTACTCCTTTTCTTTTTTAGATAAGCTATTACCAGCAGGACAGTGGGGTGGGAGGAGGTATTGTTTCATATTCTCTGTGTATATATAAAGTCTGCTGCAGTTTCCAGGGTATGCATCCGATGAAGTGAGCTGTAGCTCACGAAAGCTCATGCTCAAATAAATTGGTTAGTCTCTAAGGTGCCACAAGTACTCCTTTTCTTTTTGCGAATACAGACTAAGACGGCTGTTACTCTGAAACCTGAAAGTATCTTGTCTCCTCATTGGTCATTTTGGTCAGGTGCCAGCGAGGTTACCTTTAGCTTCTTAACCCTTTACAGGTGAGAGGAGCTTTCCCCTGGCCAGGAGGGATTTCAAAGGGGTTTACCCTTCCCTTTATATTTATGACAATTTATCTCAAGAGAATAGATTTAAAATCAGTTAAAGATCTTAAATAAACACAGATGACCTGCTCTTTGTTACAAAGTTAGGTTGATCTGACCACATCACTTTGGGTTGTGAAAAATTTTATGCCCTGTGTGATGTGGTTAAACTGACCTAAGCCCTTGTGTTGACTTTGCTAGGTTGATGAAAGAATTATCTTGGAGTGGTGGATTTACTATAGCAACCAAAGAACCCCTTTCTTGTGATAGTAAGCGTCTACACTGCATCTGTGCTGCTGTAGTGTTTCTAGTGTACTAAAATGAGAGCAGATTTTGAGGTAAATGCACCATCATAGAATTTACAGTGCAGATCAATCTTAAAATGCATCAGTAAAAGAAATTCCAGGAAACACGCCAGTTCTTAAATTTTAAATTGTATGACTTTGAGTTGAACCATATAGGCAGAAGAAGATAATTTCACTGAATGAGTTTTTGAATATGGTTCTTTCTCTTTGTTTTTATTACCCTTTAAAATGTGTGTTCAGTATTAGGCAAATATATTCTTTTTATGACACTTTTTAGACTTGGGAATTTTCACAAGCAGATAATTATTATTGAAATTGACAGGAAACTGAAGGTAGAAAATCTGATAAATAGAGCAGCCCCTTTTATAGGCCTAGAAATCCCTCTTATATGAAATTATGCATTGTATCTGGCTTTTTATCACATAATATTAGTGTAACAACCTAAGCAGGGAATTTGCTGTCAGTATAAAGTAATGACATTAAGGAGAAATTATCATATCAATATGAGTTGGTTTTCAAAATAGCATCTTACTGAAGTTCACTTTTTCCTCTTTTTATACTTGGATTATATAAATATTAATATCAATACAGCAAAGTTCCATTGGGTTCTGTGACTGGATATATCTTTCTCCATTAAGAGCTCTTAACAATCTTTTAACTATTTTTCCTTATTTGTATTGCTTTTCAAACAAAACACTTCATGTCTGATTGTGTTAATTTTATTTTATGGCGTTTGTGTGACTTAAGCAGCAAACTGATCTATGCATTATCTTTCCAAGAGATGCTTTTTATTTTTTTCATAGATTCATACTTTGGGGACAGGAGTTCGTATGCAGAAAATGTTAGCACAATGAATTTTACAAGCTCTTCTTCTGCAAGAGGTCTTAATAGTGCCTGGATAGGAAAAACACCCCTCTCTTCTAGTAGATCAGGTTGTAGAAGCAGGACACCTCTCATGGGATATTCAGGTAGAGTTGATATTTTTATAGGACTAGCTCTCTTTAAATCCGTAGCCTTATTTTTTAAGCATATTTTAACAATTGAATGTTATATAGTAACATACTTTTTTGTTCATGTATTTTGGGGGGTATTACGTTATATAGGATATCTAGTACTGAGGATATGTACGTAAGAAAACTGTTATTTTAGTTACCGCTTAGCTAAATTTTCTTCCTTGCATTCTTCTTCAAAATAATTGATATAATTGGAACTCAAATATTCTCTCAAATTATTCAGTTTCGGTGTAGGTATATGGACATGTTGGTGATTCTGTGGTAACTTTACTAAGGTAACTTTACCTAAATTTGTACTCCATATTTTTTTATCTTGTCAGACAACAACAAAATCAGCTTTGTCCCCATTACTTTTAGGAAGAGTAATTTTTACTTGTGCTAATGCAAAGCTCTCATCCAGGCTCTAATCAGTCCCAGCATATGTATTATGAGGTATTTTGATATCATGTTGTGAAAGTGACCACTTTAAAAGTTTTTGGTGTCAGTTTTGTGCAGCTTATGTTGTGACCTCCTTCAGTCTTGGAAAAGAAGAGTTGTTTAGAGAAGCACTTTTTTTTAGAAATGGAAACTTCATAACATGAAGAAGAAAGCCAGACTGAACAGCAACATCTACTCTCTGAGCAGATGCAAGAAACAAAACATCATCTCCAGAGAACTCACCATCTATAATGCTCTGACCACTGCATACAACCCCAAATATGCTGAACAGCTCTTCAGAAGTACCTTAGAATACTGAGGGAACCATTTCCTGTACCTTACATACTCTAGATGGGACCACCTCAAGCAGGAAATCATCACAAGCTCCTAAATATTGGAAGAAAAAAAATCAAGAAACCTATCTGGAGATCATGCAGGAAACCTAAAACAACTATAAAAAAAAAAAACAACGGATAGCCATCCAACACAAAAATAAAGGTGGAACCAACTACAACAACTATACAGCCACTAAAACACCACCTCTCGAAGAAACCATGCCACCAGGACTTAAAACATGGACACTACACAACACCTCAACATCATCAGCTTGTCGAGACTACCCATAACTGGAACTGAAGTATGTACTATTCCAGCGACTGAACTTCTGCCTCACCACAGAACCTGATTCCATACTAACATGTGAAGAACTAGAAGAATTCTGCTGCTAACTCCGTCTCAATGAGTTCTTTCACAACAAAGAGTGTGGCAGTGGTATAACAAGCAGGCTGCTGGAATCAGTGCGCTGAACCAAGGCTGCTTAACACACACAAACTCGGTGCATGCTTGTATGCTGGTTGGACGCCTCCAGATGAGGGAGTTCCAGCAGCAGAGCATTTTGAGTCACTCAGAGTTACTGGGAAGCAATGACACAACCCCTCATTGCCCTAGATTGCACCCCAGAACATGACAACCCCTTGGACAGAGTTTCCATTAATATTAGGTGTTGGGTCTTCTGATACTAAAATTACTCTTGGGGGAATTCTGTGCCACTGCACGCATGCAGAATTCATGTCCCTGCAGATTTCTTGGCTTCCCCTCAGAAAAATGACTTCCGACGGGGAAGCAAAGGGAAGCTGCAAGAGTGATCATGTACCCCTCCCCAGCAGCCTGGGTGTGTTTTTTTGGGCATCCGGAGCAGCCAGTGGAGAGGTAAATCACTGCAGGGTTGGGGGCAGGTCTGAGGATGCCCTGGCCACTGGCTCTTTCCCTTTGCCAGGCTCAGCTACTAGTCCCAGCTGGGCTGAAGCAGGGGAGGACATGACTTCCTCTTCCCGTGCAAGAAGCGGGCCAGACCTACTCCCAGAAACACACCCAGCTGCAGGAAGCTCTGTGGCCTCCCCACCCCCATCACTCCTCAGCTGCGGGGAAGGGGTCACTGTACGGAGAGCTGCTCCCTCATGCATCCATCTGCCCAAACCCCATGCATCCAGACTCCCCCCTCCCCCAGAATCCCCCCACTGAGCCCCCTGCACCCAGACTCCCTCCTGAGAATCTCCCCCCTGGATCCGGACCCCCACCCCTCCACCCAGACCACACCCTGGCTGAGACCCCCACACCTGAACTTCCACTCTGATGAGCCCCCCCCCCCAGCACCTGGACCATCCCGTCAAGCTCCCCGCACTTGGACCCCCACCCCACTGAGCCCCAACCAGCTGCACCCGGACTCTCACCCCACTAATCCCCCCACACCCACACACCCCTGCTGAGCCCCATTCCTCCACACCCAGACCTCCTCCTTGGTGAGCCCCAACCATTTGACCTGGATCCCCCTGCAGAGTCCCATTCCCTCTACATCTGAAACCCTGCAACAAGCCCCTCTGCAGAGCTGCCCACACCTAAATTGCACCACACACAACCCTCTCAGACCCTCCTGGATCCCTCCACACTAAGCCCGTCCCCACTTGGATCCTGCCGGGCTGAGCTTGCTTGACCCATACCTAGATTGGGGGACAGCTTTGTCCCTCTTGCTTGCTATCTTGGTGCACCTGGCATGGAGGGGCAGGGCCCTGGGGTGTTTTAGGGCAAGCTCAGCGCTTGTGCTGTGTCAGGTTTGGGTGCAGCCTCACCGTCAAGTCCATGTCCCAAGAAGGGGCTGCAGGGTGATCTCCCACCTCCTTGCAGCCAGTGGCTGTGCTCCCCACTGCCATGCTGGAACCCCCACATTTATTTATTGATAAATAAAATATGTGGAATTTTGCAGAATTTTAAAATATTGTGCGCAGAATTTTTACTTTTTTGGCCGAGAATTCCCTCCGGAGTAACATTTTAAAAGTAATTCTTTAGCAATTCAGTCTTGCTGATGCATTGTGGTAGACATTGTAAGTTCTACAAAAATGTGGCCTGTTTCATAATGTGAGGAAACAGGATAAGCTGTTTGGGGGGAAATTAGTTTGTGAGAAATAAAGAAAAAGCACTGTCAGAAAGGAGGAATCAGCAAACTGCTCAGGAAAGATAGATGTCTTTAACAAGCAGAAAAGTTAGAGACAGTATTTTTCTTTTTTATATATAGAGTTAAACTCAAGAGAAATAGTGGAATTAAAATTTTTGGAGTTAAATATCTTTTATATTTAGAAATAATATGCTTAGGTTGTTTTGGGGTGTATGTGGAGTTTATAGGTGTTGCATTGTAAGTGAAAATACTGGTGGATGGCTTTGCTTTTACGAGCAAGACACCATTTTTGTGCTGTATGATTAGGGCTCTCTGTCTGTCATGGAGGTCGCGGAAGTCACTGATTCTGTGACCTCCATGACTTCTGCAGGCAGCCAGTGTGGCTGACCTAGGGGCGCCCAAGCAGCTGGCCCTAGAACAGCCACACCAGCTGCTGCTGGAGTGACCCGAAGGCAGCCACACCAAATGCTGCTTGGGAGTTGCTGAGATGTACAGTAGAGGGCACTGCAAAGTTATGTTATGGTTCCGAGAAATATAGAACATATGAACAGCTTTAGTTTTCCAGGAAAATTGCTTTAAGTCCTTTTTTATTGTCTTCACATTTAATGACAGAAATAGAATTGTTTAACTTTTTGTCATCAAGTGAACCCAAAATGGAATAAAATATAAAGAGAATGTATTCTATCAAAATAAAAATTACCTCTACTTGATATTAGTTTAAGGAAATAATTTGAAAAGTAGCCAGCAATTGGCCGCAGGGAGGTGCTGGGTTTGAATGCCGTCATACTCAAAAAATGCATAACATCTGTCAAAACAGGGTTAAGTCTCCCCAGAAACATTGTTAAATGGTAAATTTTAGAACTAAATTTTGCACAAATTAATTGGGAAAACAAAGCACTTGACAAAGAGAGATTACTTCTGAAATGTGGAAAAATGACATAATAGCTATAGCACGTGGGCAACTCAGGATTAAAAACATACAGTTAAAATACAAAAAATTGCCTGCATAGAATGGCTATATTTGCTTCACTGGCATTTGATTAAAAAAACCCTCCTGTCTTCAGAGGTATATCTTATGCTGTACCCTGAAATTTGTCAAATACTAGCAAACAGAGGAAATTAATTTCATGGGCAAAGGCCCGCCACTCTCTATGCCTAAAACTATTCCTAAAGTTTGGTCAGAAACTGATAGCAGTAGCGTGTCAGCTGATTTTGACTATCCTGACACAAAATACATTATTTATAATTTATTTCCCAAGATAAGAAAAAAATGTACTGGGTCTGTTGATCACCTAAGGAACTAATGATCCCATACATGGTATGTGTATGTATGCATTCAACAATTACTGCTTGGTTTCCCTCTCTGAATGATTGATCCTGTGTAACGGGGAGTGCTCTAAATACCCACTGTAGTCCAAAGGAAGTGAGGGCACTGGACACCCTGCACATTTGGGCCCTGCATCCACTTAATTTCATTTTAATTATTTGAACTCTTTCCCTTTTTCCAAATTAGAACTTGATCTGTGTCATGTTATTTAAAACAAAGAAAAAACAATTCTATTCTCTCCTCTGCCTTGCACAGTAACACTGTTCTGCAGTTTTATGGATCTGTGGGATTCCTGTGAAAGAAATACTTTAAAATCTAAGACCATGAATATATAAAATTTCCTAATCTAAAGCATTTTCTTTTTTTCTCTCCATCTCTTACTTTGCTTTTTCTTCCTGTCCTCCTAGCTCCATTGTTAATTTCTTCTAATTACACTTATTTATTCTTCCATTAATTCAAACTACCAGTGTCCGAAAATCTAGTAAGTCTGATACTCAGTAAAAATGCATTTTGCTTCAGACTTGCTGTTTAGCTATTGAGCTCCCCATACTCAAGAAGAAAATGGTTACTTGTACTGGCTGAAACTACTACTATACTACTAGTACTATAATGTCCTCCAAGAGAGGAACCGCCTCTCCATCATATGTTGGAAACCTTTTGTTGTGTGTGCAGTGATTATTTCACAACAGAAGAAATTCAGGAGCGTCTCTGGGTAGGAATTTTGGGTATCAGCTCATTAAGAGTAGAGGTCTCTGCATGGGGCAGCTTCATCCCTTGCCCTTTCTGCGTGTTGCATTGTTTTCTTATAGCTTTGCAGCTTCTGTCCTGCTGGCTCCATCCTCTTCTGACAGTAACCTAAAATATTCTATTCTTTTTCAGATTTATAGTTTGCATTTTCTCCATCCAAATTGTATATGCATAATTATGACTAGAAGCTCTAAACTTCAAATTCCCTTACTTTTTCAACTTATTTTTTAATCTTTAAAAGGATTGCTTCTCAGGATTCCTTAAAATAGAGCAGCTACCTTAAGGAAATTGGAAATGCTTTTTGTGACACATGGATATCACAAGAGGGACAATAACTTTGAAGTCTACTTTAGCAGTCTGGATTAAGGAATTTATGATAGAGATATGCATCAGGAGAGGCAAGGAAATAGCAGTCTCTTTCAAAGCTCATTGCACGAGATCATTGTCTATTTCTTGGGCCAAGAGAGTGGCGGTGTCCTTTCTTAAAATATGCAAGGTGGTGTTGCAGTCCTTGACCCCAGAATGTACAGAACAGCATAGGTTGGATATCTTAAGTTTTCAATAAGTGCAGTAGCCTTCAATTTGTGTGGGCCACTTCCTCTCTCATTGGATTCTTCTGGTATCTGTATGACATTAATTCCTTTTTTTTTAATATAAATTGTACTAGGAAGTTGTAAATATCTGGACATATGTGCAAGTTAAAGGGTGGGTTTCACACCTTTAAAGTTTCTTCAAGTGCTTCATATTAATCTAGACCACCTCCTTTTCAAGTCGGCTCTGGTAAATTAAAGAGTTTTGTGCCTTATTTTCTGATGAATTAGCATATTTGAAGAAATTGCTACATTTTCTGAGTTTCATCTGAGGTGCTGAGTTGGCAGGACAGGTATATACAGTGAAATGGCAGTACTAAAAGAAATTGAATGTTCATTCTCTGTCTTCTGGTAAGAGAGGCACTGTACAGCATCTAGACTGGTATGGAATAATTCAAAGGGGGGAGAAAAGTAAGACATTTTACCTTTATGTAAGATGACAATGGTGAAATATGAGGGTGAACAAAGCCAGAAGATAATGCTTGACATTGTATAATTTATGAACCATCACTGAAGTGTGTCTTTTAAACATGCATGTGTGCATTTCTTTTTAAAGACCTATTTTGACAATTTTACTTAAATTAGGTGTCTCAGTGGTCTCAGCACATGATTAGGAATTACTAGACTCCCATGAACCTCAAGTCTGAAGGCTGACATAGAGAATTTAGCCATTCTTGGCTTCAGAACCCATGCTAGGGTTGAGGAGACTTGCCAGCACCTTGGAATTTATTGAACTAAAAATGTCTGGTAGCAAGTGTTCACCTAAACATCCTTATTCCCGCTCATTACAGGTACAGGTAGACAAAGAAAAATCAGTTCAAATACAAGGACCCAAGTCTATATATCTACAACTAGGCTCAATGTGGACAGTGGAGACTACAGGAGATCACAAAAACTAAAGAAAGAAACTAGATTTCAGATTCATTCTAATCAGTTCAAGATCAGTGGTCAATAAACTTTTCAACATGATCTGTTCTGATGAGAATTCTGACCTGGCTTGCATAGTTGAGACCTGGTTTAACGACACACACACAGCGCTATATGGGTCAAAGTTACACTGCTATATGGTCCAGTTTATACCACACTCACACCACCCGCACTCAGGCTAGTCTGTGTACCAGCTCTCAGACTTTTTCGTCATGTGGATCACATCTGAACAGAGTATTTCATAGACCACTTTCTCTCCTATTTAGATAGTGAATGTGTGGACCACTTCATCTCTTACTGGTAATCAAATAATATCCCTGTGGTAATTACAGCACATGATTACCTGGAAAAACAATGTTTGGAAATATTTTGTTACTTTTAATGTGATTTAGTGACTGGAAATGACAAATAGTAGCTTTATGTGATCAATTAGCAACCCACTTGTAACCAACAAGTGCTCTGTAGACCTTGACTATGCTGGGTGAGAGATGGCACAACAAGGTTATTCATGCCTTAGATGAAGTGGAGATTCTGTCAGTAAGACAGACTTCTTCAAGTCTATGGATACTACTCACTACAGAACATAAGTGGCACAAAATGAGATTGGAAACCAATTAGCTCCAGCACAAAAAGATAATCTCTTTTCTATAGTCAGCAGAACTATTCTTGTTAACCAGTTTGTCAAGCTGTACTGTCTTCAG